>NC_138373.1:36697264-36727911 GCF_054177405.1 Leptonychotes weddellii | reverse complement strand
GGGGTGGGGATCGCGGTCCCAGAGGTGGGGGGCAGGGGTGTGTGTATCGCTGTCCCGAGGTGAAGGAGGCGGAGGATACGGTCCCTGGGGCCGGGGAGGGGGGGGTGCGGCGGCGGCTGGCAGGCGGCAATCTGGAGGCCGGGAAGGGGTGGCCCTACGCTGGGGCCGGGCCGCCTGCTCAGGTCGCAGCGGGGGCGGTGGGGACTACGGGGCAGGGCCGGGAAGCGTGCGCGGGATGGGGCGGGGTTGCGTGCGCGTCCGCGCCAATCACAAGCGCCGCCGGGTGGGGCGCGCGCACGTAAAGGCCGGGAAGCAGAGGGGCGGGCCGGGCTTCGCGCGCAGCCAATCGGGGCGCCACGCCGCCATGACGTGAGGCTCTCCCGGGCTCAGAGCGCCAGTCGGCAGGCCGGGCCGGTGAGTACGCGGGCGCGCGGGCGCGCGGGCGCGCCAGGCGGGACTTCCGCCGAGCCCCGGAAGCGGGAGCTGTGTGTTCTCATGCGAACGGGAAGGAGCGTTGGGGCGCCGGAGTCGCGAGGTTGAGACATTTTCGGGCCCGAAACGGGAAGGAGCCGCCGCCGCCCGCCGCCAGCCCGCGCCGCGCCGCCCCCGCCGCTCGTCCGGGCCGGCCGCGCCCTCCCCGCCCCTCCCTCTCGGCCCGTCCGCGTGTGGCGCGGTCGCCGGGCACCGGGGCTGCGGCGGCCGGCGGCCGGGCGGCGGCGGCGCTGCTGACAGGTGAGCGCCGCGGGCGACGGGCGGGCCCCTCGGTCCCCTCCGCTCCCTGCTCCGTGCTGGGCCGCCGCCTCGGACCCGCGCCGCGCCCGCCTGTCACGGGCCGCCATCTTCCCGGAGGACGCGGCGGGCGGAGTGCGGGCCGGACCGGGCCGGGCGGTGGGAAGGGCCGCGGTGGCGGGGCCGCGCCGGGCTGTAGGGCCCGAGTGAGTGGCAGGGCCCGAGTGCGGGGCGGGCCGGGCGGCGCCGGGGGGCCGGGCGGGGGCAGGGCCGGGGTCTGGGGCCGGGCCGCGCCGCCGTCCGGCCCGCACTGCGGAGGCCTCGCCCTGCCCTCCGCCCCGGGCCCGGGCCCGCCGGCCGGCGGAGCGGGGAGGGGACGGGGTCATTGGGACCAGGAAGTGGGGATCCTGTTGCTACGGGTGTGTCTGGGGAGCTCCCGTTCTCCTCTCGGTAGGCTGGAGCAGAGGTGGGTTCTGAAGGAATTAGAAAAAAAATCAAATCTAAGGATGCCTTGTGTTCGAAATAGGACCAGGATCCACGGTGGTGAAAAGGACAGGTCAGCAGTCTCCCACCACCTGCGTCTCAGTCGTGTCCAATCAGAACGTAAACTTAGATTTCAGCGCAGTTTTGTACTGCATCTTGATTTCTCCTTGTTTTTTATGTGAGATGGCCTTTAATTTTGGATGAGATGCAACGAGAAAATGATATGTAGGGTGGTTCTTAAGCGTTCGAGACCCTCTTCCTGGCTGCAGTGTAATTTGTCCTAATCTTAAGTGGAAGTTTGAAGTTTTGGATGAGTGAGGAAACAGAAGGATTTTCCTGCAGGGAAGTTAGTTGGTAAGTGTGAAGGTTTTTTAAAAGGATAATGCCAGCTTGAGGACGAATATTGTAAGTATACAAGTTATTTTTCCTTTTGAAAGTTTTTTTTCCTCTTGTAATATTTAGCTGGTCTCTTGAGTGTGTTAAGAATTTGAAACGCACTTGAAATAGGTGCTAAGTTGTCGTTTGCCAAAGGGGGGAGGGGAAGAGTGATGTTCCCTTCTCTGTGGTGCACTGCCTGTGCAATGTGCAATTTCCATACTTCCCCCACCTGCGTGGCTCCCTCTAATTTACAGTCGGGGTAATTTACAGAAGTTGAAATGGTTGCGGCTTTTCAACTTTCCTCTGTATTTAGTGTACGGAGAGGCAGTTTTATACTCAAGCTGTGAGTGATCTCTTGACTCAAGTTTGCTTGTGTTGCTAAAGGCATCAGATTATAGCAAGTTTATTATTCAACCATAAAGTTGATTTGTGTACTTCCCTTTGAAACTTGCCTTTGGTTAGAAATAAATTTCATTCTGTATTTTGACCCGTTAATGTGAGTTGATTTGTTTACATGAAAGAATGGTGTGGCTTCTTACTGATTAGAAAGGACTTACCCTCCTGGTGCTTCACTTTCTTCATCTCTAAGAGGGGTTAGTAATGTCAGCCTCATAGGGCTGTCCTAACCAAGTCGATGCTGGCTGTTTTTACTGTTTATTTTTATTACTCAATTTCTTATTAAGACTTGAAAATGGTGTTTACCTTATTACTGTTTTCAGTATTCTTTCTGTGATTGTCAATTTTAAAGATTTTATTTATTTATTTGACAGAGAGAGAGAGACAGCGAGAGAGGGAACACAAGCAGGGAGAGGGTCAGAGGGAGAAGCAGGCTTCCCGCCGAGCAGGGAGCCCGATGCAGGGCTCGATCCCAGTTCCCTGAGATCATGACCTGAGCTGAAGGCAGTCGCTTAACCAACTGAGCCACCCAGGCGCCCCTCTGATTGTCAATTTTAATTTGATAGACAGTTTTTATTTTGGGGGGTTTTGTTTTTGCTTGATTGCATGTATTTGGGCAGAGGAAGCAGGTTCTGAGGACAAAATGTGTATTTTGAGAGAGGAATTATACTATATTCGAGTGGGAGCCAGAGAGAAAATGGATGATAACGTGAGTGTTAGCATTCATTTAACAGGTTTTGTAGAAGAGTAGCTGAAATTAAATGGCAGCACATTGAGGGAGGTATTTGATTTTATTTAGGGTTCCTAGAGATTGTGTTTAAAAAAAAAAGTTGGGAGTTGGAGACTTCATCGAACTTAATATGATTTCCACAAGGAGGCACAAATTTTGACAAATATGTATTTAAACTGTAGAAACATTCTAGTCACTTGTTTTTATGAAGCAGTCTTCACATATCATAAAACATAATTCTAAAATGTGAAGTGCAAGTTGGGAGCACCAGGTCGTTAACAGTAATACAATAAGCAGTGCCTTCAAGGAGCCCCACAACTGTAAAGTGGATTTGCAACAGTATTTACAAGTTTTTGTAGTGGGAGACCTGAGGTCCATGTTACCAAGTGGGAAGTGGCTGACAGACTTCTTCCACTGTTATTTCCATGTCATGCTGGAGTTCATACTTTCCATAGTGATAAGTAGGATTATTATTTAGGTCTTCTAATTTTAGTAACATGTGCTATCTTTATGATGGTCCCTAGAGATTGTTAAACTGTATAGATATATGTTCCTTTAAATTCCATTTGTTGGGACACCTGGGTGGCTCAGTCGTTAAGCGTCTGCCTTCGGCTCAGGTCATGATCCCAGGGTCCTGGGATCGAGCCCCGCATCGGGCTCCCTGCTTGGCCGGAAGCCTGCTTCTCCCTCTCCAACTTCCCCTGCTTGTGTTCCCTCTCTCGTTGTGTCTCTGTCTGTCAAATAAATAAATAAAATCTTAAAAAAAAAAATTCCGTTTGTTAGTGTCCTTATGTTAAAGGCACAAGTTTTAAATATGCTTTCATAACCCATGGTTGTACTCTCGCAGAGTTCTCTCATACTTAAGGATTTTTTCAGATAGGTAAAGGCAAGAAAATCAGTATATTGTAATTCCTCCTATAAAGTCATTGACTCAACCTTTTTCTAATGGACAGAAGAAAACAAACACTGAAGTTGTTTTTATGGAAAATACATTGTTAAAAACAGACACTGTTCCTGGGCATTGTTGCTTATGCTGTGTTGTAAAACTTTATTCCTGTAAAGAGTTCTCTTTTCTGTAAGAGCTAATTTTAGAGCAGTAAATGAGGCACTGCCTTTTGAGAGCGCTCAACTCACCAGATCTGATTTTAGTTTAGTTTAGTTCAGCTCAGACTTTTGCTGCTAATTGTTGCACTTGTTGATCTCCCTGGAGCGACTCGACTCCTGGAGTTCTCTGGATTTGAAAATGAATTTCTTTATAGGAATATGGAATTGTAGGGGTAACTGGGTGGCTCAGTCATTAAGCATCTGCCTTCGGCTCAGGTCATGATCCTGGGGTCCTGGGATGGAGCCCTGGCTCCCTGCTCAGCGGGGAACCTGCTTCTCCCTCTCCCTGCCCCCCTCCCCCTGCTTGTGCTCTCACTCTCAAATAAAATCTTAAAAAAAAAAAAGGAATATGGAATTGTAAAGTGGAAAGCCATTAGGTTCTCTTATTAGAAGGAAGATAACTCCAATGTGGAAATGTTTTTTTCCCTAACATTCCAGCACTTTATTTTCCCTGCATTTAAATGTTTCATCTCAGGAACAGTGAAGACGAGTATTAAGTCGGCTCATGTTTCCTTTCCTTCTTATCTTCTCCCACCCTAAAGCCCCTTTTGTCCCTTTAATACTTTCATAAACTGTCTTTTCACCATTTTTCTGTTAAGCTCTCATGGCTCAGTTAATAAGGGCTGCAGGTGAGTGATGCCACCACTTTTGCGTCTGTCACGATTTGTTTTTTTCTTCAGTGTGCTCCCTACTTCCCTGATAGTGAGACCTAGGTCACGGAGTGCATTGTGTTAACACTAAGGACATTTCATATTTAACTAAAATTTGAAGTCATCCTACTTGATTTTTAGAGAGAGTTTAGTAATCATTGAGCTGAGACTTCACTGAAAGTGTTCTTTATGAAATCTGATATGCAAACGTATGGGCTTGAAAACTTACAAATTAGGATAGTATTTATTTGTGATAAAAATAAAATGTCTCTTTTATTTACAACACACCATTTTAGTCACACTACACCAGAGGTTGCTTTACAGGCATATCCTGATTGTTAGGCCCTTTTAAAAAACTCCTCCGTGACTGTCCCCTGTCTAAATGAGAAACGCCCAGGGGCCTGGCTCCAGGGGCCTTGGCATTTCTGCTGCCTCCTTGCTGGCTGGGCCGCCTTCCCTTGGCCTAAACTGACCACTCACTGCCTCTCTCCCTCAGAACCATGGAGTTGCAAATGGTGTTGCCTTTGCTCCCTGTAGTTCTTTGCCTGAAATTGAATGTCTTTGCTCTTTAATCCATCTTTGTAAAGATATTTCTAGGAGTTCTTCAGGAATCCTTGCCTTAATTTCTAAGATCGTACTTAGTGCTTCTCTGTTTCTGTAGCACCTCAGGCACAACACCTAATGAATTACCGTAGCTCCTTGTGGATGCGATCCTTTTTTGTTCATAACCTCCTTGCCCAGCTCAGTTCCAGGTGCCCTGTACAGATCTTCCTCGACTTGTGATGGGGTTATGCCCCGGTATACCTGCTGTAGGTTGAAAATATCGTTAAGTTGAAAGTGGGTTTCGTACACCTAACCTTGAACATCACAGCTTAGCCTTGTTTACTTTAAACATGCTCAGAACACTTACATTAGCCTGCAGTTAGGGCAAAATCATCTAACACAAAGCCTATTTGTTTATGAAGTGTTGAGTATCCCATGTAATTCATTGAATACTGTACTGAAAGTGACAGACAAAATGGCTGAATGGGTGCAGGACAGTTGTCAGTGTATCAGTTGTTACTCCTGTGATTGCGGGGCTGACTGGGAGGGAGCTTGCTAGCTGGGGCAAGATCGAAATTCAAAATTTGGGGTAATGGTTTCCACTGAATGTGTATCGCTTTTGCACCACTGTGAAGTTGAAAAATTGTAAGTCGAACCATCGTAAATTGGGGACCATCTGTAGATGTTTAGTAAACTTTGTTCAACTAGATGGAAAAAGGCATGTCTAAAGACACCTCTCATTTTGGTTGTAGGGAAATGATTTGCAGATTGTACAGTTGCATGCCTTCGTAAACAAACATAAAAATCTTCACTTGAAATGAGTGCAATAGAAAATGCACGGTTATACTTACAAAATGTTAGTGATTTGATAGCAATAACCTAGTGTGTGTCGTGTTTTGGATGGCATCATTTGATCATGTGACCTGGATTGTACTCTTTCTCAGTCTTTAAAAACTTGCTCCCTTTTAATAACAAACGTTTCTTTGGCTTTAAAATTAAAACATTATATTAACCTAAAACAAATCAATTACAATAGTGAAAATGTATTTTTAAACTTCAGTGGATTTTTCCATTTTTCATTCCCTGTGAGAGTCCTTGCTACAGGGTCTGGTAGGGACGAAAGCCACTGAAAGGAAAGACAAGGGTTCATGCCTTCCTTGAGCAGGTGTTTTTGATCAGTAAGACACTAGCAATGCAAAGACGAATGATGCCAGAACTTTTCTCTAAGGCTTGTGGTCTAGAAGGGATTAGGAAAGTGCATTGTTTTATTTAAAGTAAAGCAGACAGGCATTTGGATTCTTGAAGCTTCCATCCACAAAACTTGTTGATGGCTCTCAGCACCACACTCCCTCGAGTGGTTTCGCTCTTAGAGTTGTATTACTATAGCACATCCTGTGGCAGGCCCTCTCATCTCCCTTCCCTGCCTTATTTTTCTTTGTGGCTCTTATTACATTATAACATACCATGTAATTTCCATATCTTATGTACGGTCTGTCTTCTGGGGCTTGAATTAACTCTGTGAGGTTGAGGGTTTCTATTTTGTTCATTGACAGGAACCCAGACCTTTCAGTGGTAGAGAGTATTCACTAAATAATTCATGAATAAATCCTAGGGTTATAATGGTGAACAAAAGGGATGGATTGCCCTCCTTTTTCGAGCCCATGGTCCACAGAGGCAGGAGGATGACCAAATAACCACATATGAGAGCCATACATTGTGCTGGCCTTGTAGGCCTTAAGGGGCCAGGAGGCTCCCTAAGGAAGAGTGTGGTGGGGTAGAGTCAGGCTGGTAGGCAAACAGGATGAGTGTCAACGATTCTGAGCACAGGGATTTGGAGGAATAATCTGAATGAGGCTCAGTAAAGAAGGGCCAGTCAAGGTAGCAGCTGGATCATACAGGGTGTGAAACATCTCAGTATAGGTGAGAATTTTGCTCTGTATCCTAAGAACAGTTGAAAGCGCTTGGAGAGTTTTCAGCAGGAGAATTAGATGACCTTTTTAAGTGATTATTCTGCTTTATGGAGAGTGGCATGGAGAGGAAGGAAAGGGCACACATGGACAGGTGTTACTCGACCTGAGATGGAGGGCCCTGATGTTTATGCTTGTGTTCATCACAGGGGAAAAGGCCAAGCCCTGGCCTAAATGAAGAATAGTTTGCTTAGAAACTCTTTCATTTGTATTATACAGAATGTTTAAAACAATAGTTTAAAAATATGCCTTAAATTTGCTAGTATTTATCAGTTGTAATGTTTGTTCCAGTTTTTATTAAGGTAGACTAATTGACAGATTCCTTTTTTAGAAACATCGCTGAAAAATGAGAACATCCTGTTTTCAGATTTCAAAAAGCTTTGTTTTATTGTCAAAGCTCAAAATATAAGGATAAAAACATAGTGATTAATGTGATACAGATTTACAAGTTGCCTTTTAGCTCTCTGAACATATTAAACATCCCCTTTTCAAATATTTTTTTTCCTGAAAATATCATGTCCTTTAAAACCTGTTCTTTAAAGACTACTTTCTGAACATTTCTCTTTGTTGATTACGTTATCTCTATCTCATTCTTAAATCTTACCATCTGTGTAATTTCTGCCTTACCGTGTGTGTGTATATCTCTTTCTCTATATATATATCCCCACAGAATGTACAGTACTGTAATCCATTGCTGCCTGGCTTTTCCCAACTCTGCAGTCATAGAATAGCAGGATCCTTTGAAAGTAGACTTGAAGTCCCTGTGGAAAGTTACCTTTTAGAAATCTAGGCATTTAGAATGCAAAACCATTTTCTCTTGTGTTTTTAGGAGGTAAAAACATTCAAATAATTGATAGTATGTTGGTTGTCATTTGGTGCAGAAGTTTAGTGTGAAAACCTTTTTGGAAGAAACTTTCCTTGGGATTATTGGAAGTCCCATGTTCCTTTTTGATGAATATCCGTATCTCCAGTCTAATGCTGTTTCCGGTTTCCCTTCAACGGGTCACTTGAGTACAGACCATTGTACAAATGAGTAACTGATGAATCAGCAGTATTTCCTTCTTCATACCTTAAATATGGGGGTGGGGACCATCAGTGAAGACCAAAGGTGAAACGACTATAGTAGTTCACAGTAGTTGCTGTTTGTGCATGCAGCTCTTCACACTTCTTTGTATATGTTGATGTGTTTCCATTTCTTCTGCTGAAATGATTACCTTTCAGGCCTCTGTGCAGGAGAGTTAACCCTAAGGGTGAATGGACTGAGGGAAGAAAATACATTTGCCGGCACCTGGGTGGCTCAGTTGGTTAAGCGTCTGCCTTCCGCTCAGGTCATGAGCCTGGGGTCCTGGGATTGAGCCCCGTGTTGGGGTCCTGGGATTGAACCCCGTGTTGGGCTCCCTGCTCAGCGGGGAGTCTGCTTCTCCTTCTCCCTCTGCCTGCCGCTTTGCCTACTTGTGCTCTCTCTCTCTGTCAAGTAATTTAAAAAAAAAAAAAGAAAAAATACATTCACCACACAAAACTGCAGAAGCAGCCAGGCGTGCGGAATTTAAGTCTTTGTGACCTGGTGAAACTCCACTTCAGAGTGAAGTGTCTTCCTGCACAAGAATGCCTTGAGGTCCTAAATGACCATAAGTTTTAGTAGTTTGAGTCAGGCCCAGGGACATTCTTGGCACTTTGCCTTTGAAGTTCAGAATACTGAGGGGCACCTGGGTGGCTCAGTCGTTAAGCGCCTGCCTTCAGCTCAGGTCATGATCCCACGTCCTGGGATTGAGCCCCACATCTGCTTCTCCCTCTCCCCGTTTGTGTTTCTGCTCTCG
Source organism: Leptonychotes weddellii (assembly GCF_054177405.1). NCBI lineage: Eukaryota > Metazoa > Chordata > Mammalia > Carnivora > Phocidae > Leptonychotes > Leptonychotes weddellii. The sequence continues at coordinate 36,719,114 of NC_138373.1, read as the reverse complement.
CTAACTCTGTCTGTCAAATAAATAAATAAAATCTTTAAAAAAAAAAAAAAAGTTAACATTGAGAGTGTGCTTGTCACTGTGGAGGTTTTTGATCTGTTAACTCACTGTAAGTTTTTCATGAAAATGCAAGATTACAGCTCAAGGTAAAAAGTCATAGGTCAGATGTTTTCTGGGGGTTGTTTATGGCCACAAATTGTATTACTAGGTGATTTTATGAGCAGAGCAAATAAAAGTGGATCATTAACTTCCAATTTACATTTTGGTGTGTAGGTGCGGTTAGGTAAGTTTATCGAAAACTTGTAAACAATGTATTTACCAAGTGTTTAATAATAATTATAGTACATTTAATCAGCCCTAATCCAGTTGCAGGGAGAATTTTGTTTTCATCAGCACCATTGTTCACTGTGGAGTTAGAAGACTGAGAGGGAAAGCTTTCCTTCTTTTACACTATTCCTACAATGTTCTGTGTGAGTGTAGTAACAGTTTGGAGTAGGACAGTCATTGTCTGAGACTGAGTTTTTATTTTATTTTATTTATTTATTAAAGATTTTATCTATTTGACAGAGAGAGACACAGCGAGAGAGGGAACACAAGCAGGGGAAGTGGGAGAGGGAGAAGCAGGCTTCCTGCCGAGCAGGGAGCCTGATGCGGGGCTCGATCCCAGGACCCTGGGATCATGACCAGCCAAAGGCAGACGCTTAACGACTGAGCCACCCAGGCGCCCCGATCTACTTTATTTTATTAACTGAGATTTGTTAACTTGTTTCTGAAATAACTACCAGGAAATAGGATTTTGGAGCTTTAAGGACTCATACTGAAGCCCACAGTAGTGTAAAGTTAATGCAGACTACAGCTAGTTAGCAGGTGGCAGAGGCCTTGTGCCTTTGGTGTCCTCTCTGAGCTCAGTCCTGCATTGCACTCTTAATTACAGAACTCAACGTAAGATGCTTAACACTGGGATTTCAAAAGAAAAACTGAAATTGGTGAAAGCGTTAACTTTATGTATGCTACAGAATTTTTTTTAAAAAGATTTTATTTATTTATTTGAGAGAGAGAATGAGAGACAGCACGAGAGGGAAGAAGGTCAGAGAGAAGCAGACCCTCCGCTGAGCAGGGAGTACGATGAGGGACTCGATCCCGGGACTCCAGGATCATGACCTGAGCCGAAGGCAGTCGCTTAACCAACTGAGCCACCCAGGCACCCGCTACAGAATTTTAAGTTGGCATTTTACGTTTTTAAAGCAGCATCTTAAAGCTGCTATTAAACTGTTTTTAAAAACATTGAAATAACATTTATTTTAAGAAAAGTAAGAATATTTGTCATTTTAGATAATTTAACTTACTGGCTTTAATCAACTTGGGAAGGCACTAATAGGTCTTCCAATTTGCATCATATATTAAAGACTGCAGTTTACATATTGTCTTTGAGAAATAGTTTGAGGAAATTCCTATAAATTCGGTGGTTTCCTTCCTAAACTGCACAGACGGTTTTAAACCTTGATATCCACACTACTGTGCTGGGCTTCATGTTTCGGCTGTGGAAGTGTCAGCCCCTGTGTTCATACTCCTCACCTTTTTGTGAAGAGGAGCTCAGACCTGAGAGAGGGTTACTTAGGTGAGCACTGTACCACCTCTCCTGGCTTTTAGTTTACTATCCTCAACAACTGTTTTTGCTTGCTTCCTGCTGTGTGCAATGACTTCAGATTTTAACAGCCTTTCGCTTGCCTACAAAATGTGAGAAATGAATGCAGATTGCCACAGTTCTCACCCTCAGCAATGTATTTGGCTTGGAATTCAGAGGACCCAAAATCCTTGCTTGTTTTTGTTTTTCAGAACACCTGTTTTGCTGTTTGGAAAACTGAGGCCTGGAGACAGTTTGCTTTACATGACATGATGAAGAGCAGAAAATGGGGTCTATATAGTTTCTTCTAAGTCCATTGCAAACAGGAGCCAACTCTTGGACAGTTTAGGTGTCCTACCTATGCGTTAGGTCCAAGTAACCTGATATATCTGTGGCTAATGCCACACAGCCCAGCTAAGCTTCAGAAATGCTGGTTTTAACCAGAAAGTTTTAATAGTACTTTTTATAGTGAGTGTCATTGGGGTCAGGGGCTCCCCACATCCCAAGACTGAGAGAAGTCATTTACCTTGCTGAGCAGTCATTCAGAATTACTGGAGCTGATGCTGACGCTGATAGGTTGCTTGGAACTTTTATGGTGTTATTATGTTCATCTGTTGAGCTATACTCCTGAGGAGTCGTGATCCAGTTATTTCTAAAATGGAGATGGTATTATGCCTAGGAAACACATCCTTTGTATATCATACTGAAAGATGATCTAAAGTAGTATTTTTGAACCCATAACTATGGAACTTAAATTCTTTTTTTAAGAGTAGTGTCACTTTTATAAGGAGCACTTCATGTTAGGTGGTATTCATTGTATTTCAGTATTATCTGATTAGCATGGTCATGTTGGGAAATGTGAAAGCATGTTCAGTTGTCATACCTGGCATTTGAGCCCTGGTCTTGGGCTCTGGCTGCTACTTTGTGAGTCACTGTGGTGCTTCGTGGCTCCCTGGGTCGGGCCTCTGGCTGCCTAGTAATTAGTAATGACTGCATTGGTTTAATCATGCTCTGTGCTGTACCTGCCCTAAACATGCTCACAGCAGGTAAGATGGGTGTGCCCAGCATCACTACCTGGTTAGTGGAGAGTCCGGGTGCTGGGTGTGCCTCGAGCCCCTGCTTTTGACCTCCTCCTCAGATGCCCAGCTTGTTGTTCATAAGGTGGATTGGGGGATCCTTGAACTTCTGAGTCTGTGTGTAACATTTCTGGTACATGTCTCTTTTTCCAGTGGAAGGACTCAGCTTTTAGCAGATTTTCAAAAAGATCTTTAATAATCTCTTCCTTCAATACAAGTAATAGTTTTAGTGTGTTTGCCATGTGGGAACTTCAAGGATTTGCTGTTATTTTGGTAATTAAATGTAATTTTTTATTGTCAACATCACTTTGTATTTAACTCTTCTATATGGTTAGATTCCAAGAACACACATATGCACACATACATACAGCACCTAGAGAGTACCTGAAATGAAATGAAAATGAACCCACAGTAATTTTACCCCCTAAAAATACTGCCTTTTCCCACGTTAACATATTATTTGTAGTATGCAGCAACAGAGGCTTTTACTTGGAATCATCATTTTAAATACCAAGAATTTATTCCCACGTGTTTATTGTGTGAAAGACACAGTGACTAAAAAACACATATTTGCTGAGATTTTACTCCCTTAGGTACTGTGTCAGGAATACAGTGGCCAAGAAGGTAGACATTCTTCCCCCCGCCCCCAGCATTGGAGAGAGACTGTGCATTTGACACACTCTGTCACTGGGTGTCAAGGGTTTGTACCCCAGGCAGTGGGGAAGATGGGGAGTCCCAAGTGCAGGCCTTCGGGGATGTCAGCTACAGGGTGGAAGACAGTCTCCTGTTTAAGAAAGGTCATCTGTGAAGAATTGGTGGGGTTGGAGATAAATAAGAAGTTGGGGTAGTGATCTGGTTCAGAGATGATGGTTATCTGAGCAGTTTATCAGTAATAGAGATCGAGAGATAGATAAAGGCTTATTTGAGAGGAAGAGGTTAAAAATGTATGTGTAGGTTTCTGGTTTTGGGCAGCTGGATAGATGATATGCTCTCTTTCCTTGAGATGGAGGGATTGTCAGTTTTTGTTTATTTGTCTTAAATGAAAAGGGTGGTGGGAATGGATTTTTTTAAACAACTGATTTTGAGGAGTCTATAGGTCAAAAAATGGTCAGCAGATATTTGCTTAGTTGCACTGATACTCAGCCTGTGGTGTTCACTGAAGCCAATGAACACGGAGTGCAGGGGAGCATGGCTTAGGCCCAGTGAGGTGGGGCGCTGTCTGCTCCCGCCACCCTCTTTCTCTCCCTGCCAGTTAGGTTGTCGGCTTACAAAAGCCAGTTCAATGCGTTCCCAAATTCGTTCAGGGCAGTTGTACTCCTTACTGCAGTTACATGATTTAACTAATATAAATTGATAAAAATAGTGCAAAAACATTCATAGGAAAACTAACTTGAAAACTTTGGAGTGTCTCAGTAAAAACAAATCACTAAGAAAACTATTAACTTAGGTCTATGGGTAAGAACAGTTATAAAAAATTGGAGAATAATTATTTTAGAAGGACTGTACCACTCACATTTTTAAAATAAGTTGTACTTTAAAGAGATAAAGTGAAAGTTTTAGGTGATGCATTATGGTTTATGTGAGAAGAAAAGAAGGCTTTGATAGACTGGCTCAGCCTAAGAAAAAAAACCCAAGTGAAGGAGCATATACAAGTTGAAGTGGTTAAGAGTTCATGTATGGGCTTTTAGAATTACCTACTTTAATTTACAGTTACTTCCAATCACATAGGGCAAGAGAGCTTTTACTGCACTTAGTGCGGAGGAAGAGCCTCCATGGCGGATGAGAAGCCAGGGGAGGGGGTGGGGGTGGGAGCAGGCATGTGTGAGTTTAAGTGTTGCCCAAGGCTGAGGAAGAGAGTGTGCAGAGGCCATGGGGTATGTCTTTAGTAGCAAGCAGGTAGTTGGCCATCCTGGCAGAACGGCGTCCTCGGAGAGGCTGCATTCTGCCTGGGAGACCCCCAGCCCCTCGCTTTTGTCCTTCCCTGTCCCTGCCTCTCTGACTCATCTCCCTTGTGTGTTCTGTCTTCAGAGACAGCCTAGGCAAGGCATGTTTGAACAGTGATGGGAGGAAGAAGTGAAGATACAGGAAAAGAGGAAGAAATGGGATCCAGACCACAGATAGGCAACCAGTGCTCCTTCAGTTAATATGTTGTTTTTTCTCCAAATTTTTTTTTTTAAGATTTATTTATTTGAGAGAGACAGAGCAAGAGTGTGAGTGAGAGCATGAGTGGGAGAGAGAGCATGAGCCAGGGGAGGGGCAGAGGCAGAGGGAGAGGGAGAAGCCGACTCCTGATGTGGTGCTCCATCCCAGGACCCTGAGATTATGACCTGAGCCAAAAGCAGACGATTAACTGACTAAGCCACTCAGGCGCCCACTCCAAACCTTTGATGTAGAAACTACTGAGAAAAACGTGGTTATTTTCATGAAGTTTTTTCAAGTTGTCCTATGTTCAGGTTGTATTTGGGTCCCTAGCGTTGATTTAGGAGGTCTGATTTTCAAGAGCTATGTGGGATTATAATTGTTAGAGTATTTCCCTCTCTTTCACCAAAGTGCTAAGAAAGATACGTTTGTTAGGAATACTAAATTCAAGAAAGGAGGGATGTACATTAATGTAGGTCTTGAAATAAGGCATATTTCATCACCACTTAGAAAGCTGTTAAATGGCTTTTAATTTTTTTTTTTAAAGACTTGTTTATTTGAGAGAGAAAAAGACAGCAAGACAGCTTGAGCAGTGGAGGGGCAGAGGGAGAAGGAGAGAGAATCTTCAGACTCCCCGCTGAGGTCAGAGTCTGATGTGGGGTTCCATCCCAGGACCCTGAGATCATGACCTGAGCCAAAATACAGAGTCGGGCACTTAACCACCAGAGCCACCCAGGCACCCCATGGCTTTTAATTTTTAAGGAAGATGATTTGCCTATTCACATAACAGGATTTTGGGAATGTCTGTAGGTCTGTAGTGAGGACTTGGGGAAGGTAAGCTGTCATCTTTTTTTTTTTTAAGATTTTATTTGAGGGGTGCCTGGGTGGCTCAGTCGTTGGGCGTCTGCCTTCGTCTCAGGTCATGATCCCGGGGTCCTGGGATCGAGCCCCGCATCGGGCTCCCTGCTCGGCGGAAATCCTGCTCTCCCTCTCCCGCTCCCCTTGCTTGTGTTCCTGCTCTAGCTCTCTCTCTGTCAAGTAAATAAATAAAAAATCTTTAAAAAAAAAAAAAAGATTTTATTTGACAGAGTGAGAGAGAGCAACAAGCAGGGGGAGCAGCAGAGGGAGATGGAGAAGCAGACTCCCTGCTGAGCAGGGAGCCCGATGCGGGGCTCTATCCCAGGACCCTGAGATCATGACCTGAGCCAAAGGCAGACACTTGACTGACTGAGCCACCCAGGTGCTCCTGTTGTCATCTTTATCACTACCATCTGTTGGCTCAAACAGCTCTTGACTTAGAGCCCTGCACATGCTTGGGAATGTTTTCACGACTCACTGAATTTCATTGTCCTTCATTTGGAGAAACACTACACATTTAGGATGTTCTTGCTTTGTTTTGATTAATTGGTTATTGATTAACATAGGTCAGAAGTACCTTTTCCCAAAGTAAAGCTTTTTTTAAAATTTAACATCCTTGGGCGCCTGGGTAGCTCAGATGGTTAAGCATCTGCCTTTATTGAGATATAATTGACGTATAAAATTATATTTATTTTTTTAAAGATTTTATTTATTTATTTGATAGAGACACAGCGAGAGAGGGAACACAAGCAGGGGGAGTGGGGGAGGCAGAAGCAGGCTTCCCGCGGAGCAGGGAGCCCGATGTGGGGCTTGATCCCAGGACCCTGAGATTCATGACCTGAGCCGAAGGCAGATGCTTAACGACTGAGCCCTCCAGGCGCCCCGCTGTGTTGGTTTTTCTTAAATTTAATTTTTTTTTTAAAGTAAACCACTTTCTGTATAGTTCCGGACTTGAGACAATTTTATCACATCTAGTTCTGACTCTTTGGCGCCCTCCTGGGCGTAATCAGCATGCGTAGTCAGATCAGCACAGGGTTAAGTGCGCTCTGAGCCGCTGTCCAGCTCGGACCTTGGCCAGCATGCTCACTTCTAAGGTTGCTCACCACCACCCTGTCATCCACTTTCAGTTGAAAAGTTGTAGTTATGTGACAGTAGATTGGAAAGGGTGATAAAATGTGATCGGCAGTCCTCAGAGAAATGAAAGATGGGCGAGAACGCTGAGGTGAATGGAGACTTTTCTTTTGAAAAGGGTTGAAGCAACGTCCTAGCCAGAGTTTTTTTTTTTTTTTTTTCTGAAGAGGATTTCTAGGTCTCTTCAAAGACTTTTTTGTGGTGTTGATTCTGACCTTTCCTTGGTGCAGGTATACACTGATACTACTTTTGGCTGGCAGCATTTTTGTGTTCAAATGTAAATGAGAGAAAGTGAGGATTCTTAGGAAGAGTGTGGATCATCTCAGGAGAATGATCCCATGTTCAAAATGAAGTTAACAAAAACAAGGGAGAGCTACACATATGCAGTTCCCCAGGGAATAAATTCTGCAACAGATTGAATGAGGCAGTTCTGCTCTTTGTCCGTGAGGTGATAATGCAGATGAAATGCCAACAGTAAGCTGTTTTTTTCTCCTCTGGACTCTAGACACACTTGGCCTGCTATCAGGAGGTTGTGTGTGGTAAAGAGACGGCAGAAGAGGAGCACATCAACCCGAAAGAGCCTGTGCAGCTGACGAGCCGACTGATCCCGGGACTGAGGGTGCCTGAATAAGGCCAGAGCGGTTCAGTGGGCTTACGGTTTGCAACATGGGAAGTGGTTCTTAATGGGGAATTGTGGGTAGACAGATGGAGATCAGAATACATTCTAAACAGGCTGGACTCAGGACAGTTAGCTTTTCATCTATGGAATTGGACATCTTTGTGAAAAATTGTTCTTCTATTTTACTCCTTCCATTTTAGGTTACATGAAGTAGACAGGCTGCATTTTGTCCTGTGGAGGCCGCAGGTTTGGTGTAGCACTTCCGGTAGTGTTTAGGCAGGTGTGTGGATTAGCTGAACTTGCGCCCTCTATAGATAGGCCTAACGTGGTTACCCTTTCCATCTGCTTCCCTTGGGGGAAAAGGTGTGTATCTGTTTTAGGAGATGGTCTTCTACTGGAAAGGAATGACTCATGGTCAGAGGAAGAAATGCTACTTTGAGGGCAGAAAGGCCCTATCTCTAAGGATATGATAGCCCACCTCAGGTTTGTGCCCTCTTTTACAAAATAACCATCACAGTCACATGCAAAGTAAGAGATAGGATTTTTTATCTTCATATTGTTTCCCTTTTTCCAAATAATATTTTATTTAGGCTTCTTTATAACCAGGTATTGGACTGGTAGTTTGGACTTTGTCAAAAATGCTTGTAACCAGAGAGTTAATGAGATGACCTAAACTCTCTCTGTTTTGTATTGTATTTTAATAAGAATTCCAGCTAAAATGATCTTTTCAAATAATTGACCTCTCCAGGGTGAGGTAACATGTCATGAACCAATTTTTTTTTTTTTTGAGGTAGTAGGGGGAGGGGCAGAGGGAGAGGGAGAGAAAGAATCTTAAGCAGACTCCATGCCCAGCGGGGAGCCCAGTGTAGGGTTCCATCTCACAATCCTGAGATCATGATCTGAGCTGAAATCAAGTGTCGGCGCTTCACCGGCTGACCTACCCAGGCGTCCTGCCACGAACCAGTTTATTCATAAAGCTGGAAGGGACCTTTCTGATTGTGTGTGGAATTTCTAAATAAATTTTAAAAAGCAATTAGTGGGAAAATTTTTAAATGTAACTTTTGGGGTTTACTTCTCATGTAGGTACTTCTCCAGTCCTGTTTGTCTTAGAAATAAGTGTGTCTTGTGCCTGATTTTATGCCCTCTCTAGGAGCAGAATCAGATGGAACTGTAAAAAATAAGTTACCTTTTCCCACTGCCGTCTCTTTCAGTAGAAGTACAGGTGTACAGGTGTAAAAGGACATTTAAAAAATTAATCTGGAAGCTTACTGGCAGCATCTGTTTAGGACTATTTCCCTACCGGGTGCCAGTTTAAATGTGTAATTGAACAACCACTCTACCAAGGTTGGATTCTTTCATTCGTCTGTGTCTTTGAGTGCCACAGTTAGTGGGAGAAAGCTCTGGAAAGAAATGGGCTGTCATGGAGATACTGAATCTGAGAAAACAAAGAGCCAGAGTAACTGCTCTCCTGGAAACAGCTGTTGCTCTATAAATGTCCTCACTCTTCAAGCTTGCAGATGCCGTTGAATATGTGATCTTTGTAAGGTGCTGTGGAAGGTACACAGACTAATCTCCCTGAAGACAGGAATATGCATTTTAAATATTACAGAGCGATACAGGCAGCCGCTCAGCCGCGAGATAAACGATATAATGCAACCTGCAGCATAGAGCGAGTGAATGAGGAGCTGTAATTCCTATCATGTTATTTTATTTTCTTACACTTAATTTAGAGGTGTTTATATTGAGTTCCTAAAAGAAAGTTACTAACAAATGCCCTTCCAAATCCGCAAATGCTGTGATTGTGCTTTAATGATTTGATTTAGCTTCTTTGCCCATTTCTGTTTTTTCCAATGAGTTTCAGTTTCAGAGGTCTGGTAGGTAAACTGTCTTTCTACTAAGGATGTTTAGACATTGCAAGTAACAGATTTTGGCTTTTCTAATTGATTCTGAAAGGGATTTCTAATTGATTCTCAAACCCATATAGTACTTAATTAGGGCAGTCTCTAAAGTTCTTAACCAACTGCCCGGCTAGCTCAGTCGGTAGAGCATGAGACTCTTAAAGTTCTTAACTGCCCATTTTCCATATTTGGATAAAACTGTTGACTTATCTAGTTGAATATTCATTTACTGTTTTTTGTAAAATAGTCCTAGTTGTTAATGTAGGAGTTCTTAGAAGGCATGTCTGTGTAGTAGCATCTTGTACTGTCCAGCTCCTTTGCTCAGGCTCTGTCCCTGAACTCCTTGCTCTCAACTGCAGACTAGTGGAATTAGAAGATACCTTAGCAAACTTGACTTTTCCCTCATTTTGTGGATGCAAATACAGAAGCAGATTGTTTAGACAACCCTGCAGCTAAACCACCTGTACATGAGTGTTATTGACAAAAGGACTCTCTTGGGGGTAAATTGTAACATATCATTGGTGGGATACATATTTCTGTTGTATCCTAATAGGTAAGGAGATGAAATACATGGATTCCTTAAAGAGACCGAGGATAGTAGAGGAGAAGCACAGATGTGGTCAGTGCCCTGAAGAACAGAGAAGGCTGTGAGTACATGGAGAAGGAGTGAGAGAGGAATGCTGAATGCCTTCAAGGAGGGAGGAATGTTCCAGACAAGGAGAAGAGAATGTGCAGAGAGACAGGGAAGTATTGAATATAGAGAATGGAGGGTGGTCTGTAGAAGTGGAGACTTCTTGACTTCAGAAGAATGTTTTTAGACTGAGAAAAGGGGTCTTTTATTTGGCCCCCATATGGTAGAATTTCATCTCATATGAAATGTTTACATTTCAAGGTCAACTGATAAAGCAAAAAATGATCTATACACTTCAAAATTCCCCAGTAAGGTGCAACAAATCATATCTAAACACAGCGAGTTTTTTCTTTTGGCATTGAATCAGGTCACTGTTGTATAAAAAGATGAAGTATTTGGCTTATATTTATGCACCATGTTGTTTTTTTAAAAAGTGCTTATTTTAAATGCTAAAATCATAATCTGTGCACTGGTACAATATGAATTATCCCCATAGAAGGGAAGAAGGAATGAAGACCAGCTAAGGAAACTGCAGGTACTTTGAGGTCGTGTCATGGCGGGCATGCCCATTGGTGTGGATTGATAGGGTGAGCTGCCTGCACTGCTGAATTCCTTTGTGGGCACAGAGAGTTGAAGAGCAGAAATTATATGTGTGTATATGGATTAGCTCACTGGACTTAAGCACCTCTGTGAACTTGACTGAGTCATCTCGGAACTCATTTTCCCATTCTGCTAAGTGGGCAGGAGACCTCACTAAGAGAATTGAAGTTGACTCAGTAATCTGTAAAGCACTTAGAGTAATCATTGCATAACAGAGATCCAAATGCTAATACTTTCCCTTTTTGGATTTCTGATACACAGACAAATCCCCTGTGTTTACACACCACACTCTTGTAAGCAGGAAAAAAAAATTCATATTCAGGAGAATAATATCTTTGATTGTTTTAGAAATTACCAAATTCTCAAACTATGATTCTATCATTGTTATTCGCAGATCCACTGAAGTAAGCCAAGCACATGTATGAAAATAAGGACCTTAACCTCTAATAGTTTACTGTTTGAGTTATTTCCACTTTTTGGCTATTATGTTGCTGTGAATATTCACTTACAAGTTTTGGTGATGATATGTGCTTTCTGTCCTCTTGGGTATGTACCTAGGTGTGGGATTGCTGGGTCATATGATAACTTTGTGTTCAACATCTGCAACTGTTTACCAGAGTGGCTGTGCCATCTTAATTCCCACCAGCACTGTATTAAGAGCCCAGTTCTTTAGTCCTTGCCAACACTTGTTATTTGTGTGTTTGATTATATCCATTCCAATGAGTTTGAAGTGGTATTTCATGTTTTGATTTGCATTTCCCTAATGACTAATGATGTTGAGAATCTTTTCATGTACTTATTGGCCATTTGTATGTTTTTGGGAAAATGTCAGTTCAGACTCTTTGCCAGTTTTTTACTTATTTTCTCTTATAATTGAGTTTTAAGAACACACTCTTCTCTTTCTCTGTATATATACACATATCCTTTATGAAGTATGTAATTTGCAAATATTTTTTTCCATTCTCTGGGTTATCTTTTCACTTTGTTGGTGGTGTGCTTTAAAGCCCAAAAGTTTTTTATTTTGATAAAGACCAGTTTTGTTTTTTTTTCTGTTGTTTGTGGTTTTGGTGTCCTGTCCAAGAAGATATTGCCTGATCCAGGCTTACGATTTACTCCTATGTTTTCTTCTGAGCTTTGTAGTTCTAGCTCTTATATTTAGGTGGGGGTTTTTGTTTTTTGGGGTTTTTTTTTGAGTTTATTTTACTCTTTAGTAATCTCTATACCCAGCGTGGGGCTCAAACTCACAACCCTGCGATCAAGAGTTACACGCTCCACCCACTGAACCAGGCAGGTGCCCCATATTTAGGTGTTTGATCCATTTTGAATTAATTTTTATAAATAGAGTGATACAGAGGTCCACCTTCATTCTTTTGCATGTAGATATCCAGTTTTTCTAGCACCATTTGTTGAAAAGAGTTTTCTTTCCCCATCAAATGGTCTTGGTACCAATTTGAAAATTAACTGACCATAAATGTGAGGGTTTATTTCTGGGCTCTCAATTCTGTCTGTTGATCTGTATGTCTCTCCTTATGCCAGTACCCACTATCTTAATTGCTATAGTTTCGTAGTAAGTTTTGAAATTAGGAAGTGTGAGTCTTCCAACTTTGTCCTTTGCAAGATTATTTGGCTATTCTGGGTCCCTTGCATTTCCATAGGAATTTTAGAATCAGCTCATCAATTTCTGCAGAAAAGGCAGGGGAGATTTTGATAGGGATTGCATTGACTCTGTAGACGTGGGGAGTGTTGTCGTCAGAATACCATGTCTTCCCGTCTGTGAACATAGGGTGTCTCCTCTCCATGAACACCAGGCATCTGTACATCAGGACTGGTTTTGTCTCCTATTGGTGGTTCTCAAACATTGTGGTCTTGGGGCTCTTTGCACTTTGAAACATTATTGAGGATCTTTAAGAACTTTATAGGACTTATCTGGGTATTTGTATTAAAAATTAAGACTCAAATTTAAAAAGTTTTTCTTTGGCAATAATAACAAAGCCATTACATGTAATATAAATAACATTGGTTATGAAAAGGTAACAATCTTTTCCAAAACAAAAAATAATTTAATGAGGAGAATGGCATTGTTTTATATTTTTATAAATCTCTTCAATGTCTAATAGACTTTCAGGTGGATTCTCTGTTTCTGCATTTGATCTGTTAGTGATACGTTATTTTGGTTGAAGGATGAGAAGGAAATCTGACCTTATACAAATACATAGTTTGAAAAGTGAGGAGTGTTTAAATAGTCTTTTCATATAACCTTGGCCATTCTTCTCTGTAACTGCACCAGTCCTAGTCAGATTTTTCTTTTTACTTTTTATTGTGGGAGTTTTTAACCACAGAAGTAGAGAGGGTGGGTGGTGGAGCAGCCCTCTATGTGCCCATCATCTGGCTTCAGCTGCCAGCCACTTGCTGCATTCTTGTGTTTTTGTTTCTTCTCTTAAATTTACCAAAAAAAAAAAAAATTGTTAGCATATTTTAAAGCAAATTCTGGGTATGTAATGTCATCTGTCTTTTAGTTTATATGTCTCCCAGATAAGACCTTTAAACAGATGCAGCACCTGGATTGCGCCCAATGGAATTAATAATCATTCTATAATATCCTTTATTACCTAGGCAACAGTCAATTTTTCCTGTCAAAAATGTCATTCTGAAGTTAATTTATTTCAATCCAGATACAGTTCTCACATAAGGTTATTTTGGTTAAAACTTCTGTATTTTGTGGCAATAAAAATCTCTCCCATTTTCCCATGTCTTAAGTTTGCTGCAGAAATGAGGTCATCTGTCTATCTGGAATGCCCCACATTCTGGGTTTAGCTAATGGCTTTGTGTTGCTGTGATTTAACATGTATTGCCCCAGAATTTCCTTTAAATTGGGAGCCCACAATCTAGAGTTTTGATTAACTACAGGTTCTTTTTTTGGCAAGAATACTTGATAAACAGTGCTCTTTCCTCACATCAAGAAGAATATAACACCTAGTTCCACTTTTTTGATGGGGATTGAAAAGTCGCTTTAGTGTCCATCTGATCCAGCCATTCTGAAGTTCTCCATCAGCTCTCCACCAGGCTTTAGCAGACATCAGTGGTTATTGCTTTGTTATTTCATTAGATGTTGCAGATAGTTTGATTTTCTAATTTGGTCTTTCACTGTTTATTAATTGTGGCTCCTGTATAGAGAGCAGCTTGCCCTGACCAGCTACTTGGTTATGCAGCAGTAGTCATCCAGGAAAGGCACACTAATGACTGTTTGCCTTTAGAAATCTTTGGAAAAGTGAGTTGGTGTCCTGAGAACCCCCAGAGATGACCAGTGTGGTGTGTGGATCCTAACGAGTTTGTTACCCGTTGGTTCTTTATAAGCTCTGCGCGTTGCTTCTCTGTGGCCGCGAGAGCCCTTCCTTTCCTTTTCTGTTGCTTCTGTGCTGCCACCACAGGCGAGCTCACTGACGCCCTCGCTTTCATGGCGAGGTGGCCCGGGTTTGTGTGACAGAAGCAGTAACCAGCACTCTTGGAAGCGCCCAGAAAAGAGGAGCAAAGACTGAGGACTTGTCACAGCTTGAAGAAGTGACTGCTGAATGCCATGGGAGGTCGTAGATGGGACCCCCAAGACCTTAATGAATGTTTCATTATGAAACAGACATTTCTGGTATATGGGGAAAGGATTCTGTAGGAACAGCTCTGAGAGAACCATGCTCTCCCAAGTGTTTAATAAGATTGATTAAACTTTTAGGTGTAGCTTTGTCCAGCTAGCATAGAGACCACAGGACAAGAGGGAGGGCCCTTTGACTTCATCTCTTTGCCTTTTCACATTGAGAGATGAAATCAAACCAGGGAAATAAGCCCTTTTGTTCAGCTCAGGAAGGCTTTGTGAAGGCTGCCTCTGAACACTATCAGGTTTTCAAACTCCTAGGTCTTACGCTGGCAAATGCTTTGTTTTGCTGATAAATTCCTCTCATCCCTCCCCCCACCCCTTGCATATTTCTCTTTAAAACCTAGAGACCTGCTCTTTGGCTGTTCCTGGAAGCAGTAGTTTAAATGGTGTAAGTCTCAGCGTGGTTTTGGTCTCTCGAATGAGTAATGAAAAGGTGGTTTTGTTATTTATTGAACTGTTGTCAGTGTTGCATCATCGTACTCTGTCCTTATTTTAGATTCAGACATTTGATAAAGTCTGATTTTAATGCTCTGTACCTTTTGTGCTCCTTAAACGAGGTGGAGATCAGTAAGCCCTCTTTCCAGGTGTAGGACTTTTGAAAAACAGTGCATGTTAGGTCAGTCATGAAGAGGTCGTGTGGTGTGATGTCAGGATTACTTGTTTGTGCATAGGAGGCCTGGGACAGACCAGGCCTGCTGTGTCTGTTGTATTAGGACACTGCCATGCTGCCTTTTTTAACCTTTTGTCATGGAACGTTTCAAGCATGCATGAGTAGACTGGATCGAATCCTGAACCCCCATACATACCCCTCTTCCAAGGGGAACAAATACAAACTCATACGTCTCTATCCCATATACTATTTTGAGGAAAATTCCAGATGTCGTCTTATTGCCCCTGTAAATATTTCAATATGCAATTCTATAAGGCCTCTTTTTTTAATAATTAAATATAACCACAGCATCATTCTCACATCTTAGAAAATACAGTAATTCTTTGATACCATCAATAATCCCATCGGTACTGCTTCCCTGATTGTTGTTTGTTTGAATCGAATAAAGCCATACAAACCAAGTAAAGCCGTGGTTTGGCCAGTATGTACATCTTGTGTCCTGTGGTGTCAAGGAAGCCAGGCTGCTTGTCCAGATATTCCGCACCCCTGTGATCCGTAGTGCTCCTGTTTGCTCTAAGTTTGTAATAAGACCACATCCTGGGTGCGTGGATATTGTTTGTTTGTTTGTTTTGCAAGACCACTTCCTGGTCTTGCTGCTGGTTCTATCAGGAGGCACAGAATCACTGAAAAAAATATAGGTAGTAGTTGTAATAAAGGATTCTTACAGTTGAATTTTCCCCCCTTTTGGCTATCTTACCTTGTTTTTGACCAAACATTGTTTTTCTTTGAGAATCTTACAAATCTAGAAGTTCATAGTGGTAAAAGTGTCTGTAACACCTTCTGTGACTTGTCGGTTTAATTAGCATCCCATGACTTCATTTTCTGGATTTGGTGTTTGGGGAGAGTCGATGTCCATTTGTTTGTTTCTCTCTGTCTCTCTCTCCCCCCCCCCTCCTTTCTTTGTTTTATTTATTTATTTGAGAGAGAGAGAGAACCAAGTGGGGGGGGGGAGTGGAGGGGGAGGGAGAAGCAGGGAACCCGGGATCATGACCTGAGCTGAAGGCAGACATTTCAGCGACTGAGCCACTCAGGTGCCCCTCAATGTCTGTTTCTGTGATAGTTTCACATATTGCAAACTTGTACAGTTTAACACCTGATACTCATCCTGTGTTTTGGAAGACATTGACCTCTGTGAAACTGATTTTGTTTTCAAGGGTTTCTTTTAGCAGTTTATATTGCCAAACCTGTCAAATAGCACGGAAGTGATTTTGTGCTTTTGTGGCTGATGATAGAGTTGACTGTTGGATGAGATTACCTTTGATCATCAGATTATTTCATTAACAAGGGTTTTGGGAATTTATCCTAAGCAGGTTACTGAGAGTAGGGAGCACATCGTAGAAACTAAAAACCTGCCTGGTTACCTTGTGAGACAGAAATAGCTAGCTTTTAAATCTCTGTATCTGGCATGTGGATGCTGTGTTTTCAGAAGAGCCTGAGAGGTACCTGGATTAAAGCCAGTCCTAGTGGTGCTGTGAGGCAGCTCGGCTTGCTGCAGAAAGAGGGAAACGCCAGAGGTCAGCCCTGGATGTCTGGGAACCCTGGTTCTCATGCTGATCATACGAAATCATGAATATTGTTGTCTCTCATGAACAAGAGTTATTATTTACGCTGTTTGGGAAAATGAAATGAGATCTCTTGTTTGAAGTTCAGTCTCTTAACTGTTGAGCTGAGCCAATGCTTTGGAAAGCCTGCTTTGCAGCACTGGTCCTGCTGTCTTGAGGTGGTTTTCAGTTTGTGTGGGTCAGGATTTTGAAGGGATTCCTTTTTAACTAATTACTGTTTATTTCTCTTTAAAACTATTGTCTTGGAACAAAATGAAATTAATGGGTCCAGTCAAAACGATATATATAAATTTGAGATTCATCAAATCACAGACTGGAGTTCTATTAATTTTATAATCTTCTGTTTTCTGGGCATGAGTGGGTCTGTATGTGTTAGCACATGATTTCTAGTCTTAGTATATTCTTGGGTTAGTACAAAGGTGTAAATTATGGGCAGATTCCTTTTTTTTTTTAAGATTTTATTTATTAAGACAGAGAGAGAACGAGCAGTGGGGAGAGGGAGAAGCAGGCTCCCCGCTGAGCAGGGACCACCTACGTGGGGCTCGATCCCAGTACCCTGATATCATGACCTGAGCCGAAGGCAGACGCTTAACCGACTGAGCCACCCAGGCGCCCCTATGGGTAGATTTCTTTAAACTACTTAGACTGCAGGGGCGCCTGGGTGGCTCAGTCAGTTGGGCAGGTGGCTCTTGATGTCTCCTGGGCTCTTGATCTCAGGTTCATGAGTTCAAGCCCTGTGTTGGGCTCCATGCTGGGAGTGGAGCCCAAATTAAAAATAAATAAGTAAATAAATAAATAAGCTCCAGAGGGATAAACACATGTCCTGGAAAACCTGAGAATTTTAAGACTTCCTAGTAACTTAATTTTAAGAATCCATTGTATTTTGTACTTCAGGTTACTGATGTATTGTCTTTTGTTGTTTTACAGCATTCTACGGTTGCCATTCAGCTTCTCCCAGTGCAGCCACAAAGTAAACAGCTCATGACTTCTGATCAGGACACTAAGGTCGTGGCTGAACCGCAGGGCCAGCGAGTCCAGGAAGGGAAAGACAGCACTCATCTGGTGAGTGTGGGTCGAGGCCAGAATTGGCCTGGTGCCTCACTCTCTTCCTCTGATCACAGATGCTGTGTTGGATTTATTAAGTAAATCAAAGTAGTAACTCTGGCATATCTTACAACCTAAATATAGGTGTTACATTCTGAGTAAGTTTATGGGTAGCTTACTAGTAAGAGGAAGCTGTCAGTAGTAGGGGAGAGAAAAAACACATATCTCTAGACACTTAAAAGCTTTTGGAGTTTAGATCACCAAGAAAAATGCGGTGATTTATAAATACTGTAATAACATTACACCTTGTTGTACTGGTATGTAAAGAATTAACTAGGATTGTAAAATTTTTTGACTGCTTTTACCCTATCAAGCAAAGCAGATTTTTATTAATTTTCCCCATTGAAACTACAAGGAATTTTGCTTATGGTGGTCAGAATTTTATAATATTTTAGGTTTCAAGGCTCCTACATCGTTCTGAATATTGTTTGTCATGTAAAAATGTGTTTTTCTCAGTGGGTTTTGTTTTTGGTAAATTACTGTGGTTTGAAAATGCTACTTTACATTGTAATGATGGTGTGTTTGATGTTTTCAATTTTACAGATGAATGGTCCCATATCTCAAACCACTTCTCAGACAAGCTCCATCCCAGCTTTGAGTCAGGTAATTCACTTGCAGATCCGTCACAGCTGAGGCTCACATTACCTTACAACAAATATTTATTGTAACAAAATTAGAAAATGTTGATGTTTCCAACTAAGGGGGGTGATGGAGGGGGGAGAGCCCCACGTGGGGTGTAAGTGTTCAGTACTGTGTGTCCTCTGACCTCTGTATGCTGCATGTATGGTTCTACAGACGGGGTGTGCCACGTGTTCATTCAGTGTCAAATACTCATCACAGTGTTCTTAATGGTCCACTGGTAATCTGTTGACTGTATATGATTAGCTCTACATTTTGAAAGCCTGTGCTTTAAAGTACACAAGTCATAGTAAGCTTTTACTAAGAAAATTGGTTTCACATTTTGGCTGTGGTTAATGAAAGAAAAAGGAAATGGAGATGCATTGATTTTTAACTCTGTCTTTGGCTTATGTGCATATGCATATGTCAGGTGCATTTGGAGCCACTCCACACTTAGCTTGGCAGTCTTCTAAGTGATCTTACAAACCTGGCACAATTTAAAAAATAAAAGGAAAACTCCTAAAGTAATCTTAACAAAATTTATGGTAAATTTCCCCTAAATTACAAGTACTTCATACAGAAATTGAAGGAGGGATTAGATTGCTGCTCCTCTTTTAATAAGGTAGAATTTTTAAAAATGAAAGATTTCCTCCAAACTATTGTTATTTCATTGTTGTTATTATGTATGGACGGTTTTTTGCATATTGTATTTTACATTGATTTTTAAAATGAATTTTCTAATATTTTAAGTAATTTAAGATCCAAATATAAGACCTTCAGTAATCTAAGAGGGAAATTATACAGAAATCATTAAAAAAAATTTTTTTTAGGACCAATCTTCTTCCTCCCCATGGTTGATTTACAGTCCAACATAATATTCAGACATCTTTTTAAAACTTATTGCAGGGAGGGGCGCCTGGGTGGCTCAGTAGTTAAGCGTCTGCCTTCGGCTCAGGTCATGATCCCAGGTCCTGGGATCGAGCCCCACGTCGGGCTCCCTGCTTGGCGGAAAGCCTGCTTCTCCCTCTCCCACTCTCCCTGCTTGTGTTCCTGCTCTTACTATCTCTCTCTGTCAAATAAATAAATAAAATCTTCAAAAAAAAAAAAAAACTTATTGCAGGGATAGAAACTAGATTTTGGATTCTTTGTTTTTTGTGTTTTTTTTTTTTTGGCCTGTATTACTTTATTTCTAAGTATTGAGGTAAGACCTATCTAGAAAAGAAACACTCGAGCCAGAATTCAGGACTTCTATACAGAAATAATTTGCAACTAGTACTGCCTAGACATGCTTTGTCACTTTTAAGAGTTAACGTCCTATAATAGACCCTGTGTGGCAAGTTTTTGGTTCGGCCTTGATCTTTAGCACCCCTGGTGTCCCTCAGGCACATCCCATCTCTGATGTGAGGTTTTGTAAAATGTGGCTCTGCTATTTGCCAGTGTTAACAGGGTGTTGCACACTTAGGTTTTCATAAGATCATTACATACTAGAGCTGGAAGTTGCCCTGAGAGACATCTGGGCTTATAGTGTGTGTGTGTCCTTTAACAAAGCTTTATTTACAACAAACTTGAGCATCTTTACAGAAAATGAAAGAATACACACATTTTTATGTAGTTGTAATCAACATACATATATTTCACCTCATCTTGTCCCATGCAGCATGATTTCATCTATGTATCTCCTTGTCCTTGCCATTGTGGTATTTTCTTTATGTTGCAGTGCTGTCGTTCTTTAGTCACTTGGTTTGGGGGCATTTATATTGTTATTTCTTTCCTGCTACTATAAATGGCATTGCTCTGAATATCTTTCTAGCTGGCATCATTCATGGTGCGCCTGAGCGTAAGGGTGTGGTCGTTGGTTTAGTGGCTGCACGTGTTTCGATGGCTGAGTGAGCCTGTCTAGCAGGCTGATTCAGGAAGCAGTCTCTCAAAGGTTCAGTCTTTCCCCCTGAGCTGGATATGGTGTGAGTAGAATTACCATAGTGATGCCCAAATAAATGTCTGAATAATTCAGGAGCAGCCTTGCATTTATCCAGTGGTAATATTAATCAAATTTATTATACAGCTCCCTCCGCCCCTACCCCCCCCAAAAAAAACCCTACTGACTAGTAACTCTTTACAACCCTAGCCAATCAGTGAGCATCAAAAAATTGATCTTTAGCTAGAAGAGGCTAAGACCCAGAGAGGCTTAAGTAATTTCCCCAAGGTTACTTAACTACAGAGTGGCAGAACCATGATTTGGACCCAGGCAACCTGGCTTCCGAGTCCAAACTCAAGATGAGATACCTCCTCTTTGGTATCTGTTATTTCATTTAAAAAAAGAAACAAGTAGAAAATAATACCCCAAAGAAAAACCTTTCAAATGAATGAAATTCATTTGGGATAAAGCTGGAGGATTTTAGGTGGGGAATAGCATGACTTATATTTTAGGAAGATTATTTTGGCCTCAGTATGTTTTTATACATAATAGATTGTAGTGAGCAAAGAAAGCAAATAGAATACTATTAAGGAATGAAGGTTAGAAGTGATGATGGTGAATCAGAGTAGGAATGAATGGATTTCAAATTATTTTGGAGGTGGGTTTAACCACACCAAGTTGTGGATTGAATATAGAGGTTGGGGTGAGGGAAAGATAAATCAGGGATAGTTGAACAACTTGATGGATAGTGGTTTCATTTATTATGAGATGGAAAAAATTGGAGAGGTAAAGGTTTGTGGAGGGGAAATCCACCTGGTAGAAATTCAGGCAAGCAGTGAAGTGGGCAGGTGGGGCCAGTTGGACCTTAGTGGAGGGGTTGGAGCCTGAGATGTTTGAAGTTTGAAGTAAACAAATAGATGTTTTATTACTTATTATTATATAAATTTATTATATGGAAAAGACCATTAAAACTATTGTACATATGGATTAGGGGTATATAATTGAAAAGTAATTGAGTTATTACTTGGAATAAAATCAACTATAATCCTTTTTTTTCCTCTATAATTTTTTGCTTATCTTGGACAGATTTTATGTCCTGCAAGGGCATTCTTGGCTATAACTTTTCTCTTCATTGATTCATCCTTTTCTAATCACCTGTATTACTTCTTAGATATTTGATTAAAATTTATTTAAGAAATTATGTTCTATATTATTTATTAAAAATGTTTCAAATGTCTTAGTTTTCCCTCAGGAGTTTTAAGACCCGTAAGGGCAGGAAACCGTGTAATGTACTTCATTGATACTTCTTTGCAAGGCATACTTTACCTAAATTGAAAAATTTCATTATCAGCATGGCATAATTGATAGTTTAGTTAGTTGTTTATTCTAAAAACTTATCTTTATCTAATCGTATATCTGGTTACCATAGGAATTACATATAACATCCAAAAGTTGTAACTGCCTAATTTAAATTGATCCTACTTAACCTTAATAGCACACAAAAACTGTACTTCCTGTAAAATTCTCCTCCTCCTTTGTGTTACTGGAGTCACAAATTTACATCTTTATTACTATATGCCCAATAACATAGATTTATAATTATTTTTAGGCATATGCCTTTTAAATTTGTAGAAAATAAAAAGTGGAGCAGTAAATCAAAACAGCAATAATAGTTTTTGTAATTGTCCATGTATTCACCTTTATCAGAGAGCTTTATGTCTTCATACAGCTTCGAATTACTGTGTCATGTTTTTTCATTTCA
>NC_138373.1:36687185-36697164 GCF_054177405.1 Leptonychotes weddellii | reverse complement strand
TTTTTTCTTTCAGTGCTTTAAATATATCAGCCCCTGCCTTCTTAGCCTGTAATGTTTTTAATGATAAACTGGCTGATATTCTTATTGAAGAGCTCTTTTACCTGACAAGTAGCTTTTTTCTTGCTGCTTTCAAGATTGTTTTTTAGCAGTTTGATTGTAATGTGTCTTGGTATGGGTCTCTTTGTGTTTATTCTATGTGAAGTTTATTGAGATTGTGGATTTGTAAATTTATGTATTCATCATGATTGGGAAGTTTTTGGCCACTATTTCTTCAAATATTCTCTTTTGCCCTTCCCCTGCTGGGACTCCCACGATGAGTGTGTTGGTCCATATGGGACATAGATGGTGTCCACTCACTTTAGGCTCCACTCACTTTTCTGTTTATTTTTTTTACTCCTCTAGATAATTTCATTTGTCCCCTGTTCAAATTTGCTGATTCTTCTGCCTATCCAAGTCTGCTGTTGAACTCCTCTAGTGAATTTTTCAATTCAGTAACTGTACTGTTGTTCAGCTCCAGAATATTTCTTTTTGGTTCTTTTTATAAATACCTATCTCTTTGTTGGTATTCTCATTTTGTTCATATATCGTTTTACTGATTAACGTTATTTCCTTGTCCATGTTTTTCCTTTGCTCTTTGAGCATATTTAAAAATGTTGTTTTAAAGTCCTTGTGGAGTAAGTCCCATGTCTGCGCTTTCTTGGGGATAGTGAATTTTGTTCCTTTGAATGAGTCATGTTTTCCTGTTTTCTTTGTATGCCTTGTGATTTTTGTTGTTGTTGTTGTTGAGAACTGGGCATTTGATTTTATTTATAATGTGTATAATGTCTTACTGTTTTGAGACTTTGCCAAGTTATTTTTGTAAAGACTGTTCCTTGTCGTATGTGTTCATTGAAGCCTCTGTTCCTTTAGCTTGTGTTCAGCTAATATTTTGACAGAGATTTCTGTTAATGCCATGAACTGAAACAGACAGTCCAGACCCCCTCCTCCCTGAAGAAAACAGAGAGAATACAGCTACCCTTCCCAGTCTTCATAGACTGGCTCTGTTTTGAGACAGTCCCTCCCTGATTAGCTCAGCTTGCTTAGAGACTAGGGGATCACCCCAGGGTGAAAGCCTAAGGCCTTCTTAGGACTGTTTTGAGCATCTGTCTTGCCTGGATGTGGCTTTCGGAATTTCCCATATACATGGCTGCTTTTGATTGCCCTGATTTCCCAAAGAGTTTCACCCTAGTTTTTGTGGGCTTCAGATGGTTCTTTTTTTATTTTAAACTTTTAGTTTTTTTTTATTTTTAAAGATTTTATTTATGTGAGAGAGAGAGAGAGCGCGCGAGTGAGAGTACAAGGATGAGTGGGGGGAGAGGTGGAGGGAGAGAGAGAAGCAGACTCCCTGCTGAGCAGGGAGCCCGACTCAATTCAGGACCCTGGGATCATGACCTGAGCTGAAGGCAGACACTTAACCGACTGAGCCACCCAGGCATCCCTTTTGATTGTTTTCTTGATATTTCTGAGGGGAATGAAAGGTTAGAGCTGCTTATTAGTTCATGATTTTGCTCGACCTTTTGTAACCTTTTAAATGAGAACTTTTTCTAAGTTGTTATTAAATTGTTTTTCTAATAATAGAGAACTACTGATAAACTCTTCATGCATGTAATTTTTACACAAATGTAAAACTTCATTGCCTAAACCAGTAGAATGCAAATTAATGACATTCATTTAGTCTGGCAGGTGATGTTTTGCTGGAACTAAAGCTACATCGCCAGGTACTTGTGGTACTAGTTACCCACGGTTTCTTTGAGTTTACCACAGCCTGAGCTCCTCAACACCATGTGAACAACTTGCCCACGACTTTTGCTTGTTTGTTTGTTTGTTTGTTTTTAAGACTATTTATTTATTTGACAGAGACACAGTGAGAGAGGGAACACAAGCAGGGGGAGTGGGAGAGGGAGAAGCAGGCTTCCCGCTGAGCAGGGAGCCCAATGCGGGGCTGGATCCTAGGACCCTGGGATCGTGACCTGAGCCGAAGGCAGACACCTAATGACTAAGCCACCCAGGCGCCCCTGCCGGTTTGTTTCTATGGCATACCTGGTGTCGCTTGGCCCTCATCACGCATGAGTGAATTTGGGACATTATAAATCCAACTCTTTTCTCAGTAGAGCCGGTCACTTTAAGTATTGTCGCACGGTGCTGCTGTGCTCCTAAACTTAGGTGCAAACATGGGCTTATCTTTAAGATTTTGTGTTTGCATCTTTTTAAATTAAATTTATTTATTTATTTGAAAGAGAGAGAGTATGCACAAGTGCGGGGAGGAGCAGAGGGAGAGGGACAAGCAGAGACCACACTGAGTGTGGAGCCTGACACAGGGCTTGATCCCATGACCTTGAGATTATGAGCTGAAATCAAAAGTTGGATGGATGCTTAACCGACTGAGCCACTCACATGTCCCTGTGTTTGCATCTTTTAATCCTTTTAGAGCACCTGCAGATTCTAAGGCCACTACAGACTCCGGTTTGAGGTAGTTGATGGTACAAGCACTAAGACTTGCTGCTAGCATGCTTTCCTAGAGGCATAAAGAGTGACCAGTGGGGATGGGAGATGGTCATCTTACACAGTTGGGAGGGATGGCCTTACAAAGGATGGTGAGATTGGGAAAGCATGGCTAGGAGACATGACAGATGAGCATGCTGGGGTTGTTTGGTTGGGTTCTTTGGATGAAATAGAGAAGGTAAGGAGGGTGACATTATAGAGTAAGAGGTGATGCTAGAGGTAGGCTGGGGCCAGAGTGTGAGGACTTCGGATGGGTATTAAGGTTCTGATCTGAATATTTTACTTAATGTCTTCATGACAACTCTTTAAAATAGCTGTTGTTGGCCCCATTATACAAATGAGAATACTGATACAGAAATTAGATGATTTGCCAAAGCTTATGCATGTAGAACTGAGCCTCATACCTGAACAGATAACCTGGACCAGGAGGGGTTTTGGGAACTTTCGAGGGACTTACTGCTATTGGCCTGGTGGGTGTTAGATTTTCTTTTTATCTCTCTTGCTCTTTCCTTTGTCTTAGTGAGAATTTGTAGACATCTGTGCAAATTAGAATAATAAAGTAAACCCTATGTGCCCGTAGTGACCTTGAAGAGTTACCCCTCTCATTTTGCTACTTTTATTTTCTCTCTTCCTTCCCTCTACACACACACTTCAAAAAAAAAAAAAAAAGATATGTATGTATTTACTTCTTGACTCGCTGGGGTGTTTTAAAGCAAATCCCAGACGATGTGCCATTCACCATAAATACTCCAATGTGCATACCTCATGGACACCATTCCAGTGTCGTGCCTCGTAGTTATTCCTCCATACCCCTGCGGACTTCGTTCTCAAAGCAGAAAATGAGCTGCAGCTGTAACTGCCTATACGTTCTTAAGAACACATCTTTATTGTTGTTTCTCCTTGGGGAATATACATGCTAACCTCTTGGGTTGCCCGCATCCCATGATATGTAACTCAGAGAATGCTGAAACAGTGTGGAAAACACAGGAGTCTGAAATGTCTTGTTCTGGCTGGGATAACAATTGTGGGGACTTCTTTTTTTGAGTTTATGAGAATAGGAAAAATACTATGAAAATTATGTATTGTTCTTCTGAATCTTTGGATTCCACGTGCTTTTGGTTTTAGTGCGTGGAGGAGGATGGCTGTTCGGCAGGGCCTGTTGTAGTTTGGATTTTGGATTTGAGTGGCAGGGACATGTGACTGCTGTGCAAGGGGTTATTTTTGGTATCTGGGTGTCGGCTTCTCGTCAGAAATCATAGCAAGTTAGCGTGAGATGCACTTATGGAGGCTCAGAAAACACCAGGCATGGTTCTCTGAGCTTTTTGAACTTTCGAACATGGGTTGTTGCTTCAGTAAAGAATTAAGTAGTGACAGTGACAGTGAAAAAGCTGGCCTGTTGCCGGAATCTGTGGAGGAGGCGGAGTCAGAGAACAAGATAAGTAAAGCTTTGTCTTCATTATTTGATACCCTTGAAGGTGAGGAGCTTCACAGTGTTGGACATGGAGGCAGCAGGGCAGCTGCCGGAACTAATCTGTGGACGAGGGCTTTTGTGAGGCCAGGGCACCCGCAGGGTCTGGGGCTGAGGCAGTCATCAGACTCTGTTTCCTCTCCAGTGTCTCAGTTCCTAACTAGGTATGAAAGTTCAGATGAGAGTGATAAGAATTCAGAAATGGTTGCTCTTGAGCAGGGTTGTGACAGTGTCTCAGTCACTCGTTGTGTGAGCCCTGTCATTAAACGGGGTTTCTCTGAAGATGTTTATTCCAGAGGTGACGAGTCTCTTTCATGCGTCCTGTTGCCTTCTGGCCAGGGCGTGCGGGGAGGAGCCCTTGTAGAGAGCCATCTTGGCCATTTCCCAGCCACTTGTATAAAGTCCGTCACAGAGAAAGAAGTGGCCGTAGGTGTTCAAATCAGTAGTGGTAATAACTCTTCAGGTAGGTCTGGTAGGGAGATGAATGCTGAGCACAAAGCACAAAGGGCTTGGAGAGAGAGCGAGTTTTACAGTATTTGTGTTATAGATCCTGACTGCCTGGACGTGGCCGAGGAGCTGTGTGCCCCCGTGTGCGGGGCAGCTGCCGTGGCAGACAGTCGATCAGCTGTCATCTCTGAGGGAGTTTGCAGAGGGGCCTCGCTGCTGGGGAAGGCTGCACAAGGCCCAGGACAGTCAGCCGCCTCGCAGGAAGAGCTGTCCCCACGGGGCATGCCCGGTCCAAATGAAATGAAGGAAGTTTTTAAGGAAAATACTAAACCTGGTTTTGAACTAACGACTGTGTCTTTAAGGGCTCACACTTACACCGGGTTCCCTAAAGATTACACAGAAGGCAGTGCATTACCTAATGTGGGCGTACTCCCTGAATTTAACAGTAACGTAGACACTGGCTCCCTGGAACGTGTGTGCGCTGTCCCTGAAGAAAGTGAGAACTGTAGTCTAGAACAGGTAGGTCCAATGGGTGATTCACTTGTTGATTTACTTACCAACCCTTCCGAAGTTGAAAGAAACGGTGAATCTGGGGCTGTAGCAGCTAGTGTAGGTCAGAGTTTAAACTCTGAAAAGGAAAGAGAAGATAATTCTGTCAGACCGCTGAAAAACAATGGTTATTTCAGCTTCGATGTTAGCAGACCAGAAAGTAGTCTCCTTCCCCGGAGTCTAGATAGGATTCATTTAAGTTTGGAAAGGTGTGTCACTTCCCTGAGCTTTAGAAATGAGCGTCTTCCCATTCATGCCAGTTTCCAAGAAGTAACCCCAAAGGGACCTGGGGATCCTGGACTGGACCGCCTTCTAGGGGCAGCGATGGCCGAGGGGCAGCAGCAGGGTGTCTGCAGCCTGAAACCTGGAAGCATCCAGCCTGCAAACAAAGCACAGTTGTCTTTGCAATCTGAGAATAGTTCATCTTATCAAGATAAGGATAGAATGAGCATTTTTGAAGGAGAGAGTCATGGACAGAGGGCTTTTGAATGGAGATCTTCACATCAGGTAGACCTGTGTGCAGATACTGGGACCGGCAGGGCCCAGGCACAGATCTGTGATTTAACTGGTACGCTGTGCAAGACAGACATGGAGGGAGTGTTCCAAAGAACGGGCACCCCGGAACTCAGAAGCTCCCAGGAAGTGCCCCCAGATGGCAAGTCTCTTGATGGCTTTAGTTGTTTTCAGGGTAACTTTATCTCCTCCACATTTGCTTTCACCTGGCCTGAAGAAGAAAGTGAAATTGGCCTGAATTTTAAAACAGAAGATGAAATGTGTGTGAAGAATGCAGAGAGTGACCAGCAAAGATTAGAAAGTGCCGGAAAAGAGTCACTGAAAGCCAGTCACAGAGAGACCAGTGAGAATGACAGAGGAGATGTGAAGTCTGACGCTGAAACCACCTTTAACGGGGAAACAAGCACAGCACCCCGCAGGGCAGCGCCTAGTTGGGATGTACAGGCTCGCAGTAGGTCGGACAGCACAGAACAGCCCGGTTGCAGAACCAGTCACATAGAAGAGAATGATGAAACTTGTGCAGTGAGTGACTACAGACATAAGGATCTTGATCTTGCACCACCTCTAAACCAACGTCCGAATCCAGGTGAGCAGAGGTCACAAGTAGAGGAGAAAGACTCTGTTAACAACGGTGAAAATACAGGACTGGAGCAGGTTTTCTCAGAGTCAGCTGAGGAGAGTTCTGATGCCTTAGGGGGTGGCACGTCGGGGGCAAGCAAGCCAGCACCAACAGGTAAGGGAGGGGAGAGAGACAACATCGACGTGCGTGGAATGAGCACACATGCACACCATGTCAGGCAAAGACATGCCAAACCCGCACTGAATGGACCTGCATTAAACAGTGGAGTGGATTTTGTGGGAAGTCCACAGGTGACTTTTAGAGAAATGGAATTAGGTGAGACTCTTGAGGGATATTCCTGTGTGGCCCAAGTGGACAGATACACAAACCCTCCTCACAAGGTGCTGCAGGTCGTTCCTGTCATCCCAGGGGACAGTGCAGAAATAGCAGTACCACATTGTGGGGACCGTATCTTCTCACTCACAGAAGATGCTGTAAATATACCTGAAAATCCGGCAAGAGGGGGTTTGCAGAGCTTCCCAGAGGAATTGTACTCTCAGTTTTTTAATGAACTTGCCTATTACCCAGTGGGCGGGTTTGCAAGTCAGACGTTTTCTGAAGGACTGGCCGATGGCTGTGGTTGGTTTCAAGAGGGCTGTCTGTGGGCTCATACAGTTGGGAAAGATGCCTTAGAAGAGGAGCAGGTACCTAATGAGTGTTTGCACAGGAAGCCACCAGACCTAGAGGTTGCTCTATTCTGGATGGAGAAGCCCCCTTATCAGCTACCAGTGGCAGAAGATGCTGTTATTTGGGGATGGCAAAATAGAGGTGGACAGTTAGTAAGTATGTTTTACCAGTTTTTATTATTGTGCTTTGAAATGCTAGTGTTTCACTTTGATTGCTTTTAACTTCTACGAAGTTTTGTTCTAAATAATGGGCAGTCATTTGAATGTTTATGTCAGGCTGTGAGTTACTGTAGCATCAGCTTAACCATTTCCAACCTGTGAGTGTGACTCAATTTACTGTTTGGTATATTTAGGCCAGACTTTGTGTGCCAGGTCTTGTTAGCACTAAACCCAGCACTGCTGGCCCTCAGACACAGCTTGGTGCAGACCTCTTCTGTGTGTGGACGTTGTGTGTTCCTGAGGGCTGCCCTGTCCAGCCAGGGTCCTTCCTCACGACCCCCTTGTTGGAGCAGAGCAAGCATTTGTCCATTGAATTTTAAAGTCCTTTCACAAAGGCCACAATTGGACAGTAGACTCAAAATCTGTGCTTTCTGCTACAAATTTGCTGCTTTTAACTGGCTCTGAAGTCTGTCTCCTGTCAGCCAGAAGCACCTGCAGAGCTTGCCAACCATGGTGCTCAGGCCCTGCTCATTTGGAGAAAGCTTCACAGATGCTGCCGCAGCAGGCAGCTAACTGGACCATCTTTCTAGATGGTCTGTGATGAGCACAAACATTCAACAAACATGAAGTTAGTCTTGCCCTTAAAGTAGTCCTTTTGGACATGTATAATTGAAAGGCATACTTCCAACAGCAGAATCTCATTGACTCAACCAGTAGTTTATTTATAAATTCAGTTTATTTTAACTAAAAACGGGCGCATGGGTGGCTCAGTTGGTGAAGCGTCTGCCTTTGGCTCAGGTCATGATCCCAGGACCAGTCCTGGGATCGAGTCCCACATTGGGCTCCTTGCTCAGCAGGGAGTCTGCTTCACCCTCTGCCTGCAGCTCCCCTTGCTTCTCTCTCTCTCTCTAACAAATAAATAAAAAATCTTAAAAAAAAACATACCACAAAAAATGAAAAACAAAAACACATTTTCCCAACCCCCACCCCCACCTCTGGCAGCCACCAATTTGTTCTATGAGCTTGGTTTATTTGTTTGTTTTTAAATTCTACATATAAGTGAGATCATAGGGATTTGTCTGACTTATTTCACTTAGCAAAATACGCTTTAGTTCCATCCACGTTATTGGAAATGGCAAGATTTCATTCTTTTTTTTATGACTGAGTAATATTCCATTGCATATATCCCACATCTTCTTTATCCATCAGCAGACAACTTAGGTTGTTTCCATATCTTGGCTCTTGTAGATAATGCTGCAGTGTACATGGGGTGCAGATATTTTTTCAAATTAGTATTTTTTGTTTTCTTCGGGTAAATATCCAGAAGTAGGAATGCTGGATCACCTTTCGGTTTTTTGAGGACCCTCCATGCTGTTTTCTAGAGTGGCTGCACCATTTTACATTCCCGCCAACAATGTACTACGTTCCTTGTTAGCATCCTCACCAACACTTACTGTTTCATATCTTTTTGATAATAGTTTTTTAAATTTTTTCTTAAAGATTTTATTTGTTTGAGAGGAGAGAGAGAGTGTGTGCACATGCACACACGAGTGGAGGGGGGCAGAGGCAGGGAAAGACAGACAAGCAGACTACCCCCTGAGCAGGGAGCCTGACACGGGGCTCAATCCCAGGACCCTGGGATCATGATGCGAGGTGAAGGCAGCTGCTTAATCGACTGAGCCACCCAGGTGCCCCAGGATAGTTTATTATTAGTGATTTTTGTTGCATTAAGCAAGAAAAATCATTGATGGTAGTAAGGAGATAGATGTGATTCAAATGTTAATGCCAATTATATGAACATAAGTATAAATGTAACCCTGTAACTTAGGGAATTACTGATTAACCTCCTTTCCATTTCCACATTTGGGACTTTTGCCAAAAGGATTTACATTCAAGTTAATTGCTTTTGTTTCTTAAGTAGTTGTGGAAGCAAAACACTACAAAATTAGGCCTTTAAGTAATACGCACATAATTGTTTACATAAGTGGGTGTGATTACCAGTCAGCTGTCCGTGTCTACGCTTGGTTCATCCATGTAGTGCGCACATGGGCCCTGGTGCTGCCATTTACGTGAGATATGCGTGTCCTTTTCGATTGTGACATATGCCTGGGCGGTGTTCTGATTTGAGTACATTTAATGCAGGTGCTTTCTTTTCACAACTTCATTTCTCAAAGTGCTTGTCCGGACGTTTTTTTCATATCAGTCTTAGGTAGTGGCTGTTACTCCATTTTGCAGATAAAGAGCCAGTGGACTGCTCTGAATGATTAATCTTCTTTGGTGGCAACTCTAGGAATAGTCCATGTTAACTTGAAATAAAAAGTTTGAAAGTTTCTTTCCCTCAGTGTCTCACCTACTTTATTCCCCAGCTCCCTTGTCCTCTTCTCTGATACTAGTTACTCTGATTCCTACTTAGTAACTTGTCAGTGGGACCATTCTTTCTCATGTCCAGAAAACACAGATTTATGAATTGTTAGGTTTGGGGTTTTTTTTTAAATGGAGCCTAGTGTTGGGGGGTAGAGTTTCTTAGGAGCGTCAGAATTTATGGATGCTGTACTTCGAAAGAGTGGTGGTGGTCATTTATATAAAATTGCTCTAGGGCATGGCTGTTAAGGTCAGCTCACTTTTGGTTTTAATAACCACTGCTTAGCCATGAATTTTCAGTGGAAAAATAAGACATGTAGTCAAGCAGGTGAAACTTGAGTTGTTGATGGACGCTTAGAGTTCCACATGACTGCAAGAGAAGACCCACACCTTAAAGAAATACAACCAAGACAGGTTATTTTTCATGTGAATTACAGAAGGTAATGAACTCTTGGTAATGTTTTGTTTTTGCTGATGTTAGAACAGTTTTCTAATTACTGTCTTTGTGGGCATGTTACTGAACCTCTCTCTGCCTTAGTTTTCTTCTCTATGAAACCCTCATAGGGTTGTCTTGATTAAGCTCAAGAAGGTACATGGAATATGCCTGGTACCTTGTGGACTCGAGGTAGTTGTTGTGTCATCAGCTCCTAAGTATGTGTCTCCATTCTTTCATCCCTTGTCACTTAAGAGTATCAC
>NC_138373.1:36636123-36687085 GCF_054177405.1 Leptonychotes weddellii | reverse complement strand
CGCCTGGGTGGCTCAGTTGGTTAAGCGACTGCCTTCGGCTCAGGTCATGATCCTGGAGTCCCGGGATCGAGTCCCGCATCGGGCTCCCTGCTCGGCAGGGAGTCTGCTTCTCCCTCTGACCCTCCTCCCTCTCATGCTCTCTGTCTCTCATTCTCTCTCTCTCAAATAAATAAATAAAATCTTTAAAAAAAAAAAAAGTATCACTTGAATACTGGTTAACTGCTTAAAATTGTGTGACGTCCCAAATATTTGAGAAGTAGTAGATTACATAAGGATAGGTTTCTTTTTTTTTGATTTCTCAAAGATACTGTTTATTTGACAGAGAGAGAGACAGCGAGAGAGGGAACATAAGCAGGGGGAGTGGGAGAGGGAGAAGCAGGCTCCCCACGGAACAGGGAGCCCGTTGCAGGGCTTGATCCCAGAACCCTGGGACCACGACCTGAGCTGAAGGCAGATGCTTAACGACTGAGCCACCCAGGCGCCCCCATAAGGACAGGTTTCTATTCAGTTGTGGCATAAAACTTTTGCACCATTTGTCCAATAGTGGAAAATACAGTTTTTTTATGTTGTTGCTTTATTAAACATTCATTCCTTGAGCATATTTCTCAGGCATGACTGTACTGAGGTCAGAGCTGCTAGGTATTAGCAATACAGTGGCGAACAAAAGGGCCATGCAAGAGTTGATGGACTAGTGGGAAGGACAGATGTGCTGTAGCAGGGCTAGTCCTGCGGTGGCTCTGAGGAGGTTGCTTTCGGGCACTGTGCTCCTGGTATGACGTGCAGTCCGTGTTGGGAATGCTCCAGTGCAGGTAGCTGCAGAAGGTGCTCACAGTGGGAAGGACCTGTGTTAGTGGGTGGTAGGAACTTAGAGGATGTGTAGCGTGTACCTGAGGTCAGGGGGCCATGGCACTGGGTTGAATACCGTAGTGTGGGAAAGCTTGATGTGTGTTGTTGCGTGGTGGAGAGTCCAATCAGAAAAAGGCCTTGATAGCAGCATTGGACTAAGAAAGAGGAAGGGGCATGAGTTCAAAACAAAACAAAATAAAAAACAAAAACAGATGGAAGTTGTGTAGATGCTGAGGGAGGGTAGTGATGTCTTTGAAATATGGAGTGTCTCTTGTATCGTTCTCTTTGCTCAGGAGGGCAGGGGTTGTGTCTGCTTTACCATTTTATCCTGACTGCTGAGCACTGGGACTGGCGCTTAGTGAGCATGTAGGGAGTATTTACTGGACAGATGCGGGGAGGAGAGAGACCAAAAGTGCACTGGAAACAAACTGGCAGTTTCGATGTCCTATAAGAAGGGAGACTGAAGAGCCGTGCTTCTGGAGTGTGATGCTCCCAAAGAAGGGGAACCCTGCTTCATAAAGAGAATCCCACAGAGGCCTCACCTAGGCATCTGGGTCTGTGGGTGCGCTGTTCGGCTCCCTCACCTCTTAGGTGTGAACAAAGTGCATGCTTCGTTTAACCACATGGGCCTCTCCTGTCAGTGTCAGAGTTTTGTTTCTCACTGCAAAGCCTTAATCACCCCAGCCAGAATGAATTTATTCTGTCTTGTAAAGATGATGAATCCACACATGTCCTTGATGGCTCATCATGATATTTCCTGACCCTCTTCACACCTGAAAACAGTATTGGGTAACATCTGCACTTAGGGGTCATGCAGGGAGGCTCCTCCCAGTTCAGGGCTCCTGCCTGGCATTCCCTGAGAGCTCCTGGGACCAGGACCCTTGTCCCTTTCCTAGGAAGCTCTGACCTCTGCATGGTGGTATCAAGGCAAAGGAAAATTATTTGGCTAGGTTTGCTGACAAAATTGTGACAATGAACTGGAGTTAGTTGGGGGAGCAGCTGTCCCAGAGACGTTGATTTTTCTTTAGACTCAGGGATCCACTTGAGGTTTGTGAGCAAGAGAAGAAAAATTGGGGTAGTTAGGTACACCAGAAAAGAGCTCACCTATCCCCAAAGGAAATGAAGGTGTGAGTGTGTGGACACTGGGAGGGTGTTATGGACAAACAGCATTTGGAGCAAAAGTGCCAAACATGTTGGAGCAGAAAGGAGGCCAGGATCCTTGGACATGAGCAGGGTCAAAGCAGAGGCAGCACCAAGCCCCTGCCTGACAAACCCGTTAGAAGACCTTTGTTCTTCCGAGGGTCTCGTGTTGTCTATAGCCTTTGCTTATATGAGTGTTTGAGATTTAAGAATTTTATCCATCTACATTCTATTCAGATTTGTAAATCTGTGAATTGTGTCTAGAACAGAGATGACAGTTAGATCCTCAGTTACTTACTGAATGTCCATGAAGGCAGGGAGTTCATCTTTCACGTGCGGTTTCTGGAGAGCCTTCCACTTAGTAGGAACTAAGGAGCCTGATAGTGAATGAAGCTGAGCTTGGTGTACCAACTTTTGTTACTTTGCACCACATTTTATCCCCAGCGTACACGTAAATAAAACTCCACCTTTCTGGCCTAATTCTGTCACACAGATGCGTTTCATGTATGAATTAATAAGTAAAATTGTGTTTGATTGGAGTTGGGATACAAATGTTTGTCACATTTTCCCCTAGGTACCGACAGCCAAGGTTTCGGAGCTAAACCCTAATGCTAAAGTGTGGGGGACTCCTGTGCTGCATTTGGAAGAGGGTAGTGCAGCGGATGGTGGTGTGAGTGCAGACTGGGAGGAGCCGTCGGGCCCTTGCACAGACTGCGGCCAGGAGGGTGAGTTATGAGCATGATTGTGATGAGGAGTGCCTTTGCTCTCAAGGCTTTGTCTTTGTTCCCATTTAACCCATTTTTAAGAAATTGCTAATTGGGGCACCTGGCTGGTTCAGTTAGTAGAGCATGCAACTCTTGATTTCAGGGTTGTGAGCTCAAGGCCCGCCATGGGCATGGAGTCTACTTAAAAAAAAAAAAGAATTAAAAAAAGAAATTACTAATTAAAATTTGTGTCGTGGTTTGTTGCAGTATTGAAGAGCCAAGGAGGTCTGTCACAGTCAAGTTAAAAAATTGAAGTAACTGCAACTGTAAGCTTTTATTTTGTTTTGTTTTAAGAGAAAGTTATTCTTCTAATTCTGCCTTTTGGGATAAAATTCCTAATTACAGGATTGGATGCCAATGACGATGATGACAAAAGTCATGAGAATGTGGCACTATCAGATTTGCAGGAGTCAAACCAAACCGCTGGGAGCACTTTGGCTCTGGATCGCTCAGAACATGAATCTTCACCTGAAAATAGTGAGACTGGTAAAGCTATTTTATGAATTCATTTTTGTGTAGAGTGTGAGCTTTTTCATGTTGCTTTTTAAAATTTAGCTTGTCTTTCTCTAAACACTGTGCCTTTGATTGCTTCCTTTGATTCTACTTGAAATTCCCTCTTAAGTGGACATGGAGATGAGGAGTTCTGGTCGGGAAGGTGCCACAGGGAGTGGAAGATCCAAGCGGTTCCTGAAAGGCGGGTCTGGGTTAATTGGGAGAAGTGGAAGGTGGACTGGAGGGCGAGTTGTCTCTGAAAATGCAGAGAGGGAACATTAGTGTTGAAGTCCTTCTTCATAAAAAGGGAGGGAGTAGTTAAGGCTGTTTTCAGAAGAAAAAAAAGAGCAGGGGGAAGACAACAGTTCTCTTTGGGGCCAGGCTCTGGGGCCGATGTAGAAGTACCTCGGAGTGGTGGGTGCGGATGACTTACCTCGAGTTTGGTTCCGCTGCATCTAAACGACCAGCCACAGTGTAAAGCCCCAGCAGACTGTGGGGTGGGCTACAGTCGCATCATTAACGACTGGATGGGGCAGCTTGAGTGGGAGAAATAACTGCCCGAAGTTGGCTAATCAAGCAGACCAGATGCATGTGGAGTGTGTTTGGTCTCCCAGGTGATGGTCTGGAGCTACACTTGATTTAGGGAAGGCCCACCTTCCCGCTGCATTGCTGTGCTGGTCTTACCAGGAGACGGTCTGTTAACACATGTTCTCGCACCTATTGCCCACAGACTTCCATAGGACAGCAGTGTGTCCATGTTGGTTTTTCCCTGAAAGGACGAGCCCCATGATGACCTTGCCTTCACGGTTCCTGCTGGCACTCGTCCCTCCCGCCCTCCTTCCCACCTCTGCCTGTGTCACCCAGAGCCTCTTCTCAGTTACTTCCTTCCATCAGTTCTCCGCCTCCCATGTGCCTGCCTGTTCCTGAACGGATCGACGGTGGCTGAACAAAATACGTAGTGTGTGGAACGCTGTCGTTTTGAGTTTGGGATTACAAACTCCAGCTGGCCCCTGGCACAGCCCCACAGTGCTGCCATGGGGCCCGGTGCGGCCGAGCTCCTGGATAGCCATATGGCGCCTTCTGTTTTCTCTCAGACCCTAGCACTCTCCTCCTCTTCATTTTTGAGGGTATAGAGCAGTACATTGATGTACAATAATCATCACGTATTGGAAGTGCATCCCAGCTTTTCTGTAAGTTTTATTTTCCCTGGTTTGGAGCACAGCGTTGAGTGCATGATAGAGTTGATTTGCTCACTCCTCCACTCCCACACTGATTCCTCTACCAAATTTGGTAAGATGTGTATATACCTGTAACGCCATCAAGATCAGGAACATACCTGTCACCACTAAAAGCTTCCTGTGCCCTCTCCTTGCCCCAGGCAACCACTGATGTGCTTTCTGTCACTCTAAGTTAGTTTGCATTTTCTAGACTTTTACATAAATAGATTTTTATGGCATGTGCTCTTTCTGTCAGGCTTCTTTTACTTAGCTTACTAATTTTGAGATTCACTGATGTCATAACATTCATAGGTCATTTCTCTATTTCTGAGCAGTATTCCATCCCATCCTATGGCACAGTTTGTATTTCCATTCACCTGGTGAGGAATATCTGGGTGTTTCCAGTTTGGGGCTATTACCAATAAAGCTTCTGTGAACATTTATAAGGCAAGACTTTGTATAGAAGTATGTTTTCATTTCTCTTGGGGAAATACATAAGAATGGAATAGATGGATCATCTGGTCGGTTTATCTTCTTAAGAAACAGTAGAGCTGGGGCGCCTGGGTGGCTCAGTCGTTCAGCGTCTGCCTTCGGCTCAGGTCATGATCCCAGGGTCTTGGGATCCAGCCCCGCAATAGGCTCCCTGCTCCGTGGGAAGCCTGCTTCTCCCTCTCCCATTCCCCCTGCTTGTGTTCCCTCTCTCGCTCTGTCTCTCTCTGTCACATAAATAAAATCTTTAAAAAAAAAAAAAAGAAAGAAAGAAACAGTAGAGCTATGGTCCATCATGGCGCCCTCTGTAAGCGCATCACTGGGGATTGAAGCCCCAGTGGCTCCATGTCCTCATCAACACTTGATGTGATCGGTCCTTTAATTTAGCCATTCAAAAGGTAGGTAGTTGAATCTTACTGTAGTTTTAATTTGTATTTCCTAATGACTAATAGTGTCAAACATCTTACCATATGCATTTGCCATTTTGGTGAAGGGTCTGTTCAGGTGTTCTGCCCATTTTTGTATTGGGTTGTTTCATTACTGAGTTTTGGGAGTTCTTTATATGTTTTGTACACAAGTCCTTATCAGATTTATAATCGCAAATACATTCTCTCAGTCTGTGGCTTGTCTTTTGTTGTTCTAACAGTATCTTTTGAAAAGTAGTAGTTTTAAATTTTGTAGATAGTCTAGTTTATCAGGTTTTTTTTCTTTTATGGATCTTGCTCTTGGTTTTGTACCTAAGAAATCTGTGCTTAATCCAGAGTCACAAAGGTGTTCTCCCAGAGGTTGTATTATTTTAAATTTTACATTTTTAAGGTCTGTGGCTCATTTTAAATTAATTGTTGTATATAGTGTGAGGTACAGCGGCAGAGTTTTTTGTTTTTGTTTTTGTTTTTTTTTTTACTTGTGTAGGTATGCAACTGTTGTATCACCGTTTGCTGGAAAGACTCCCCCTTTTCCACTGAGCTGTCTTTGTGTTGTCATCCGGATCATTTGTCCCGACATGTGTCAGTTTATCTCTGGGACTGTGTCTTTCTTTTCCACCCATCTGTTAAATCTGTGTTCACACAGTGCCATACTTGTGATTACTGTAAGTATTTCTTATAATTTTTTTTTTTAAGATTTTTTATTTATTTGAGAGAGAGAATGAGAGAGAGAGAGAGCACATGAGAGGGGGGAGGGTCAGAGGGAGAAGCAGACCCCCTGCCGAGCAAGGAGCCCGATATGGGACTCGATCCCGGGACTCCAGGATCATGACCTGAGCCGAAGGCAGTCGCTTAACCAACTGAGCCACCCAGGTGCCCTACTGTAAGTAATTCTTAAAAGCAGGTGGTGGGGCACCTGGGTGGCTCAGTCGTTAAGCATCTGCCTTCGGCTCAGGTAATGATCCCAGGGTCCTGGGATCGAGCCCCACATCGGGCTCCCTGCTCCGCGGGAAGCCTGCTTCTCCCTCTCCCACTACCCCCGCTTGTGTTCCCTCTCTCGCTATATCTAGCTGTCAAATAAATAAAATCTTAAAAAAAAAAAACCAGGTGGTGTTAGCTTTCCAATTTTGTTCTTTATCAGAATTATTTTGGCTATTCTAGTTCCTTTTCATTTCCATACAAGTTACAGTGACCTAGTCAGTATCTCCAAAATGGTGAGATTTTTATTGGGATTGCATTGAATCTATAGAGTTGTTGGAGAAAAACGACATTTTAATGTGGTGAGCAAGAGCTGTTGTATTGTCTCCACTTGGTTAGGTCTTCCTTAATTTCTCTTGGCTGTATTTTTTACTTTTCAGTGTACTGGTCTTCCACATCTTTTGTACTTAAGTATTTTATATTTTTTTGGTGCTGTTGTGATTTTTAAAAAAATTTGATTTGGAATTATATAGAAATATAATTTTTGTATATTGATACTCTCTGGAAGCCTGTTGAGCTCACTAGTTGTAGGAACTTTTTGTGGAATCCATTGTATCTTCTACATAGACAGTCATGTTACATTCAGCTTTATTGTAAATACATTCAGCTTTATTTCCTATCCAATCTGGTACCTCTTTCTTTCTTTCTTTCTGTCTGTCTTTGCCTCTTTTTTGTCTTGCCTGATTGCCCTGGATAGAGCCATCATTACAAAGGTGAACAGAGGGGTACCTGGCTGGCTCAGTCAGTGGAGTGTGTGGCTCTTGGTACGGGGTTGTGAGTTCAAGCCCCATGATGAGTGTAGGGATTACTTAAAAATAAAATCTTGAAAAAAAATTTTAAAAACAAAGGTGAACAGATCATGAGAGCAGACATCTGACTGATCATAGGGGAAAAACATTCCATTTTACCAGTAAGTATAATGTTAGTTTTGGTTTTATGTACTTGACCTTTATCAGGTTCATGAGGTGCCCTTCTCTTATGTTTGCCGAGAGTTTTTATAAGGAGTGGTTGTTGGAATTTGTCATGGTTTTGTCTCCATCTGTGGCAATGATCATACTTTTCTTTTAGTGTTAGGATGATTTTTCATGAATTCAGTACACCTTACATTCCTGGGATAAGCTTCACTGGGTCATGATGTAACACACTTTTGATTAGTTGTTGGATTTAAGTTGGCCAGAATTTTGCATAAAATTTTCATACCTGTGTTCATGAGGGATGTTGGTCTGTAGTTTTCAATGTATTCTCTCCTATGCGATTTTTTTGGAAGAGGTTATCATTTCTCTTTTAAATGAAGAGGTGGAGCCATCTGGGCCTAGGGTTTTGTGTGAGGGAAAGTTTTCAGCTACAGTTTTTGTTTGTTTGTAAGTAGGCTCCACACCAGCGCGGAGCCCAGTGTGAGGCTGGAACCTACAACCATGACACCAAGACCTGAGCCAAAGCTGGAAGCTGGACACTCAACCGTCTGAGCCACCCAGGTGGCTCTACAGTTGTTTTTTTTTATGTAGGGCTACTCAGGTTGTCTGTTTCTTCCTGAGGCAGTTTGTTACTTGGGTCTTAACAAAGATTCAGTCCACTTCATCTAAAGTGTCAACTTGGTTGCTTCGAATTGCTCATAATACTGTGTTTATTCACCCGCTGTAGGATCTGTAGCTATGTCACATAATTTATTATTATTATTGGTAATTCATGTCCACTCCCCCTCCCCCGTAATGAATCTGTGTAGAGGTTTGTCAGTTTTGTTGATGTCTGAAAGAACCAGTAGTTGGTTTCATTGTTTTTCTCCTTCCTGTTTCCTTGGTTTTCTTCTGATCTGTATAATCTACTTTCTCTTCATTACTTGGGGTTTAATTTTTTTTTCCTAGTGTCTTGCAGTGGAAACCAAACTCATTGATGGGAAGCATTTCTTCTTTTCTGAGGTAGCTATTTACTTCCATAAATCTCCAAAGTACTCTTTTAGCACAGTCTCACAAATTCTGATATATTGTGGGTGTGGTTTTAAAAAAAAATTCAGTTCAGAATTGTCTCCGATTCCTTTTTTATTTATTTTTTCTTTGATCCATGGGTAATTTAGAAGTCTGGTATTTAGTTTCCAAATATTTGGGGATTTTCCAGGGAACTTTCTTTTATTGGTTTCTATTTTAATCTCCTTACAGTCATGGGACATAATTCGTATGACTTGAATCCCTTTAAATTTATGAAGATTTGTACTGTGGCCCAGAATCTGGGCCATCTTAGTACATGTTCCCTTTGCCCTTGAGAAGAATGTGTATTTCGCTCTTGTTAGGGGGATGCTCTGTAGTTACCACTTCTGGTGGTCTTCATTCGTTTGTGTAAATCCAGACTTCCTTCTGGTATCCTTTTGCTTCCACCTAAAGGACCTGAATGTTTCTTGTAGTGCAGATCTGCTGTGATGGATTGTTTCAGCTTTTGTGTATCCAAGACCATCTTTATTTTACATTCATTTTTGCTTCGTATAGAATTCTCTGTTGTCAGATTTTTTTTGTCAAGCCCTTTTTCTTTATCAGTGGTTTTGGGCATTTTGATTATGATGCAACTTAAAAGCAGTCTTTATGTTTCTGTGGTAGGTGTTCATTGAGCTTCTACAATCTGTGATTTATAAATGTTTTCACCAGACTTGGAAAAATTGGGACATAATTTCTTCAAATGTTGCTCCAGCCCCAGTGCCCCCCTGGCCATTTCTTTTCTTTCTTAATTTCTGGTTATTCCTCTACTAACACCCTTGAAGTTGTCCCAGAGCTCCCTGATCCTCTCTCTCTCCTCTCTCCTTATCTCTCTCCCTTTTTTAAAAATATATATATTTTAAAGATTTTATTTATTTGACAGAGAGCGATAGCACAAGGCGGGGTGGCGAGGGACAGAGGGAGAGGGAGAAGCAGACTCCCCACAGAACAGGGAGCCTGATGTGGGGCTCGATCCCAGGACCCTGAGATCATGACCTGAGCCGAAGGCAGACGCTTAACCTACCGAGCCACCCAGGTGTCCCATCCTCTGTCCTTTTTAAAAATTCTTATTTATTGGTTTCATTTTGGAAAGTTTCTGGGATATCTTCAAATTCATTAGTCTTCTACAATGTCTAATCTGTTGTTAATTCCATCAAGTATATTTTTAATATCAGACATTGTAGTTTTGATCTGTAGAAATCCCATTTGGGTCTTTTAAATATTTTTCATGTTTCTACCTAACTTTTGAAGCATGTGGACAGTTGCCATTATAATGTCTCAGTCAGTTAGTGTTAACACCTGTGTCGACTGTTCTGGGTAGGTCGCTGTTAGTTAATGGGTCAGTTTTCCTGCTTGACATTCATAGTCATTTTTGGTTGGGTGCGTAATGTTTTTGTATTTCTTTCTTTAAATAGTTTGAGTATTGTTCCAGGATGCATCTAACTGACTTGGAAACAGTTTGATCCTTTTACATCTTGTTTTAAGAGTTGTTAGGCAGGAGTGGAATGGTGCTTAGTCAGGGGCCGGTTACTTCCCACCCGCAAGGCAAGACCCCATACTCTGTGCACCTGTGGTGTTCTGGTCCAGCTGGTGGGAACAGGCGTTCCTTCCAGCCCTATGTGAGGGAGGGATGCATGCTGTTTCTCATCCTTCCAGGCAGTTCTTCCCCACTTCAGGGATTGCGTCACACTGAAGTGGTGACATTTGTGCCTGCTTGAGAGGCCATCTGCAGCTCTCTGTCGACCCCCTCCCGGTGCATCCTATCCTGGCACCCTCTCCTGTGCCTCTTAGTCCAGCATGCCCACCGACTTCTTCCTGGCTTCCCGTCCCACTTTCTGAGCCCGGGCTTGGGAAAGTTGTATGGGACTGATGTTCCTATATCTGGAAAACTTGTTTCATTTATTCTGTTTTGTTTTTCCATTCAAAAGCTATTTATTCAGAACGCACCATGTGCCCCATTTACTTGGGATAGATCAGTGAGCATAACTGATGAGAGCCCCTGCTTTACGAGAGCTTACATCTGTTTGGCAGACAGACAGTTATTAATACACACAATAAATAAGTTTGTGATAGGTAAGGTAAGAGGATGGTAACTACAATAGAAAAGACAAAAGCGTAAGGAAGATGGGGTAAGGTTACAATTTTTTCTAGCTTTATTGAGGTGTAATTGACAAGTAAAAATTGAATATATTTAAGGTATCCAACGTTGATCATTTGATATTACATAGTCACTGTGAAATGATTACTATAATCAAGCTAATTAACACATCCATTACCTCACAGAGTGTTTTTGTTTTTCTGGTCTTGGTACGCTGAGAACACTTATGATGTACTCTCTTAGCAAGTTTCAAGTATACAATACAGTATTGTTAACTATAGTCACCATGCTGTACCTGAGATCCCCAGAACTTCATTCATCTGATAATTGAAAGTTTGTATCCTGTGACCAATATCTCCCTATTGTTCCTACTCTCCAGCCATGGGTCTACCCTCTGGTTGTATGATTTTGACTTTTTAGATTCCACATACAGGTAAGATCATGTAGTTTTTCTCTTTGTCTGTCTGACTTATGTCAGCATAGTGCCTCAGTGCTCACGTTGTCTCAAATGGCAGGATTTATGGCTAATACCCCAGTGTGTGTACACATGACATCTTCTTTATCCATTTGTCTGTGGACAGCCGCTTAGGTGGCTCCTTTGTCTTGGCTGCTGTGAGTAGTGCTGCAGTGAACACCGGAGCGCAGATAGCTCTTCAAGATACTGATTATTGCCTTGGGATATATGCCCAAGAGTGGGATTGCTGGGTCGTAGGGTAGCTCTGTTTTTAACTTTATGAGGAACTTCCTTCCATACTGGTTTCCACAGTGGCTGCCCCAGTTTGCATTCCCACCAGCAGTTCCTTTTTCTTCACATCCTTGCCAACACTTGTTATCTTTGTTTTTTGATGATAACCATCCCAACAGGTATGAGGTGATATCTCACTGTGGTTTTGATTTGCATTTCCCTAATGGTTAGTGATGATGATGTTGGGGACAGGACCAAGCCAAACAGGGCTGTAGCTGAGTCCTTAGGGGGCAGAGCGTTTCTGGGTCTGTAGCTGGGGCCTCTGGCAAGCCAGCTGCCTGGATGCAGGGCCTGGCTTAGCCTTGGACTGCACCCAGGTTTCAGTCTCCTCCCTGGATGCCAGAGCTTCCATTGGGCATTTTTGTCTGAGGATGGATGCCGGATTGTTGCTGAGGGGCACATGAGTGGGGACCTCCTGTTCCACCATCTTGCTGGTGGCACTCCCTCTCCATTTCCAGCTGTTTTGCTGGTTGTTCTCTGTCTTGCCTAGAAGCAGATAACCTCATGTCTGTGTCTTAATTGTGAGGACTGGAGCTGTCAGAAGAGTACACCCTGACACCTGGACGTCTCACATCCTCTGTCTGTGACCCCAGAGACTCCTGTGTTCACAAGGGACCCTTCCTCAGCTGTGTGAGGAGTCTTCCACATAGCTCTGTCCTCTCTTATGTTACATGAGACTGCCTTGGACATCCTGTCTTCCTCCACCAGAACTCTCCAGAAGCAGCGTCTGGACCAGCTGCCTCTTTGTGCTCACCTCCCCTGCGACTTCAAGCCCCGTCCAGGTGGACTGTTGCCCCAGCCTCATCACTAGCACTGCCTTTATCCAGGCCTCCAGTGATGTGGTGCCGCCAGACCGAGCGGGGAACCCATGTCTTCCCTCACCTGACCTTGCCGTGTCCTCTCTTTCCTGCTGACGCGATGTCCTGTCTTCCTCGCCCTGTCCTCTCAGTTTTCCTTAGGAAATTGGCACGCCCAGGGGTCAGTCCTAGACCTCAGCTCTATTCTTGGCTCAAGTCTCACCCTTCACCTAGAATGTCGCAAATATTAGTT
Source organism: Leptonychotes weddellii (assembly GCF_054177405.1). Classification (NCBI taxonomy): domain Eukaryota; kingdom Metazoa; phylum Chordata; class Mammalia; order Carnivora; family Phocidae; genus Leptonychotes; species Leptonychotes weddellii. Next base: position 36,674,880 of record NC_138373.1, on the reverse strand, counting down.
TATCCTGATTGTTTGCATTGGCATTGTTGCATTGGCATCCTAACTAGGCTCTTTGCCTCCCTCTTGTGCCTTCACTGTCTGTCTTCAGCACAGAGCAGAGCAATCGTTCCAAGATGTAATTTGGCTTCCTGTCACATTTAGGTTAGAATTCTCATGTCCTCATTGTAGCTGGCCTGCTGGATGTGACAGCCACCCTCCCTGCCAGTGTGGCCTCATTCTGCGTGTGTTCCCCTGTGCACTGCACCCCCTGCTAGACAGTGTGCTCCCCCAGATCCCTGCCAGGCCTGCTGTCTCCTCCATCGGGCTCTGCTCCGTGCCTCCTCTGGAGCAGCACCCCTCTGGCTGGCATGTCTGGAGCAGCTCTGGCATGTTCTCCCCATGCCTTGTGGTATTCTCCTTTGTGTCTGATTCTACCTGACTTTATGTTAAATGTTTATTTATTCAACTGTGGATTGCCTCTCTCACTATGAGCAGAGAGTTTGCCTTCTTTAGGCTGAGTAAACAGTGTTGCGAGAGTGCCTGGCATGCAGGAGACAGGACATGTCTGAAATCTGTGGTGGAATGTGAATTTAAATGAGTGCTCAGGAGAGGCCTTTCTGGATAAAGGAATGACATTAGATTGTGTTTCAAGGGCCATTTGTAATTTCCAGCCTCATCAAGTCCATTGGTTTTGTTTTGTTGTTTTGGGTTGGTTGGGGGTTTTTTTGCTTTGTTTTATTGTTTGCTTGCTTTTGCTGGTTGGGGGTGGATTTTGTTAAAGCTCTATATAAAACAGGCACAAGCTCTCTGTTCTTATTTGTTAATAAATGCCCTACTTTGTCCTTACTTTTTGATGGTCTATGACTTTTAAAATTTAAGTGTTTCTTCTCAGAAAATTCTACATATAGGATTATGCACATCTATGTAGAAGTGTATGGAAAACTGTTAGTTCTTCGTGTTTCGGTGCCTTTGATAGCCTGGCCGCCTAAAAATAGGGTCCTCACCTCTTGTGCAGAGTCCAGGGGGAGGAGCAGGGGCCTCACCCCAAACTCCAGTATGAAAATCCTGCTCTCACGGTGTGTGGGTGCTGGGGGTGCCAGGGCCTTACCCTGAGCTCCAGCTCACTGTCTGGTCTGTGACCAGTGCCTCGTGGGACACACGCTCAGATGTCACCCACTGTGCTCTCTGGCATCTTAGGAGACGTTTCTGCTAGAAGCTGGTGCCAGCCTCGGTCTGCTTACTTGGTATTCTCCCGTAGGGTCTCTGAAGCACAGCACTTCCCACCTGTAGCTTTGACTGCCTGGACATTTAAAAGCAAGTTCATAAGGCTCTAGTGTAGAGACTGCGTAGTCCTTATGGCCTGTGTGCTCAGAATCCCCAGCCTTTGTCTTTCTGGCCTTTATTTATCTTTTTCCTTATTTAGTATTCCGTGTTCTTGTAGGCTACCTGAAAGTCCTTTTTGAATTGAGACAAGGTATTACATAAACTTAACTTTTTTTCTGGGAGGGAAAGAAGGACCTCTAAACGTTGGTAATAAATCTTACTCCTCAGATTATTTTTGTAACTATTGTTTTTGTTTAAGGGAGAGGGGATTTTAAGTTTTTTGCCTCTGATTTCCTTTTCTTAGTAGGTAAAATAGTGATTTTTTTACTGTCTTTGCACAGTGTAGATGAATTAATATGTATATTGAAAACATGAGAATCACCATGCTGAGTCATCTGCTTGGTAAATTTTAAGCCATTTTTCCTGAGTTGATCATTTCTTTTATGTAGGAGGTAATGAGTCTCAGCCGGAAAGCCAGGAGGACCCCCGAGAAATACTTAAAAAGACATTGGAATTCTGCTTATCTAGGTAAGGATGCCAATGGGTTTTCTGGTACCTGCTGTCTCAGGTGTTCTACACTAGCTATTATGTACAGATGTGCTACTATAGAGAAGGGGTAGAGATCTGTTGATATCTTCATAGGACATGGAGAATATGGAGTAGCAGTAGTCTTTTTGACATGGTGGAGAACCAAACCGAATCAGCTAAGCCAGTGTTCCCCACAGTTCTCCACAGATTCATCATTATGATCATTACCTGGGTTGCTTTTTGAAATTCAGAGTCCTGGCCGCGACCCCCCCACCCCCAATACCACGGAATCAGACTCTGAGGGTGAGGCCTCAGGTCATCAGTCTGACAGAGACTTTTTTTTTTTTTTTTAAGATTTTATTTATTTTGAGAGAGACAGTGAGCGAGAGAGAGAACAAGCACAAGACGGGGAGAGGCAGAGGGAGAAGCAGGCTCCCCGCTGAGCAAGGAGCCTGCTGTGGGGCTCGATCCCATGACCCATGAGACCATGACCTGAGCTGAAACCAAGACTCGGACGCTTTAACCGACTGAGCCACACAGGTCCCCCCACATTTTTTATTTTATTTCATTTTTTAAAAAGATGTTATTTATTTATTTGTCAGAGAGAGCAAGTGCACAAGCAGGGGGAACGGCAGGCAGAGGGAGAAGCAGACTCCCCACTGAGCAGGGAGCCCGATGTGGGACTCGATCCCAGGACCCTGGGATCATGACCTGAGCCGAAGGCAGACACTTCACTGAGTGAGCCACCCAGGCGTCCCTTGCAGAGACATTCTTGAGTACAGTGAAGTTTGAGAACACATTTCCTATCCTAGTTCTCCCAGTATGCCAAACCCTACAGTAGCAAATTGTTCTGTGTATGTACCGCTCGTATGTTTAGTTGTTCCTTTATCCTGAGTAGTACCTTTTCTCTTGACAAATGGAGTAGAACCTTTAGTTCAAAATGGCAGAACGATACATACAGGAAGATGGGATTGGGTTAAATTGTAATTTTCTTTGAGTGCGATGATAACTGATGGGCCATGTGGAAGATTTTCTCTCAGCGATGGAGATTTTTCAACTGTTTCTTTGGGCCTGCCTTCAGACTTTCACAGAGTGTCTGAGGAGGGCCGCTCTAGAGACTGTGGGGCTACATGGAGGGGAGGGCTGGGGAGGGGCGGGTACCGCAGCTTGCCTTCCTGGCCCACACCTCCCCAGTTAGGCCCCGGCACCAGGCCTCAGGGCATGCTCTGAAAGGGAGAGCTTCTGCACTGAGGCTGTGAGGTGGAAGAGGGGGGGTCTGCACCTCTCACAAGCTCCGCTCTGTCCCTCTTGCGCTACCTGACAGGTGGTGGGGACAGAGCAGCATTGCCCTCTGCGGATCTTGGAGACTGTCCTTGGCCTTCCCTGGGACCATCGTGTCTGTGTTGAGATGTTCCGAGCACATTGTCCTGTTTATGGAGGCTTCATATTAGGAGCATCGCCATAGGCCAAAACCCCAGCAAGTGGCTCACCTTCCCCCGAGCTGCTGGTGCCTGCAGCTTACCTCCCGTGACCCCACACCTGTGTTACTGGTCACGTGTCCTTCTCTGTAATTCTGGCTGCACGTGTTCCAGACGGCACGTGGCACCAGCCTTTCCTGGCCTTTCCATAGCTTTCTTAGCTTTGTGTTCTTTCAGCTGGATTGTCTTAACCTAAAAAACTGTGTTTGTATTTTTAATAAGCTACTCAAACACTTTTTAGAACAAAGATAAGCTATAAATACATTTTTAAGGGATTACCCACTCATTCATTGTGACTGTAAAAGGTGCACTATATTTTTGCTCTCCCAAAACTTCGCCTAAGGTCAGAGAGCTGACAAGAAACAGATGGGGTTGGAAGTCTGATGTAACTCTGAAGCAGTGCCGTGCCTTGTTCGCCCTCTTTGGAAGCGTCCTTTTAAAGAAGGAGTCACTAAAAGTTTTTGTCTTCTTTCTGCAGGGAGAACCTTGCTAGTGACATGTACCTTATATCGCAGATGGACAGTGATCAGTATGTGCCAATCACCACGGTAGCTAACCTGGAGCACGTCAAGAAGCTCAGTACTGACATGAACTTGATCGTGGAAGTGCTGAGGTGTAAGTAAATGGCAGTCTGGGCAGGCGCGTACGTGGTCTCGCAGCGGTGTGGCCCTTCAGGTCCGTAGCCAGTCATTTAGGTACTTGAAGGCAAGTGGGGTCTTCTTTCACCTTCCTACCTCTCTGACTGGCCCCTGTGTGTGGTGAGGGGCGTCGATGGGCTCCGTAACTCAGACCCCGCATATGCCACGTCTCAGGGAGTGGGCCTAAGAAAGGCTGCCGCAGAGAGGGACAACTGCTGGGATGTTGGTGAAATATACAGGAGATGACCGTCTTTGATGGAAAGTACAATGCATTTTCATTAGCATTCCAGCAACAAAAAGGGCTTCTTTAAATTTCAACTTCCTGCTAAAGTTTGAAAGGTGAAATAGGACTGGTTTTCTTTAAAAGGGTATTGTGAGCGAAGTTGTTTCTTGGACATTTGGCAGCATCAGAGGAAGATTTAAACTATATCAGACCTGTAGGGGTTTGGGGACTGTGGGCCTTTAAGGGTGAAGCGCCTGCAACCTAACCACTTTGTCGTATGTTTTTGAAGACACCATTTGACCGAGGTTATAACTGACGTCCAGGGAGCTGCGCTGCATGTGTGTGCAGTGCACGGCTGGGTCAGTGTGGACCTCGGTGTACATCTGCGAAACCATCACTGCCCACAGTTTTCTGAGGGCCTTTGTACTGCTTCCAGTTCTCCCTGCCACCCGGGATGGCTTCCCTGGGGCTGAGTTTGAAATTCAGTGTACAATATATTGGATATATTTTTAAATGGGATTGTTTTTAATTATAAAGAGTCACTTTCTGTAATAGGACTGCAAGTACCAGATGGATTATTTCTGTAGTCTCCCTTCTCAGGGCTGCTCTGAGTCCTTCACAAAGAACACAGCATACATTGTGTCCCCCCACCCCAAATATTTCTAAGTGAGGGGACATCCATCTTGCCAGAATTAAAACCCCATTTCCCTGTGTCAGCACTGTGACTTTCCGTCACTGACACTTAGGCAGCAGTGCTTCCGTACTCTCCCTGGCGTGGCTGACAGGTAGTGATGATTTTTTCTTGTGTGCATTCGACTTCATAGAAGAATAGGTGAACGTCTTATCTTAAAACTTAGTTGGATTTCTGTTCGCAAATAAAAGTTCTCCACTTTCTGTTCCTAGGCAGATTTTGTAAGGTCATTAAATTATTGGAGCAGATGGTGAAGAAATGAGCAGACATAATCTATGAAGTTTGAATTCTGAAAATTATAACCACTGTCCCAAGATAAGATAGCTTTATGCTTTCCAGCATTGCTTTGTTTTTGACACTTCAGAACAGAAATCTGTTTGTTGGATCGGTTGAGTTTGGTTCTGTGTGACCCACTTATAAAGGCCAGTGGCTTTCCTAACCTAAAAAACACTTTATCCAGTTAACATTCTTTGGTTATTGTTAGGAATCCCAGATGTAGTTATTTCTTTTAGGCATTCCTTGGAAACTTGGCTGCCCCGTGGATGATTTCTCGGTTGACGCTTGCTGGCTAGGAGTCTTCATGCAGAGCACGAGGATGTTGAATTGCCCTGTGCGGTTGCTGCAGGGAGCCGCTTCTCCCCGTGGACCCACAGCCCTGCCACCCTCCCCACCCTTCTTCTGCCTTCCCTGCCAGTACCGTCTCGGTTGGGGGGGGGGGGTCTGCAGTTGTAGTGGTACCTCCTATCCATCTGCCTTCAGCTCTTGAGTGTCTGATTGCTTCTTTTCACTCCAGTTGTAGACAGAATATATGTGCATATGTAATAACCTAATGAACAGAGTGTAGTTAGCGTATTAGTTGTAGTTCTGGGCAGGGTGACATAAATAAGCCTCTGTGAGCAGAGATCTCCTGTTTAAATCTTATCCCCATCCCCCCAAAAATGCCTCACATAGAACATTAGATATACAGTAGACACTTGATAACATTTTATTTTAATTTGAATATTCCCTAGTACAACACCAAAACTCTAGTGTTGATTGAATTGCGTAAATTATGTTTTTGTGTCATAATACACGTGGTATGTAGTGCATGGTACAGAATGTCTGATTCAGATGCTTTGTTTTTACACTTTAAATATAGTTGAAATTGCTAATTTAAAAATAGACTCAGATATAAATACATTGTGGTAGAGCCTCACAGTGAATACTAGAACAAATAAAACGAACTAGGCTACATTTTCAACAAGAATCCATTTTAAAATCGTAATGCTGAATACAAAAGCCTATTTTACGTAAGTACAAAATGATAACATCTGTACAGAGTTTAGATATGAGTAAAATAGATAGATAGAACTCTGCTTTTCATGGGTTCAGAGGTCCAGGGGTAAGAGTATAAAGACCTGAGTGGGACTGACTCTCCTGACTAAAGGTGAACGTTTATGGGGAGCACACAAACTGGGGACAAAACTGGGGGATGAGAGGCACGGGGAGTTTCGCCAATCCCTGTTTGTTGTTTTGTTTTTACAGCTTTCTTGAGGTAGAATTTACACACCTTAAATTACACGTGGTTTACATGTATATTTGTTAAATTATGACATCTTTATACACACGTGGAACTACTGTAATGAAGATAATGAACATACTGTCGCCCCTGAGAGTTTCCTCCTGCTTCAGGCAACCACTCGTCTGCTTTTTGTCGCTGTACCTTAGTCTACATTTTCTGAAAACTTTATGTAAATGGAATCAATCATGCAATAGCCTTTTTGGGAGGGGGGAGGATCTGGTTTCTTATAATTATTGTTGAGTCTATCAATAGCTTATAGCTTTTTATGGCTGAGTCCTATTCCATTCAGTAGATAGACCACATTTGGTTTATTCACCCCGCAGTTGATAGACTTGGTTATTGCCAGGTTTTGACTACAAATAAGGTGCCATGAGCATTGGTGTGAAAGTCTCAGTGTGCACAGAGACTTCCGTTTCTCTCGGGGTCAGTAGTTGGGATGGTATGGTAGGTGTATTTTAACTTGTGAAATTGCCTGCCGGTCTCCAGAGTGGGCTGATGCGGCCTCCATTGCTCCACACCCTTGCAAGCACTCGCTGTGCGCGGGCATTTTACTTGCAGATTTTCTAGTTTTATCTCATTGCTGTTTTAATTTCTGTTTGCCTAATGCCTGGTGACACCAAACAATCTTTTCATGTGCTTGTTTGCTCTCCTTTTATCTTTGATGAAATGTCTGTTCGTGTGCCCTCCACCCCACCTTTTTATTAGTTTCCTTACAATTGAGGTTTGAGGGGGTGTGTGTGTGATTTGAAATACTGCATTATCTATGTCCTGGATATAAGCTGTTAATCAGACATATGATTTGCATTCTCCTGGTCTCTAGCTTCTCTTTTTTTATTCTGCTAGTAACAGTATTTTTTGAACAACACAGTTCTGAATTTTTGTATAGTCCAATTCATTAATTTTTTTCTTTTATGGATCTTGCTTTTGGTGTTGTATCTAAGAAATCTGTTCTTAATCCAAAGTCATGGAGGTTTTCTCCCAGAAGTTTTATAGTTTTAGGGTTTACATATTTAGGTCTGTGGTCCATTTTAAGCTAATCTTTGTACGTGGTTTGAGGTATGAATCTAAGTTCTCTGCCCCCTCACATGTGGGTATGCAACTGTTCCAGCACCGTTAGCTGGAAAGACTCTCCCTTCCCCTCTGAGTTGGACTTGGTGCTGTTGTCGGGATCATCTGTCCCCACACTGCGGGTTTATCTCTGGGCTTTGTGTCCTTGATCTGCTTCTCTGTTTTGACACCTGCACTTCAGTGTCTTGATTACTACTCTGGCTTTGTAAGAAGTCTTCAAGTAGGTGCAGAGTCTCTCAACTTTGTTTTGGCTCTTCTAAGTGCTTTGCGTTTCCATATGAATTTTAGAATCAACGTGTCAGTTTTTCAAAAACATTTTTATTGGGATTGCATTGAATCTGTAAATCAATTTGGAGAGAATTGACATCATAACAGTAGTAAACACAGTATCTCTCCATTTATTTACATCTTTTATAATTTTCTCTTGGTAATGTTCTGCAGTTTTCAATGTACAGGTCATCCGTATCTTAACAGATTTATAACTATTTCCTGTTTTTGACACAATTTTAAATAATGTTTTTATTTCAGTTTTCATCAGTGCTAATATGTAAAAATACAATTCTCTTTTGTATGTTGATCTTGTATACTAAAACTTTGTTAAACTCCTCAATTCTAGTTTTTTGGGAAATTTTTTCAGATTTTCTACATAGAAATAAGCTTATTGCCTATGAATGGAAAGTTTTACCTCTTTATACCCAGTCTGGGTGCATTCAGTTTCTGTTTCTTGCATTATTGCCCTGGCTTAAACCTCCAGTACAGTGTTGACTGGAAGTGGAGAGAGTCGGTGTTTTTTGCTTTGTCCTGTCTTCAGTAAGTGTGATGCTAGATGCTGACTTTTCCTAAGTAAGGAGGTTTCCCTTCCATTCCTAATTTGCTGAGAATTTTTTTCAGGAATGTTGGATTTTGCCAAATACTTTGCATCTGTGAGGTAATGGTATGTTTTTTTGTTTTTTAGTCCATTAATGTGAATTACATTGCTGAATTTTCGATTGGTAAACCAACCTTTCATTACTGAGATAAACCCCACTTGTCATGATTTATTACTATTTTTATATATTGTGAGATTTGATTTGGCAAAATTTGGTAAGAATTTTTGATCTGTGTTCACAGGGATATTGGTCTATAGTTTTCTTGCTTTGTGTTGTTTTTGTTTAGTTTGGATATCAGAGAGCTTCTGGCCTCATAGGTGGAATTGTAGTGTATTCTCTTAAGCGTTTGGTAGGATTCTCTGAGGACACCGTGTGTGCCTTGAGTTTTCTTTTCTCTCCCAGATCTGGGTCTGTGTTGGTGACCGTCATCTTAGAGCGAGCTTTGGTAGCGTGTGTCTTTAAGGATGTTTCCGTTTCGTGTAAGTTGTCTAACTTAATGTTTATTAGCAGGAACTTTTTCATGATACTCCCTTAGGTCCTTTCAATACTAGTAGAACCTGTAGTGAAGTCAGTCTTCATTCCTGATGTTGGTAACATGTCTTTGTGGGGGTGGACAGCTCTGAGCCCTGATTGTGGTCATGGTTGTGTTGTGACTGCAATCTATACATGATACGGTTTCATAGACCTGACACCAGAACAGAACATCACAAAAAGGAATGTATGTAAAAACTTGTGAGGTCTGAATCCAGCCTGTCCCTGTGTTAGCACTGTTGTCCCAGCATCACCCTCCTTATATAGACCGTGGGCTGCGGTTGTGGAGGACGTCACCGCTGGGAAGGGCTGTGTGGGGCGCACATGGCACCTTGTTGTGAGTTCAAAATAAGTCGTAATAGGACGGAAAACTATTTTACGTTAGGCGCTCATAGAAAAGAAGAAGCCAGTAGCTCTTGAGTTGTGATCTACATGTCGGTTGAGCTGTTGAGAATCCTTGTTTCATGGTGTTAAATTTATTCTAGCTCTTAAAGGACTTTTTAAAATTCCTGTGCTCCTTAGTTTTGAGAAATTTAACCTGAGGGATGGGTGTAAAACCTTCTGATGGTTTGTGTTATGGTATCCCACTGTATACAGGTGTCTTCATTGTGTTAAGTAAATACAATATAGGACATCACACTGGAGTGTTTATATTATGTCATAACTAGAATGCAAATGATTTGTTTTAATATTTGTATTTTACCCTTCATTTTTCTTCTCTTTGTAGCTTTACCTTTAGTCCAAGTGGATGAGAAGGGAGAAAAAGTAAGGCCAAATCAGAGTCGTTGCATTGTGATCCTGCGTGAAATACCTGAGTCCACTCCTGTAGAAGTAAGTCTCCTCAGAAGGGCGGTTGGACATGTTTTGTGGGTTTTTGTTTATTTCTGTTTACTTCTTTGTTTTTTAGAGGGTGTACTGTAAAGAATACTCATAGTAACACTTTCTTCCCAGGATTTACACACTGTTAGTTGCAGTGTGATTCATTTGTAAGAGTGGTCCTCAAATGTTTTGGTCTCAGAACTCCATTATATACTTCACATTAAAAAATACTGAAGAGGCAGGGAAGCCTGGATGGCTCAGTCAGTGAAGCGTCTGCCTTTGGCTCAGGTCATGATCTCAGGGTCCTGGGATCGAGCCCCAGATCGGACTCCCTGCTCAGGGGGGAAAGTCTGCTTCTCCCTCTCCCTCTGCCCACTTGTGCTTGCTCTCTCTCACTCTATCTCAAATAAATAAAATAAAAAAGAAAAGTACCAACTTAGGCAGTAATTTTAGGAAACCACAGTATTTGATAGTGTCAGAGTCCTGAAAAGTCCTCTACAGTTCCTGCTTTGCTGTACAATGTTACCTGTCCAGACACTTAAACTGAGGTGCGTTGTGTATTGAAAACCCGGTGGTTGCACAAGAGCCTTTGTGTGAGGCTCCGATAGAGTCAGCCCTTGACCTGTATAGAGCGTGGCAGTTCACTGCTGCGGGGACTCTTCTTCGAGACCCCACGAAGTTTGCTTTGTCAGTCACGCGTCTTCCGTGAGGTGTAGGCCCGAGGGACTCGGGCCGCGGACATTCTCAGAGCCGTCTCTGCAGAGGAAATCGGTTAGTGTGTGTGCGGGTGTATGAAGGACACTTCTTGGTGTAGTGTACCAAAGGTGAGGGTTCTAACAAGCCTAGGATAAGAAATTACACCCTTCTTGAGTATGGCATTGTTCTAGCAAGTTTTACTTTCTGTTCAGCTGAGGCTGTTTTTACTAGTTCTATATTATATGTGAAGAAAAAGAAATAAGGAATGAATTTTTTTGTCCCTTTTTTTTTTTAAGGTTCTAAATATGAAGTATCTTATTTCTTTCTACCAATCTGGATGTCTTTATTAACTCACAATAATATTTAACACGTAGGTCCTTTGAAATATTTGTAAGGACTAACCAAGAAGAATTTTCTACTTTTAGCTGCAGACATTGATCTTGGTATATTTATATTATTCCAAACGGCACACCCTATGTCTGTTGTAAAACTTGAACCATGGAAGTTTTTTAAAAAAGTTTTTTTAGTAAACTAAGAGTTGAAACAGAAAGGGGTGGGGGAAGCGGCACAAGCTGAATGAGAGGACAGGAAGCCTGCGGAGCACTGAGCACACAGAGCCCCTCTGCTCAGGCTGGCGCCCCCTGCCCCGGGGGCTTCAGAACGCTCTTCCTGTTTCAGTGCAGCCCTGTGCTTGTCAGTGGTTGGAAAATTCTTTAAATTGTAGTTCATTTGGTTGCTTAATAATCTTTCATAAAATGGCCCCAATCCCCTGGTGACATTTTGCTTTGAATCGACTGTGGTGTCAGGGGCGCCACCCCAGGGTTTTGAGTGGACTTTTTGTGGGCTGCCTAGAGTTGGGTCCTGCTTTTCTGAGCCAGTCTGAAGTTCTCTGCCTTCTGAGTGGGAAGTTTGGACCGGTCACATGTAAGTGATCAGTAATGTGATTAGGTTTAAATTTGCCACCTTGCTGCTTGTTTTCTCTTTGTCCTGTTCCTCATTTTCCTTTCTTTCCATGCCTCCCTTTCTACTTGGGTTAAATTCATTATTTTTGTTTCCTTTTTTGGCTTATTAGATATAACTCTTTGTTTCAGTGGCTGCTTTTAGGGTTTGTAGTGACATGTTCAGCTGGTCCGTGTCTGCCTGTAGTTAATAGTGCCCCACTGCTCCCCCTTCCGAGGCTCGCTCCACTTCCTGAGCCCGGCGGGTACGCTGGGTATTCCTAAACCACACAGGACTTGGTTATGTTTGTCTCCAACAAGTTAGTTTTCTTTTCAAGAGATTAAAAGTAAGAAAAATGTGTTTCCTATTTATCCAGTATTTACCATTTACAGTGCTTTTCATGCCTGTGTTGAGGTCTACACTTCCTCTGGCCTCCTTTCTGCCTGTTTCATCCTTTATTTCTTGTGGTGCGGCTCTCCTGGCAGGGAGGTTTTTCAGCTTTTGTGTGTTTGAGAAATTTTTTTCTTTTTTCTTTTATTTATTCATTCTTTTTGAGAAAATCTTTATTTTGCCTTCATTTATGGAAGCTGTTTTCTCCGGGTGTAGAACTCAGGATTACAGGCTTGTGTTCCCTTCCTGTATCTAAAGATGCTGTTCGCCTGTGTTCTGGTTTGCGTTGTTTCTGGGGCTGGTCTGTCATTCTGGTCTTTGTTCCTCTGCATGTCGGCACGGCTCCCTTTTTCTCAGTGCTTTGAAGATTTTAAGCAATTTGGTGGTGATACCCCTTGATGTAGCTTGTGAGTTTCTTGAACTGAAGTTTCCTAAGGTGTTATTCTTTTTCTCTTCTCCCTTCTCTTCTTTTCAAAGTTCCTAACTAACTGCTAATGCAACGTAGTGCATTTTTCATTCCAGAGTTCTTTTTGGGTCTTTGTTTCTTTCCTCTTCTGTGTTTCTATTTAACATGCTCAGTCTTACCTTTTTGAAAATAGGATACATATCTAAGAACTATTTTAATATTTTTGCCTTTTTATTCTATCATTTGTATCATTTCTGGGCCTGATTTGATTGGTTTTTTTCTCCTTCAGGTCTTATTTTTCTGTTTCTTTGTGCGCCCGGTAAATTTTGAATGGATGCCACGCATTTTGGATTTTACTTTATTGAGTACTAAATGTTTTTATATTATTTCCTGGAGCTGATGTTGAGCTTTATTTGAGGTTCAGTTTGACCCTTTAGGAGTGTTGTCAGGCGGAAGTAGGGCCACATGACTGCAGGGCCTGTTCTTGCCCACGCCAGAGCAGTGCCTTTCTGCACACTGTGCCTGAGCCCCTGTGCATTGGGAGTGTTTTCTCCTCGGCCTGGTGGGGGCAGACACACCTCCTGTCCTTGTGAGTGCTGCAGCTGTTCCCTCTAATCATTGCAGGGGCCGTTTATGCATACTGTGCCGTGGGAGACCCCGTGAGAGCCCTGCACATGTGCGGCCGGGGCATGCTCACCTCCCTGGCACTGGGGGGCTGTGGGGCCCCCATGGGCACCCCAGGCTCACATGCCCTGCATGACCTGAGCTCTGCTGTCTAAAACTGTTCTTTCATATAATTGTTTCAGTGGGAAGATAAATCTGGTCCATCTTGGCCAGAAACAAAAGTTCAGCTAATGTTTAAATTTCTCACACCACCACCTCGTTCCCCAATTGTGTAAGTTATCAGCTTTCTGGTAGAGTGATATGATATTTTCACATTAATTTAGCTTCATGGTACCTTAGTGTACAAAGAAAAGCTATCAATAAGTTGTGGACTTATTTTCTGTGCCAGTCAGCTCCTCAGCTCTTCTGAAAGAGGCTTACTAGCTGTCCGTACGTCGGACTCTTTGACTAAGGATCTGTCCTTGAGTGTATGCGTCATTTCTACTTGGTAAGGACAAATGTGGCGTAGTCGAGAATTAATTTCTACATCTCTATTTCCTGTAGGAAGTAGAAGCATTATTTAAAGGAGACAATTTACCGAAATTTATAAACTGTGAATTTGCCTATAATGATAATTGGTTTATTACATTTGAAACCGAAGCTGATGCACAGCAGGTAAGCTGTTCCCAACCCCATGGAGCTCAGCGTTACCCATACTTCACAAGTAGTATGTGGAGGGCACTAAATTGGGGCTTGGAGATTACTACTGCATGGTGGTCCTAAGTTTGATTATAAAATGCAGAGGCAATCAGGTTATAGAAACTGAAATAGGTGTTTGTGAAGACAGTTTTTGTAGCAATAAAGCATATGACATTATTTTCTAAGGACATGTAAGACAAGCAGCCCATGAAAATGAATTCTGTTGTTTCATCTGGGTAGAGAAAGTTTTAATATTTGGAAAGTGTTCTGGGAAATTTGAATGTAATTTTAAGTTTCACAGGGCATCATTGTGTGTGTCAGATAGTTGAAAAGGCCCTGGGGAAGCTCTGTGAGGAGAAGCAAGGAGTGAAGATGGTCTCCCTGACCTAAAGGTGGAATCTTATTTGGGGGAAACATTAACGTGCTTCCAGGAATGCCAGTACAGTTGGCCCCTGAGCAGCAGGGGAGTTGGGGATGCTGACCCCATGCAGGGAGGAATCCACGTAGAACTATGGACTCCCCACATCTGAACTACTAATGGTCTACCGCTCATCTACCTGAAGCCTTACTGATAACAGCAACAATCAACACGTTTTGTATGTTATTTTTATTATATACTGTGTTCTTAGAATAAAGTAAGCTAGAGAAAAGAAAATACTGTGAAGAAAATCAGGAGAAAATACGTTCATAGTACTGTCCTGTGTTTATCGAAAGAAGTCCACATATAAGTGGACCCTTGCAGTTCAAACCCGTGTTGTTCAAGGGTCAGCTGTATGGTGTTAAGTGGTAGGTGATGTGGATGCTGGGAAGTTGAGACGAGAGAAACAGCCATCTGAAGGATGGGTTTGAGTGGGATGGAGGGAAAGGGCACAGGAGGACTGGGCGGTGGGGTCGAGCAGAGTCTTGTCAGTGGGGCGGTGCCAGCACTCCTCACCAGGATGGGGGGCGGTAGGCCAAGGTCAGGGCAGGTGGCGCAGAGCCTTCCCAGTTAGGGAGGGCACTTTGGAGAAGAATAAGGAGCTGCAGAAATACTGCAATCTGAATGTTTCCCTCTCTTGAACTGTGCAATTCCATTTTCAAGCTGGGGTTTAGTGTTAGGGGCGTGGTGTCCATTATTTTCCCCAGGTCAGGATCCTTAGCCTGTGGTTGTGGGAGGCTTTTGTGGTATCTGTTAATACTAAAAGAATTGTATGCAAATGTTGTTCATGAGATTTTTTGCTAGAGGCTCCTTAGCTCCTAGAGGTTCTTTTAAGGAATCTGTGACCCAAAGTAGGTTCTAGGTCTTGTCCCTCATATTTTAACTATACCATTTCCTTATTCAAGGTCCTGAGTTAACTGTCAGTTCATCTTATTTATAAGATTAACACTGGTATTTTGGGTGATTTTTGCCCTCAGGCTTACAAGTATCTGCGAGAAGAAGTGAAAACTTTTCAAGGAAAACCAATTAAGGTAAGCAAGACCATGGGTTATACTTTCTTTACTTGCCAGTCAGTTCTTGAGTATTCTGATAGAAATTTCTGTATTCCCAAACAGGCACGGATAAAAGCAAAGGCAATAGCTATAAACACATTTTTGCCAAAGAACGGATTTAGACCTCTGGACATGAGCCTTTATGCGCAGCAGCGCTACACAGCCTCCTTTTACTTACCTCCCGTCTACAGCCCCCAGCAGCAGCTCCCCCTATACAGCCTGATCGCCCCCCAGACGTGGTCGGCAACACACAGCTATCTCGATCCGCCCCTGGTGAGTCCTGTCCTTACGTGGAGCTCGTGCGGCAGGACGTTGTGGACACTGCATGAGGTGCTTGGAAGGATAGAGATGTTGTTGTAGTGGGGGAACCAGGTACACAGACAGTTTGCCATGGTAAAACAGACCTTCAGGTTCTTTTGTGGATTTAAACTTAATTGGGAGATCAATACGCAGCTGTGTACATTTAAAAAAAAAAACCTTCATAGACTGTCATATTGATCCTTGGCCCAGTCCCCCTGCCCTCTTGTATAGCAGTACCTTCCTAAGCTGTGTAATCCCCAGTAAAACACAAAATGTGATCCTAAGTCTGGGATCCCTGGGTTATGCCTGAGCATGGGGGCCTTGCAAGGAGAGATGCTTTTAAGGAGACAGAGGTGTTTTAATAGACTTGAACAGTTGAGGACAAGTAGAAGACCTACAAGCTTTTTTTCTCACACCAGCCCGAGTTGGCTGGCCTGTGTAGTGGATCCAGTTGTGCAGTTTTCTCCAGTTGTGCTGCTGGAGGGGTTAGAGAGGTCAGGTGCACCCTGCCTGGGCACTGGCATGAGCTCGGTGGAGTGTGGGATGTGAGAGTCAGGACTGGTCTGATCAGCCCCAGTCTGTTGGCCTCTCACCTGAGGCAGTGGGGAAGGACTGATGGACAGGTGCACCCAAGGTTGCAGGGCAGCTTTCGTTGGAACCAGAGAGCGGGAAGGTGGAGGGTGTGGAAGGTTGTGGTCAGAAAGCAGGAGTTGAGTTAATGACTTTGAGGATACGGCTGTGGACCGAGTCAGGGCCAGTTGTGTGGTGCTCAGGTCAGGTGGGGGATGTGGGGATGTTATCTGGGGCTCTCGTTACCACTCATGGTAGAAAGAGGATGTTGACTGAAGGGGGTAAGCTGGGGAGAAGAGCATCGCCTCAGCTGGGATGGTTGGTGCCTGTTTCATACCGACACGTAAAGACATGTCCGTGAAAGAATGTGGCCTGGAAGACAAACGATGTCCGTCAAACAGGCAATAATTGACGAAATGGGACTGAATACTATGGAACTTATAATTAGGGGGTTATCAGGTGTTATGTCCTCTTCTGTTGAGCTTATCAGAAGGGGTGGGAGGGAGAGGGGCTACAGGAGAGTGGGCAACGTGTGCCGAGGCACTGGGGGGTATTGGCATCGTGAGTATCTCTGAGCTGACCCAGAGGCTGAGGCGGGGAACTGGGAGACAGAGCTGTACAGCTTCTTAAATGGGCCCTGGGGCGTGTGGTTTTGGCCCGTAGCTTATGGGATGTGAGAAGGGCAGATGGGGAAGGGTGAGGAGAGGTCCTCGGGCGCTGGCAGAGCCCCGAGGTCTAGCACCACCGCAGTGGGGGCAGGGGGCAGTTACCAGACAGGTGCTGTCATTCAGAGTTGCTTCTCTCTTCAGAGGAAATCCTGATAATGCACTACTTTTTTGAAATCTTTGCTGTTTTCTGTAAGTGTGCCAACAGCCATGTAGCCTGATATATGATGAGAGAACCTTGAAGGGAGATAGAGTCCTTAAACTCTTGTGTTAAAGAATTTCTCCCCAAGGAGGCTAGCCGCCACGCTTGTGCTGTTTAGTTCCTCTTGAGTCGCTTCTCTCATTTCTGTAATCGGCCCCGTATCCGTCCTGAAGCAGGGGCCGTTGGCACCTGAGGTCAGTTGTCTGGCCATTGAGGAGGGTTCCTTTGATCCTAGTTTGGGGGTGGGCACGTGAAGCTTTTTGCTTGCTTTAAAGCATACCGTGTCATTTTGAGCAGATGTGAAGATACAGTGCCTGTGAATTTTCAGCAAGTCGTGTTAAATTATTGGGTTAGGAACTGATTTATTTTTTAAACTCTTGAGCACAATTATGCAAATACCAGAGTTGTGTATGTAAAAGGAAATGATTTGTCACGAGTGATCTTAGCATGGTTAACAATCTTCAGAATCTGGTTCTGGTTGATCCATATTTAAACAGTCTGACTCTGGGAACTGTTCTCAAACATACGTTGAGGATTCTCACGAAGTCCCAAGGGTATCTTTCTGCCCCAAAGTTTCCCCTCTGTTGCTTTTTTTTTAAAACAGCAATTTTTGGTCCTACGTTGTCCCTAACATCCATTTCCTATCACAGCTTGTTCTCAGGTGTAGCCTCCGCACAGGTGTCAGTTGGCTTCCTCGGCGGGCTGCTGTGGGAAGATCACCCGAGTCGGCCCAGAAAAAGGTCTTAGCCCCCAGCCTGGCTCAGGAAATACTGGTCATTGGCAATGATCTAACACCATGTTCTTTTCAGCCTGGGAATATTTTCGGTATAAAATGGAATACAATGTCGAGAAACAACCCAGGCAACCACAAGGTGCGTACAGTGTTAGCCAATTCCAGGTCTGTTTATGGCTTGTTGACGTGTTTGTTTTTAATGAATCTAGGTAACTCCGTTTCCAAATACTGGATTTATAAATGGGTTTACGTCTCCAACCTTCAAACCTGCAGCATCTCCTCTGACTTCGCTCAGACAGTACCCTCCAAGAAGCAGGCAAGTTCCATGAGCAGTTGAAATGCTGCGGTTGTGTGGGGTTTGTGGTAACAGGTCACTACCATGGTGTGTTCTCGAACAGCAAAGCAGGACAGATGGTGTTAAACCTGGCAATCCTCACCACACGCACGAGTCACTTCTACTAAGTGAAGAAGCTGCTTCTGATGATCTGTTGGGATTTGTTGGACCAGTGCAGATCAAACTGCTCGAGGCATAGAATGACATTCTGTGAGAGGAACCCCTGAAATGTGTGTCGGAGTGCCTACAGATTCTCTGCAGCTTGTATCTGCATGTGTCTGCCTTTAACGTGGGCTCGCACTGCCGCTAAGCAGGACATTGATACTTCATAGATTTGCACTCTCAGACACAGTGTGCAATGTTTTTAATATTTTTCTAAATAGCACATTTTAGCTGAGACATTCATATATTAGTCTCATTTTAGGATGCCATGATCGCATTATAGCTGAATGTATGCAAACCTTTTGTTTACAGGAATCCTAGTAAATCTCATCTACGCCACACCATTCCCAGTGCAGAGAGAGGAGCTGGGCTATTAGAAAGCCCTTCAATATTTAACTTCACTGCAGACCGGCTAATTAATGGTGTTCGAAGCCCACAAACACGGCAGACAGGTCAGCCTAGAACACGGATACAGAATCCTCCAACCTACACCAAGAGGGAGGTTGGGTCTGGTCGAGTGGAGCAGAGCAGTGCGGAGTCGCCTCCTGGCTTAGGGAGAGGGAGGTGAGTCCTTCAGAGCTGCTGTCAGACAGCTACGACCTACCTGTCCTAATAAGTTATTAGTGTTTTCAAATTCCATCAATTTAGGCATGTTTTATAATTGTTATTTTCAAATACATCACAGTCGAGGGCCCTAAGCTCTAAGCTCGTTAGGCCATCTTGGGCAAGACTGCTTATAGGTTTTCTGTAAAGTAAAGGAATCAGTCAAGATTACTTCTTTGAACTCCTTTCCAGCTTACACAGTACCAGTGTATTCAGTTGAAATAACAAAGGGATAAGTAAATTAAAACAAATATTATGGAATAGAATTAGCTTGTGGGCTGTTAGGCCACGGAAGCCTGTCCGGGGCATGCCTGTCTGAGGCATATGGCCTCAGGGCCTGCTGGGCCTTGGCCGCTCTGTTGGTGTTCGTTGCTTCAGTGCCGGGCATGGTGCTGGCCCCCAGAAATCTAGAGCCCTGTGCACGCAGCCAGAAGCTGGTATCGCTGGTTCTCGGGGCTTGGAAACCCTGCTGCCAGCCAGGGGGTAGCGGGAGTGGGCTGGCGAAGTCATGTCAGGGCTGAGGGAGGGCGTGAGAGCACACCAGCCTGCTTCTGGGTCTTTCCACTTCGATGATTAACCTGATGTATTTTCATTAGCAGTGTTTAACAGTTCACCTGTTAGCTCATTGTCTGATTTTATATATCTCATCACTGCAACTGAATGGACATTCAGGTGTTTCTGTAACAAAAATTCTAAATGACCACTAGGAAAATTCTGTCAGTAAATGTTTTTCTTTTTTTTTAAATCTAGACATTACGTTTAGTCTTTTACTATAAAATTTTTGTTTTGCTTATACTTCCTAAGGTTGGGATTTTGCAATCAAAAGTCAACTGTAACAGCTTACAAAGTAAGAAAGACTGTGTGTGCACATACATGTGCTCAATGAAAAACCTTCCAAGTGGGAAAAAATACACAGTCTTTTGCTTTCCTCTTGTCTAGGAAGAATTCCTTTGGCTACCGGAAGAAACGGGAGGAGAAGCTGACAGTGAGTACATTCAGCCCTTGATACTATTATAAGACTTTTAAACCTAATTTGTTAACTAAACAAATGTGAGATTTAACTACATGAATGAAGGTTAAGACGTGTGGAGCTTTTCAGAAGAGGTTTTCTCTTAATGTGATGAGCATCAGGTGGTAACCGATGTGGCAGCCTGAAGAGGAGAAGCTAGAGGCGATTCTGTAGAAGTGC
This sequence comes from Leptonychotes weddellii, assembly GCF_054177405.1. Lineage (NCBI taxonomy): Eukaryota > Metazoa > Chordata > Mammalia > Carnivora > Phocidae > Leptonychotes > Leptonychotes weddellii. Next base: position 36,655,211 of record NC_138373.1, on the reverse strand, counting down.
TGGTTGCTGACGAGTCTCTGGGAGTGTCGACACCTGGTGTCTCCATGTGCACGCGCTGTGCGGTGGGCACGGCCGAGAACCTAGTGTGCACACACAGTGGTCTACGCACACTTTGAGATGAGTTCTCTCTATGTGGGTAACTGTGCAGTACAAGTGAAATTAACTGAACAGTAGGAATTAATTCATTGGTATTTTTTATTCAGAATGTTTAACTTGTATCCCCTATGTAGAAAGCATTACTGCCGGGGCGCCTGGGTCGCTCAGATGGTTAAGCGTCTGCCTTCGGCTCAGGTCATGATCTCCAGGTCCTGGGATCGAGCCCCATGTCGGGCTCCCAGCTCAGCAGAGGTCTCCTTCTCCCTCTCCCTCTGCCTTTCCCCCTGCTTGTGCTCTCTGTCTCTCTTAAAAAAAAAAAAAAAGGTTGGAACAAACCCAAGAATAAGGAGTGGGCTCATGTGAGTGCTAAGTACCTGAGGCATGGCCACATTTGCTGGGGTAACGTAAAAGTTCCTCCTGTGGATAATGCTTCTGCCGAGCTCTGGTGTGGGGATGGATCCGGTATGTTTCCACACGAAGTATGCCCAGTTAGTAGCGTGTGTGGACATGTGGGAGGAAGGATGTAGACATTGACACTTGGAGGACTGGAAAGACCTTGAGTAAATTCTTGGTCCAGCCCCCTGAGCCAGTGGGTATGTGCTCTCCCATTACAAAAGATCTGTTTTCTCTGTCTTGAAAGTACGAATTTTTAGTTACTAAAATACCCATAGTTCTACCTTGCTGGTCAGTTTAGTCTGGTTTTTGGCAAACCCTTTGGTAAGGTCATTTATATTGGTTGATTACAGTTGGAATTAATGAATTCCTGTAACATTTGGACTAACGAGAGGTTGTCACTTAACTAGTTACCTTAAATGAATTATTCTCCTTGGTTACTAAATTACCTGTAGAGGTGACATTTCTTCCCATTGCCATCTCTGTTACATTTTGTGTTCCTGACTCACGTGGTCTTACCTGTGGCCACTTGGAAGGCCAGGCACGTGATGCAGGTAAATTTCTTAAGGGGAGTGCATCTTTGGCTGCCTTGGGACATTCTGGTGACTTCTGGAACTTGGAGACGGATAATAGTGTGTGCTCACTTGGCCCAGCCCAAGCTCACTGGGACCAGGGCCAGTTCGTACCTCACCTCAAGCCATGCAAATCCTAAAAAATGTTAAACACTGCATTCAAGATCAGACCTCATATGTAGGCGCTGCCGTTCTGTAACTCCTGCATCTAGGCAGTTGCCTGCCTCTCTCATTCCTAAAAACTCAAGATTTAGTAAATTTTTGTGAAGTTTGAATGCCTGGAAATGTGGTCTTCTGAAAACCTGGGTTCATCTCAGAAAAATGCGGATGTTTAAAGCCCCTGAGAACGACTTTGAGACGATAGGTCTGTGCATAACTTAGAGCCTTGCTGAGTTACCGAAGCATGGAGGGGCTGAGTGGAGTAAATGGGAGCTTACTTCTGAGGGCACGTCACTCCCGAAACTGAGCTGAACTTCAGGTACCTGCACCATGATAAAGATGAGAAACAGGCAGGGGTGCCAGAAAGACACAGCGGGATTGATATTTTTAACTTCCTATTGAGTTTTATTTATTTTTAAAAGTTTTCAATTCCAGTTAGTCAACACAGTGTAACATTAGTGTACAGCGTAGTGATTCAGCGCTTCCGTATGTCACCAGTGCTCATCACAGCAAGTGTGCTCCTTCATACTGATCACCTGTTCACCCGCCCCCCAGCCCCCTCCCCTCTGGTGACCAGCAGTGTGTTCTCTAGAGTGAAGAGTCTGTTTCTTGGTTTCTCTCTCTCACTTTTCCCCTTGCCCATCTGTTTTGTTTCTTCAGTTCTACATATGAGTGAAATCGTATGGTATTTGTCTTTCTCTGACTTATTTCACTTAGCGTAATACTCTCTAGCTCCATCCATGTCATTACAAATGGCAAGATTTCATTCTTTTTGATGGCTGAGTAAAATATTCCATTGTACATATATACCGTATCTTCTTTATCTGTTTATCAGTTGATGGACAGTTGGGCTGCTTTCATAGTTTGGCTATTGTAAATAAACATTGGGGTGCATGTATCCCTTTGAATTAGTGTTCTTGTATGCTTTGGGTAAATACCCAGTAGTTTGATTGCTGGATCACAGGGTACTTCTATTTTTAACTTCTTGAGGAACCTCCATACTGTTTTCCAGAGTGGCTGCACCAGTTTGCATTCCCACCAACAGTGCATGAGGGTTCCCCTTTCTCCAGATCCTCTCTCCTTTGTTGTTTCCTGTCTTGTTAATTTTAGTCATTCTGACAGGTGTGACGTTTTATCTCATTGTGGTTTTAATTTGCATTTCCTTGATGATGGGTGATGTTGAGCATCTTTTCATGTGTCTGTTTGCTCTCCAGATATCTTTGGAGAAATGTCTGTTCACATTTTCTGCCTATTTTTTAATAGGACTATTCATTTGTGGGGTGTTGAGTTTTATAAGTTCTTTATATATTTTGAATACTAACCCTTTATTAGATACATCATTTGCATATATCTTCTCCCGTTCCAAAAGTTGCCTTTTAGTTTTGTTGATTGTTTCCTTTGCTGTGCAGAACCTTTTTGTCTTGATGAAGTCCCAGTAGTTCATTTTTGCTCTTGTTTCCCTTGCTTCTGAAGACATACCAAGAAAGAAGTTGCTACTGCCACTGTCAGAGAAATTACTGCCTGTGTTCTCTTTAGGATTTTTATGGTTTCAGGTGTCACATTTAGGTCTCTGATCCATTTTGAATTTATTTTTGTATATGGTGTAAGAAAGTGGTCTAGTTTCATTCTTATGCATGTGGCTGTCCAGTTTTCCCAACACCATTTATTGAAGAGACTATCTTTTTTCCATTGGATATTCTTTTCCTGCTTTGTCGAAGATGAGTTGACCATAGAGTTGAAGGTCCATTTCTGGGTTCTCTACTCTGTTCCACTGATCTATGTGTCTTTTTCTGTGCCAGTACCATACTATTTTGATTACAGCTTCGTAATAGAGCTTGAAGTCTGGAATTGTTAGGCTTCCAGCTTTTTTTTCTTTCTCAAGACTGCTCTGCCTATTCAGGGTCTTTTGTGGTTCCATACAAATTTTAGGATTGTTTGTTCTAGCTCTGAAAAATTCTGTGGGTATTTTGATAGGGATTGCATTAAATGTGTATATTGCTTTGGGTCGTATAGACATTTTCACAATATTTGTTCTTCCAATCATGAACATGGAATGCCTTTTCATTTCTTTGTGTCATCTTCAATTTCTTTCATCAGTGTTTTATAGTTTTCAGAGTGTACAGGTCTTTCACCTGTTTGGTCAGGCTTATTCCTAGGTATCTTAACTGTTTTTGGTGCAGTTATAAATGGGATTGATTCCTTAATTTCTCTTTCTGCCGCTTCATTATTGGTGTATAGATATGCAACAGATTTTTCTATACATTGATTTTGTAACCTGTGACTTTACTGAATTCGTCTATCAGTTCTAGCAGTTTTTTGGTAGAATCTTTCCAGTTTTCCATATAGGCTATCATGTCGTCTGCAAATAGTGGAAGTGTTGACTTTTTCCTTGCCGATTTGGATGACATTTATTTCTTTCTGTTGTCTGATTGCTGAGGCCAGGACTTCCAGTGCTCTGTTAAGTAACAGTGGTGAGAGCAGACATCCCTGTCGTGTTCCTGACCATACAGGAAAAGCTCTCATTTTTTCCCCATTGAAGATGCTGTGGGTTTTTCATAGATGGCCTTTATTATATATTGAGGTATGTTCCCTCTATACCTGCTTTGTTGAGGGTTTTTATCATGAATGGGTATTGTGCTTTGTCTGCATCTACTGAAATGGTCATATGGTTTTTATCCTTTCTTTTATTAATGTGATAAATCATGTTGATTGATTTGTGAATATTGAACCACACTTGCAGTCCAGGAATAAATCCCACTTGATTGTAGTGAATGATTTTTTTTTTTAATGTATTATTGGATTTGGTTTGCTAGTATTTTATTGAGAATTTTTGCATCCGTGTTCATCAGGGCTATTGGCCTGAAGTTCTCTTTTTTAAGTGGAGTCTTTATCTGATTTTGGAATTAGGATAATGCTGGTAGAATTCCCCTGGGAAGCCATTAGGCCCTGGACTTTTGTTTGTTGGGAGTTTTTGATTACTGATTCAATTTCTTTGCTGGTTATCGGTCTGTTCAAATTTTCTATTTCTCTCTTTCAGTTTCGGTGGATTATATGTTTCTAGGAATTTATCTATTTCTTCCAGGTTGTCCATTTTTTTGGCATATAGTTTTTTATGATATCCTCTTATTGTTTGTATTTCTGTGGTGTTATTTCTCCTCTCTCATTTGTGATTTGATTTATTTAGGGTCCTTTCTCTTTTCTTTTTGATAGGTCTGGCTAAGGGTTTACCAATTTTATTAGTTTTTTCAAAGAACCAGCTCCTGGTTTCATTGATCTCTTGTTTTCTTTAGTTTCTATATCACTTATTTCTGCTCTGTCTTAATTATTTCCTTCCTTCTGCTGGCTTTAGGCTTTGTTTTTCTTTTTCTAGCTCTTTTAGGTATAAGGTTAGGTTGTTTATTTGAGATTTTTCTTGCTTCTTGAGGTAGGCCTGTATTGCTCTAGACTTCATTCTTAAAACAGCTTGTGCTGCATCCCAGAGGTTTTGGAGCATTGTGTTTTCATCTTCATTTGTTTCAATGTGTTTATTTCTTATTTGATTTCCTGATTGACCCATTCATTCATTGTTTAGTAGCATGTTGTTTAACCTCCATGTATTTGTGGTCGTTCCAGATTTTTTCTTGTGGTTGACTTTAAATTTCATAGCCTTGTGGTCTGAAAATATGCATGGTATGATTTCAGTCTTTTTGTACTTGTTGAGGCCTGCTTTGTGACCTAATAAGTGATCTATTCTGGAGAATATCCCATGTGCACTTGAAAAGAATGTGTATTCTGCTGTGTTAGAAATGTTCTGAATATATCTGTTAAGTCCTTCTGCTTCCATTGTATCATTCAAAGCCATTGTTTCCTTGTTGATTTGCTGATTAGATGATCTTTCCATTGCTGTGAGTGGTGTGTGAAAGTCCCCTACTATTATTATGTGTTATCACCAGTATGTTTGTTATTAATTGGTTTATATGTTTGGGTGCTCCCATGTTGGGTGCATAAATACAATTTTTAGATCTTGTTGGATTGTCCCTTTTACTATGATATAGTGCCCTTCTTGATCTCTTGTTAGAGTCTTTGGTTTAAAATCTAGATTGTCTGTTATAAGGATTGCTACTCTGGCTTTCTTTGATATCCATTTGCTTGATAAATGGTTCTCCACCCCCTCACTTTCAATCTGGAGGTGTCTTTGGGTCTAAAATGAGTCTCTCGTAGGCAGCACATATATGGATCTTGCTTTTTTTAAATCTGTTTTATGCCCCTTGTCTTTTGATTGGAGCATTTAATCCATTTACGTTCAGAGTGATTGTTGATAGATACATATTAAGTGCCATTTTATTACTTGTTTTGTTGTTTCTGGAGATTTTCTCTGATCCTTTCCTTGTCTTTGTCATTTTTGGTCCATCTCTTTTCCCCTCAAGAGTCCCCTTAATATTTCTTGCAGGGCTGGTATAGTGGTCATGAACTTCTTTAGGTTTTGTTGGTCTGGGAAACCCTTTGTCTCTCCTATCCTGAATGATAGATAGCTTTGCTGGATATAGTGTTCTTAGATGCAGATTTTTCCCATTCAGCACATTGAATATGTCATTCCACTCTCTTCTGCCTTGCCAGGTTTCTGTTGAGAAATCTCCAGCTAAAATCTTATGGGTTTTCCTTTGTAAGTTAATGACTTCTTTTGTCTTGGTGCTTTTAAGACTTTTCTTTATCACTGTATTTTGCAGATTTAATTACAGTATGTCTTGGTGTTGTCCTGCTTTTGTTGATTTTGATAGGAGTTCTTTTTGCCTCCTGGATCCCAGATTAGGGAAGTTTTCAGTTGTCACTTCCTCAAATAAACTTTCTGCCCCCTTTTCTCTCTTCTTCTGGGACTCGTGTGATAAGAATGTTGTTACGTTTCATAGAGTCACTGAGTTCCCTGAGTCTATTCTCATGTTCCATAATTCTTTCTTTTGTTCAGCTTCATTACTTTCCATTACTTCATCTTCTAGGTCACTAATTTGTTTCTCTGTTTCTTCCAGCCTGAGGTTCATTGCATCAAGCCTGTTTCCAATTTTGTTTATTGTGCTCATCATCTCTGATCGATTGTTTTTGTTTTTGCTCTTTTATCTCTGTGGTAAGGGTCTCTCTGATGTCTTTTCTCGAGCTCAGTGAGTATCCTTATCATTTTAAGTTCTCTATCAAGCATATTATATCTGTTTCGCTTAGATCTCTGGCTGTGGTCTTACCTTGTTCTGTGGTTTGGGATGAATTCCTCCAAGAGACAAGTGGGATTTTTGTCAGCGTGGATCCCTTTTCACTCTTTAACCTGCTGTCTCTTGAGTTCTAACAGATTTTCTCCAGATTCTACCTCTGTAGGGAATCATCTTCCTGTTGGTATAAGTTGCTGGGCAATGTTGGTCCTTTGCAGCTACGTGAGCCCCATGAAAGCATTGTTTCCAGTCAGAGTAGCCTACCTTCCACCCAGATAACTATCCCCCTTCTGTTTCTTATCTTCTCCAAGGAACTGGATATTCACAATATGACTCTAGCTTGTTAAATAAAGCAAGTTGCTCTGTTAATTTTTTAATCAAAATACATCATTGCCTTTCTTCTGGGATCTTGGGTTTATAAATTACTCTTGGATATTATTATGAAGAAAACAAACTCAAGGAACCTGATCAAAATCTGTCATGAAATAACCATGTTTTTACATAGTGATTTTAAAATATAAAGTGAATAAATTAGGTTTCAGATAACTGAAGTCCCTTCCCCCTTCTTAAACTATTTTTTAATGGAAATCTTTGTAAAATTTCTTACATAAGTTTCAGGGAGTTCAGAGTGACATTTTTTTATTTCACTATCTCCTTTATAAGTTGGATGGCAGGCTCTCTGTTAATAACACAGTTCTTGTCTGGAGAGGAGTACGGTCAGCGGCTATACTCAGGCTGTTGTGATGTTCGACCGGTGGGGTTGAGTTTGCCTCCCTCGCTTGTCCATCCGATGCCTCTGTGCTGTGCTCAGCCGCATGCCTGTGTACCCCTGGTTTGTGTTGGCCGACTGTGGACTGGGAACCGGACGGTCTTGGCATCGCAGAGAGGTAGCTCCATACAGCCGGTGGCAGCCTCAAGAGGGTTCGGCTTTATAACTGTGCTCCTGATGGTTACAGTTGCCTAATAAATGACCTTTGCTTAAATGACGAAGTGTTGCGGTCATTGGGAGACCTCTTTGTATTCAGACAGAGACGGAGAGCAGAAGCTGGAAAGGATTGTTTGCCTTACTCTTCTGCTCTGTGTCTTAGTATCGGACGGTCTATGCTTCTGCAACATGACAGTGTTGTTCTCTTTCAGAGGAGTCAAACTCAGTCTCCAACACCACCAAAGCCCCCGTCCCCGAGCTTCGAATTAGGACTGTCCAACTTCCCTCCGTTGCCTGGGGCAGCAGGCCACCTGAAGACAGAGGACCTCTTTGAAAACAGGCTGTCTAGCTTGTTAATAGGGTCCTCAAAAGAAAGGGTAAGACACATACCGTTTGCACCAGGCTCTCTGCCACACTCTTCATACAGGCAGTCTTCTTATGTGGAAGAGTTTCAGAGAGGGTGAGTGATGCAGAGGCCACGTGGATTTGGAGTGGTAGGGTCAGACTTGAACCTGGGACTAGACCTTCTCTGTTAATTCCCTTACTGTCTGCCAAGGTCAGGGGTGGAAACTGGCATCGTGTGCCATACAGATGCTCTCTGTCACCCCGAGGCTCAGATGGCACTTTTATTGTTATTATTCAGGACCTGCCTTTATTTTACAAGTCTGCAAAATAAAACAGAAATCTGAGTTACAACAGAAGTGATGAGAATTTTTAGTGATCTATGCCACAACAAGGAGCCCGGAAACACCTAATGTAATACAGGGCTCAGGGAGGGATTTATAAAGCCCCACGTCCAGTCCTCGTCCTGGCTGCTGCATGCTCCCTGCTCCTGTTGTTAACCTTTGCGCTGGGGTAGACTGCAGGACTGTACGTTACAGTAACAATCACATACTACGTACATTTGGCACGTCTTGTGCATTATTTTAAGTCTTAAACTTTCAGACAGTAGTCTCTGGGCTACAGTTGCCTCTCTCCAGTGATGTTAGTGTCAGTGCGGTTGAGGGGCCTTGACTTCCAGTGACCCCCTGGCCTTACTCCCCTTGGTGTCAGGCATAGGGGGCGAACAGGCTAGCCTCCACCCCGCTCCAAAAGCAGCAACTACTATTTTTTACATTTCGAGTCTCCATGGATGCCTACTTAACAAGTCTGAGCTGGATTCCACAGCCCAGGGAGTCACAGCTTCTCAGTGGGGCCCCTGCAACAGCTTTTTCTATTGCCTTGGCGCTTGAGTGTGGGAGCTGCTGGCTAGGGGGTGCTTGGCAGCTCGTCCCCAGAAGGGAGCTGGGTCACGCTGGCTGCTGTCTGCACTCCGGCACAGCAAGACAAGACCATATCCTGGAGTAAATGAACCTTTACAGAAAGGAGGCATTTTCCACTCGCACCTTCCCACCAGCCTGGCTTCCTTCAGCTGAGCATGGATTTGTGAAGAGTCTGGTTCTGTGGCAGGGCCATAGCGCCAGGGGCAGAGGGCATAGACGGTGCTGTCTCGCCCGCTTTGCTCCCTCTAGATGTTCTCAGTTCAGTCTGCAGCTGAACCTTTGACCTGCTCTGAAAGTAGAATTGTAAGAAAGCGTTCTTTGTGCCCATGCTGACTTCCAGTGACGTGTTCGTCACCCGGCACGAGGAAGACTGCCCTGGTGAACTGCTGCTGTGTGGGGGCCGCTGTTTGGAGTAAGAGCAGCTGGTGGTACTCACGTCTTTGTCCCATGACCGAGGACAGATTTAATGTCCATGTTCCAAGCTTCCATCTCCTCGGCTGTTAAACTGGGAATAATTACACCTGCTTCCAGGGCTGGGAACTGCCAACACCTGCCACCCACCTTGAAGCACCCACATTTATGTCTGTGTGGAAGTGTCGATCTTTTTGATTTTAGTTACAAGAAGGAGCCACACGGAATTAGACTGGGAACTCCACATTTAACAGAAGTTTGAGGGTTCATCATATGCTGGGCTGTGTTAGGCATTGGGGTGTCAGGAATAAGATGCCTTTGATATTTATTCTGTGGAGAAAACAAGCTTGTAGACAACGAAAGTGGAGGCCCAGAGGGGGGCCTGAGTCACACAAGGGGCGAGGTGTTTGCGGGCAGTGGGGGAGCGTCCTGGAGGACAGGCAGGGCTCTGTTTCCTCTCACTGCTAGTTGCTTCCCTTGGTAGAGGCCATGCTTCCAGTCCCAGCAGAGTGACCCCGGTGCCCCCAGGAGGAAGGCGGGAAGCCTCTTTGTCGTTCAGACTGGGACCTTTGTTGGTGTGTCTAAGATCATTAGGACAGAAATCTGAGGGCTGTGTCTCTCCCCGCATTGAACTGTCCTTCCCCTGGTTTTCAGAGCCTAAACACGGATGCAAGCACAAACACGCTCCCCGCGGTGAGCCCCAGAGAGCCCTTGGTGCCAGCTCCCAGTGCTGTGTCCACAGCCTTTGGGCGCTCTCCCTCCCCGGCCTGTCTGCCCGAGTAAGTACCGCCTTCTGCCGAACCTCCGTGTTGTCGGACTGCCCTTGCCTGTCGTGAGTGGGAGATTCAGACCTTGGGTGGCATTTTTACAGGGATCCCAAGGTGGTGGAGAAGCAGAGAGAAGCCTCGAGTGTGGACAGACTTCCTTCTGCCCTAACTACAACGGCGAGTAAATCAGTGCAGGTGAACGGCGCTGCCACGGTACGTGTCCTGGCCACCCTTCCCGCCCCAGGGAGGAGGGGCGTGGTTTCTTTTCTGTGTCAGCTTATTTTCAGTGAAGTCTGGTTTGCTGGGTTTTTTACGTGTGTAGGTGCTGTGCTTTCCTCACCGAGTACCTTGAGTATTGGCTGCTGACTTCCCACTGAGTGTCCTGGTTATTTCTCATTGCCGCCACCCTGGGGGCTTCTTATTTCACTGTTGGTTGAGCCAGGTTGTCTTTTGAAGTCTCAAGACTGCAGCCCCGTGTTCTGCGTGGATTCCCATCATTTGTCCCAATGGACATCGGGAAGAAGCCACGCCACCCCTCCCCACCTGCTCCCACCCGGGCGGCTCCGTCCTGGCTGCAGGCCCCCCTCCACCTCCTCTGCCTGCCTCCTTCCCCCTTGGTGCAGCCAACCTGGTTTATTCTGATTCAGTGAACTTCTGTCGTTTAGATTTGGGAATTAAATCCTATCTATAAGGTTGCATCTTTAAAGGAAACGTTTTTTATAGATTACAGTTACTTTTAAGTTAGTAATGGCTTATGGAGGTGAAATAGTTTTAAGTTTCTCTTCTGTTATTTAGCCTTCAAGCTTCCACTTACCTGAAAAATTAACTTTTTAAAAAAAGTTTTTAACTCTGTCTTCACCTTTCCTGAATCTACACCACCAGCCTCTGGTGGTTTGAAATGGGCACAAACATTATTTGAAGCTCCTTGGTAAGTGATGGGCTGCATGGTTCAGGTGTTCCAGGAAGCCCATGCTGTGTGACGTGAGGGTGTTTGCAAGGACGTGTGGGCGGAGGAGGTAGATGCTGCTTCTGGCTCTTTGCAGGGGCACCTTTTCTCACACCTTTTTTTTAGGGCTTCCATGTGACTCTAGAGTGCAGAGGCTGGCACTGCATATCTCAGGACCTTTTCTGGTTTTATCCATTTTTATAAGATGTTCCTAGAGTGTCTTGGAGGGAGCCTTGTGCTGCAGGGGAAACTAAACTTGTTGAAATTTATGAACTTTTACAAGTGACAGCACTTTTGAGTGTGGAATTGAGCACCCACTGAAAACATTGTTCACTTTTACCTGAAGTGAACTCATTTTCACACATTTGGAGATGTCCTTTTGTGCACGTAATCCCAGCATTGTGTCTGTTTCCCAGGAATTGCGAAAACCCAGCTATGCGGAGATTTGTCAGAGGACGAGTAGAGAGCCTCCGTCTTCCCCGTTGCAGCCCCCAAAAGAACAAAAGCCCAACGCCGTTGGTTGTGGGAAGGAAGAAAAGAAGCTCGCCGAGAGAGAGCCCCCTGCCCCCAAGTCGAACCCGGGACCACCCAAAGACCAGAGGAGGCCGCCAGGCCGCCGACCCTCGCCCCCGGCCACCGGGAAGCGTCCACACAGAGAACAGAGCACCCCTCCCAAGTCCCCTCAGTGAGCGCCGAGGTCTGGGAGGGCTGTGAGGAGCTGGGATCGCCACAACTAAGCACTGTCCCACTCGGGGCCAAGAATGAGCCGCTGGTTAGGGGCTTGCAGCGTAGACAAGGCCGGTGAGGTGCCTGCAAGTGGTTTTTCTTCCATGAGTCGGATTTTCCCCCCTCTTGAAAAAAAATCTATTTTTCAGGATTTAATTAATATAAACCTTATTTTAGGTTGGTGCTTAACTGGAGGTGATGCATAAGTCTGATTTTTTTCAGGATAGAAAATGCATTTATCCTAACAAATTGATATTTTTATTAAGCCTCCATGTGGCTATGAATGCAAGCTATATATAGTGAGTTTTTCTAAATTAAGCGGAACTATGCTACTTCATTTTTTAAAATAACTGGTTAGCAAGTGCATTCCTTTGAGATGTCCAGACCGATGGGTGGGCTGAAGACCGCTGGGATCGAGGTCCAGGCGACTCGGTCAGTGTGGCCTGGAGAAGAGAGGGGTCAGGTCACGCCCTCACTGGCTTGGGAGTTGTACTTCATTCAGAATCTTAGCAAGTGACGCTAGTGGTTTTGTTTTTGTTTTTGTTTTTTAAAAAAATACAGCCCGTTTTTGACCTACTGGGCGAGATGCACCCCAGAGAGCCCTGAAACCTTGAGTTTTGATGTGCTGCAAGCAAGTAACCAGCCTCTCACTCCTGTCTCAAGTGGTTGTTGTGTAAGACAGAGTCAAAGCACATTGTGAATAGAACTTAAATGAAAACATAAACCTGGTTGCCCACTCACGTGTCCCCACAAAAATGTACCCTGATGTTGTCTTGCTCCCGAGAGCTGGCGGGAGGGCGTGGGAGCCCCTGTGGCCCCCGTGGCTCCCCCGCATTAGCCGCTGCGTGGGCGCCTTCCCGTGGCTCCGCATCGGCCCACAGTGGAAGCGTTGCTTAAATCGTGAGGGAGTGGAGTCTGCGGGGGGCTCGGTGGTGAGGCTGACAGTCCCTCCCAGACGAGGGTCTCACTGATCCCCTTCCGGAAGTGCTGCACTCCGAAGAACGCGCATGCACTAACGCTAGTGGTTCATAATAAAGTTAAATATAAATTATTTTGTTTTAAAATGCCTAAATTTTTTCTTGAAGTATTCTAAGCAGCAGACATTAAAACATTTCCTGCTAAATGTAACCAGTTTATTCCACAAAAGGTTATTTAACAAGACTGAGGGTTCTTTTTAAAAACATTATTTCCATCCAATATTTAAAGACTTGAATTTTATTTAAACTTGAAAATGACTTTGCCTTAACTTTTGTATAAGACAGCTTAGAGTTGGTGGAGACTGGCCCCTGGGTTGGCACGAGGGGTACAGAGCTGCTCAGCCTGGTGGGGCTGCCGCTGCAGGTGTCCCCAAGCGAGCGTTCTGTAACACAGGGCCTGGCAGTGGTGTCTGCAATACACCCTGAAGATCTTCAACAGTTGACCTTCTTCAGATTGTTCAGAAATCCTGTAAATGCAAATAGTCGATACTGTATTAAATATGTGCACTTGGGAGTGTGTGCTTCGCTTGTACAGTTGTAAATAATCAGAACATATTAAAAAGGTACCCTAAAGAGAAAAATCTGATAAAAATTATTGATATATTATAAATGTTGCTATTGAGCTGGATGTAGATAAACTAAATGTTGTGGTTTGAATATTATTTTAATTTGTTGAGGTGTTTTTCTTTTTCTCTGATGCTGGTGTGTTGGGCTGATTCTGCCTCTTTGCTGCTGCAGAAGGGAAATGGAAAGTCCTAGCAAAGCCTTCCGACGTTTTCATGCTCTTCTCACAAGTCTGTAAATATGTACTAATCATAGCTAATGTGAAAGCATAATGTAGGAAGCAGAAACTGGCAGGAGCTTCAGGAGAAAGCAAAAGATAATCTACTTAGAATCCTAACTGCCAGAGGAGAGCCGGCCCTGGTGCGCTTGACCGTCTCCTTCAGAGAAGCCACCAGGACTCACTATCTACGAGTACACAGTGCTAGTGTAAAAGGAACAGGGGGATTTCTTTTTTTGTAGGTGAGGGATTGCTGACTTAAAAAATCAGGAATTAGTTGACCTCTGACGCCCCATCTCATGAGTACTGGAAGAAGAGCTGGAAAGGCAAGCCCCAGGAAGTGCTTACTGTGGCAATCTTTGCTGGAGGAGGGAGCGGACGCGGTCAGCCTTGGTCACCCGTGCCCGCCCCCCCCTTCCCCCCCCCCCCGGGCCGCAAACTCTGTGTGGAGCTGACACACTGGTTTTCAGGAATGACAGATCCTTGCCCTGGTGGCAGGCTGTGTGCTAGAGCTAGCCGTAGCCGTCCACGGCCGGCAGGACGAAGGGGGTCACTCGTGACAGCAATGGGGCACAGCCGGGAGCAGGGGCGGCCGGTGCGGGGAGGGGCGTGGCCTGGCGGTCCTGCAGCCTCCGTGCCCGCTCGCCGCACTGCGGCCCCTGTCCCTGCGGCCCACATCAGTTGCAGCCAGAGTTGCAACCCAGCTCTGGTGGGATTTTTATAGCACCCTTTTTAATTAAGCAACGATGATACGCCAAATAGCTTTATAATATCCCAAACCCCACCTTTCTGAGATCACTGTGAGATTTTCCCCTCACAGAAGAGAAGGGAGCCTGGGACGCGGCACGGAGACGGTGACTCTGGCACGAGCAGCCACAGCTGGTGGGGGCTTTTGTCCAGTTTTAGAAACGGAAGTCTTTCCTTCCCCCAGCAGTAGCTCAGGTGTAGAATCAAGAGATACAGCAATCACAAATGACATTTTAACTTGTAAAATTGTGTGAGGATACTTATAATTTGGAAATAGCGGGATGAGAATCTGGCCCCATTTTACCAGACATGAATTTCCAGTAGAGTAGTTGTTTTTTAAGAGTTGGTGTCCTGATGTTCCTGGCCCGGCCCGCCTGTCCCAGCATCACTGATTGTCACTGGCGGTGGCAGAAGGCGCTTCCGGCGGCTCTGTTAGCCAGGATCATGCAGTTTACATTTCAAAGCCAGTTCAGTTTGTTACAGGGGCGGCGGGTGAGGAAGGCGCGTGTCTGTTCCTGCCACCAGCGAGCTGCGTTTGGGGGCTCGTGTGCTTCGTGGCCTGTCACCCTGGGTGCCGCAGACAATCCAAGTCAGAAGCAGAGCCAGCAGCCGCCAGTCCGCCGAGCAGGACGTGCTACGGAAGCTTTCTTGAGGGCCTTTGTTTTTGTTCTACTTCTTTTCATTAAGACTGGAATCAAGCTTATGTGTAAACTATTGATAATTTAAGTTTCCTTTTGTGTCATTCAGTGTAAAACTGTCTAATTTGAAAAAAATGTAGGTTATGAAAAATAAAGATTTAGGCACTGTTGCAATTTTTCTTTTGATTTTTTTTTAATTAATTCCTTCAAGAATACATCTTTTTAAAAAATAATTCTTGTCTCTTCCCATCAGTGTACATGAGAATGGAATGTGGTTGCCTCCAACTGGTGTTTGGATTATCGAGGCTCTGAGCGTCTGCAGCGTGAGGGGCCCCCAGTTGGCATAGTGGTCTCAGGCATTCGGGGGAGCAGTGCATTGAATCCAGGATTTACCACAGAGCTAAATTCCCCGATGTCGGGATCTTCCATTGCTTGTGTTAAATGGCCTGTCTCTTGTGTGATGTTCCCATAGAGTCACTTGATGATGAGTCCTTGTGGTTTTCAGATCAGACGTGAGCCTCAGAAACAAAGTAATTGACTCACCCCTAAATACTGGTGATGCCAGCGCTGCTCAAGGCTGCAGGTGGATGAACCGCTTAGTAGATTATTGATTTGGGGCACGGATGGTCTGCTTTGAAGTCAATTGACTGATTTTCCTCGTCTATGAACTGCCTATTCATTTCCTTTCGCCTTTTTTTCTACGGGGTTATCTTTTTCATACTGACGTGGTGTTCCTGATCTGTTTGGGCTACTAACTCTTTGTCTGTTATGTATGTTACAAATACTTCCCTTCAATCCCTACCAGTGTCTTAACTTTTTTAGAGTATGTTTTATCTTACAGTTTTTGATGATCATGTAGTAAAATTTATCCTTCTTCTCCTTTGTGGTTCTAGTGTCTTGGTCTTGTTTCTGAAGTATTTCCCTACTCTGTAGGCGTAAAAATAATCTGTGTGTGTGCGTGCGCGTGCGTGTGTGCATGCAGTCCATCTGGAATTGTTGGCCTGGATGTGCGTGTGTGGTCTGGGTCACGGCCTAATTCTACTCTCGCCATACGGAGGATCTCTGGTTTGTTATTTCTCCATGGTGGGTGATGCCACACTTGTTACTTGCGGAGTCCCCACAGATGCATGCATGTTGTCTAGGTGCTCCCTTCATTACTGTCTGTAGTTCTGTTTCTTTGCTGACCTCGTAGGCTTTCATCCAGCCATCCTTCTGCGTTGCTAGGAACTTCTTTCATGGAACTCCTCACAGTTGTAATTCAGTGTGCTCTATGAAGGCAGGAAGTGAGCCCATCCCAATAGCCTTTGTATCCCCTATTTTTAGGACACTGTCTGCAACATGGCAGATGCTCAATAAATGTTTGTTAAATTGATGAAATATTTATTGAGTATGCTTTGTAGCACAGCACTGGCCTAGAAAATTTGGAAGAACTAGGGTCATGCTCTGCTGTTTCCGTGTAACCATCCAAAACTCACTGGCTTGACGTGACAATCACATCAGGATTGGCTGATGAAGGCTTGGAGTGGCCGCTCTGCTGGCCCTCGGCCCCACTTGCTCACAGATGCACGTGTTCTGGGTGGGGGGGACACAGACCTCGCCACCGCGTGCTGCTCGTCTGGGCTTGTTTTTTGATGGCCGTGGGAGGGTGCAAGAGCTGAACCCTGGCGTTTAAGCCTCCCTTCCCCCAAGAAGTTGCAATCCTTGCGTTCCACCCCTTGGTATACCTACCTGTTTCGCTAACATTAAAATCTGTGTTTTTCTGAGTCATGGACTAAAAGCAGTGGTTCAAGAAGCACCACCAGCAGGTGGCCTCATATCGCCGGGTGTGATGAGCAGTGAGCCCCATCTGAGCCCAGGGAACTGACAGTCCTCTTAGACGGGCGCGTCTGGGATTCCCTGGGACACACTGTTCCTGGCCTGCCATGCGGAGGCGGGCCGGAGGTAGGGCGGGAAATCAGAACAACGGGTGACTTTCACCAGCACTCCCCACTGGGGTTCTGCGTGTGTGTGGAACCAGAAACACCGTGGAGCACCGCTAGCACGGGTGCCCGCCAGACGCCTGGGGCGTGTGCTCCCGTGCCGGGAGGCTGGGTGGTCGGGTGGCCCTGCCCTGAGCTGAAGCGGGCAAGTGAGCCGCCAGGCGAGGCGGGCCGGCTGCACCACTGGCGATGGCGTGTCCACAAGATGTAGCTGCAGCCATCGGTGGTGTCCCCGGCGTGGCAGGGGCCCCCGCTGCCTGGGTTCACCCTCGCCCGGGTTTTCCTTTGAGCCACGGTGGCCCCTTGCCTCCCTGAAAGTCACGATTTGTTCATGAACGGTCGTGCGCCCGTGTGCTCTGTCCGTAGGCGCGTGGTGCTCGAGGGCCGCCAGAGCTGAGAAGCAAGGCAGGTGGCTGTGGGGGCGGCTGGCCGTCCCGCAGAGCACCTCCTCGCCCGGCCGCAGCACAGAGGACGCGTGCGCAGGACGCACACGGGGCCCATACCAGCAGGCCCTTCTGACCCGGTCCAGCGGTGAGGCCCTGATGACCGTGATCACACAGTTTGGGAGGAGGAGCGGGCCGTGCCTGTCCTGGCCTCCCGTGGCCTGCGGAGCATCTGACACAGAAAGGCTGAGTGGCCATGTCTGAGCGTGGGAAGGGACGGGAGAGGCAGGACCAGGCAGGGGCCCACGTGTCAAGGCAGCAGTCCCTGGTCCACACACAGCCCTAGAATCAGCCCTTTTGTTTGAGTGACCGGGAATGAATCCTTGCAGCCCCAACAGGCAGGAATGTGGGATGTTAGAGCTGGCCCCAGGCCTGCCCCCAGGGGGGCGCCCGCCCCAGGCCTCAAAGCAGGCGGCCAGCTCGGCTTCCCGCTGCGTCTGGCTCCCAGGGACCCTGGGCAGCCTCGAGGCAAAGGCCATGTCCCAGCACGTCCGAGCACGTAGCCGTTGGAACTGGGAACAAGGCTACCTCTGAAAACCACATGAGGAGACCCTTCATCTTGGGACAAGTTTCCGAATGAGCTTGAGCCTAATTGGCAAAGTCAAACTGAGAAGATTTGCTGACTCTCCTGCCATGAACTTGGGGTTTGGGGTGGGGGGTGGGGTGCTGACCCCCGTTGCTGGTAAGGATACAGGAGGGTCGCCCGGCACACTAGCCGTTGTTGGGAACTAACGGTCAAGAGGTACTTTTGGTTAATAGGTCAAGTCCCGGGGGGAAAAGCCCCGCAGAAACCCCGGGACCAGCGCTGGCTCAGGTGGGCAAACCCGAGCTCACCAGTCCTTGAGATTGATTTGGGTTTATTTTGCTCTTTTCGTAGTTTCTCAGGAATTTAAGATGACTGATTTATGATCTTTCCTGAGGTAAGCGTTCCATGCTATCAATTTCCCTGTCAGCTGAATCCCAGTTCTTTGTATTTTTAATTTTTTTTTGAGATTTCTTCTTTGACCCATGGACTGTGTAGAAGGGTGTTGTTTTCCTTCCAGGTGTTGGGAGATTTTCCTGTTGTCCTCGTGTTACTGGTTTCTAGTGTGGCCCCATTGTGGTCAGAGAACAGGCCATATGATCCTGTCCTCTTAGGTGCGTCAGGGTGGGCTTCGTGACGCGGGTGGGCGCCCGCGGGTCGGGAGGCTGGAGACGGCGTGTGGCACTCCAGGCCTGCGCTCTGCGCGGGGCTCACTCCCGTGTCGCCGGCTGTCCCAGCGCACTTGCCATGTCCAGGGGCCCCACTCCGGCCCCCAGCCCCATTGGCGTCTGGCGGGGTATTGGGGCGCTCTGCTGGTCGGTGCCTGCACCTGTAGGAGCTCCCTCTTGATCCCCTCACTCTGAGGTTTCACTTTATTGGACGTCATTAGACCCGTTCCCGCTCCTCGCTTCCCGTCGTGCCGGTGAGGTGCACCTTCTCCGACCCTTTGTCTCAGCTCGCGGCCGCCCCTCCCAGCCTTGCCTTCCAGGGGAGGGGGGGCGGTCATCATTTGCTGATTCCTTAAGGCCCAGGTCACGGGTGGTTTTAGAGACAAGTCAGCCACTGTGTGTGACAGGCTTGGCGCCTGGTGCTCCGGCTGCACCCGTGTGACAGGCGCAGGCGAGCGAGGAACCGGGGACAGCGGCCTGGTGGGGTGGTTTCGGGACAGCATGTGAGGTGGAGCCAGCTGCCCGAGGGAGCCGTCCGGAAGATGGTACCCAAGCACGGGCAGAGCCGGGAGAGCACCACACAGCCTGGCGATGTCAGGGACCCAGGCTGGCGTTCTCCCGTACGCCCGCACCCGGCTGTGGGGGCCGCGCACGTGTGCAGCAGGTGCAGGGAGTGCGTTAGACGTGGGGGACAGCGTGGCCAGTGTGGACGAGCGACCGTCCGGCTGACTGGGGGGGGACACTGTGGACGAGCAACCGTCCGGCTGACCAGGGGTGGCCAGTGTGGATGAGCGACTGTCCGGCTGACTGGGGGTGTGGATGAGTGACCGTCCGGCTGACTGGGGGCGGGCAGGGTGGACGAGTGACCGTCTGGCTGACCAGGGGCGGCCAGTGTGGATGA
>NC_138373.1:36625143-36635623 GCF_054177405.1 Leptonychotes weddellii | reverse complement strand
GAAGAAGAAGGTAGCAGGAGGGGAAGAATGAAGCGGGGGAAATCGGAGGGGTAGACGAACCATGAGAGACGATGGACTCTGAAAAACAAACTGAGGGTTCTAGAGGGGAGAGGGGTGAGATGATGGGTTAGCCTGGTGGTGGGTATTGAGGAGGGCACATTCTGGAGCACTGGGTGTTATGCACAAACAATGAATCATGGAACACTACATCTAAAACTAATGATGTAATGTATGGGGATTAACATAGGAATAAAAAAAAAAAAGAAACAAAGAACGATCAGTTAGAAGAAAAAAAAAAATCCTCAGTAAAAGACTAGCAAACCAAATCCAAGGGCAATTTAAAAGGATTATACACCATCACCAAGAAGGACTTATTCCAGAAATGCAAGTGTAGTTCACCATAAGAAAATCAATTAATATAATACACCACATCACTAGAACAAAGAGAATAAGCCAAATGATCATCTAAATTAATGCAAAAGGGCATTTGAAAAAATCCAACTCTTTTATGATAAAAACTTTCAGAAAACTAGGGAGAGAAGGGAACTTTCTCAACGTGATAAACATCATTCATGAGAAACCTGTGCTAATATTATACTTAGTGGTGAAAGATCAAAAACTTTACCCTTGAGATTAGGAACAAGACAAAGATGCTCACTTTCAATCTTGCTATTCAACATTGTACTGGAAGGTCTAGCTGAAGCAATTAGAACACAAGAGGGAAATAAAAGGCATCCCAACTTGAAAGGAAGAAGTTAAACTATCCCTATTTACAGATGGCATAATCCTATACATAGAAAATCCCAAAGAGGGCGCCTGGGTGGCTCAGTTGGTTAAGTGACTGCCTTTGGCTCAGGTCATGACCACGGAGTCCTGGGATCGAGTCCCGCATCAGACTCCCTGCTCAGCGAGGAGCCTGCTTCTCCCTCTGACCCTCCCCCCTCTCATGTACTCTCTCTCTCTCTCATTCTTGCTCTCTCAAAAATAAATAAATCTTTAAAAAAAAAAAAAAAAGAAAATCCCAAAGAAACCACAAGGTAGCTACTAAAGCTAATAAAGGAATTTAGCAAAGCTGCAGGTTATAAGACCAACATACAAAAATCAGCTGCAATTCTGTATATGTGCAATGAACAAGCTGAAAATCAAATTAAGGAAGTACCTGCATTTGCAGTAGCATCTAAAAGAATAAAATGCCTAGCCATAAACTTAACCAAGGTTGTGGACAGCTTGTATATTGAAAACTACAAAGCATTGCTGAAATAAAGTAAATCTAGAGAAAGACATCCCTAGTTCATAAGAAGGAAGACATACTATTGCTAATATCAACATTACTCAAATGCAATCCCTATTAAAATTCTAACAGTCTTTTCTGTTGAAATGAAGAAGGTGATCCTCACATTTGTGTGATTTTTCAATAGATCCTAAAAGGCCAAAACAACCTTGAAAAAGAACAAAGTTGGAGGACTCTTGACTTCAAAAGTCATCACAAAGCTGCAGTAATCGAACAAGTGTGGCATTGCATAAGACTAGTGGAGTACGGGGCTAAGGGAACAGAATTGAGTCCAGATAGAGACCTATGTATGCATCTACAGCTCATTGATCTCTGGCAAGTGAGCCAAGTCTGTTCAATGAGGAAAGAGTAGTTTCTTCAACAGATGGTGCTGGGACAACTGGATTTCCACATTGAACAGAATTAATTTGGTCCCTACCTCACACCAGATATAAATATTAACTCAAAGGGCACCTGGGTGGCTCAGCCATTAAGCATCTGCCTTTGGCTCAGGTCATGATCCCAGGGTCCTGGGATCAAGCGCCGTATCGGGCCCCTTGCTCAGCGGGGAGCCTGCTTCTCCCTCTCCCACTCCCCCTGCTTGTGTTCCCTCTCTTGTTGTCTCTCTCTCTCTCCTCAAAATAAATAAATGTTTAAAAAAAATATTAACTCAAAATGGATCCTGAATATAGGAACTAAAACTAATAGAAACACAGTAAGGTAGATCGTCATGGCCTTGAATTTATGATGGATCCTCAGATATGGCAATAAAAGAATGATCAGCAAAAGAACAGAGAGACACATTGTACTTCATCAAAATTAAAAACTTTTTATATATCAGAGGACATTAAAAAATAAAAAGACAACCTATAGAATGGGAGAAATGTTTGCAAATCATGTATCTGATGAGGGTTTAATATCCAGAATATATAAATAATTCCTATGACTCAACACCAACAAGACAACTCAATTGAAATTTGGGCAAAAGACAATAATGAACATTTCTCCAAAAAATAGGTACAAATGGCCAATAAGCACGGGAGAAGATGCTCAACCACCATAGTCATTAGGTAAATTCAAGTCAAAAACACTGAGAGACACAGCTTCACACTGACTAGGACGACTATAATACAAACAGTAAACAAGTGTTGGTGAGGATGTGGGGAAAACAGAACCCTTGCACACTGTTGGCGGCAAAGGAGGATGTCACATCCACCGTGGAAAACAATCTTGAGGAAGGGAAATCATTTAAAATGTGCTCTCTGACAATAATGGAATTAAGTCTCAAAGGAAACTAGAAAATATTTCAAACTAAATGAAAATACAATATATCAAAATTTGTAGGATGCAGCAGAAGCAGTGCTTTTGGGGGAAAATGAAAGCACTCAATGGTTATATTAGAGAAAAAAAATTTCTCAAATGAATAATCAACATTTACACCTTAAGAAATGAGAAAAAGAAGAGCAAAATTAAACCCAAGGGAAGTAGAAGGAAGAAAATATAGACATAAGAGCAGAAATCAAAGAAATTGAAAATAGAAAGTCACCATAAAATGTCAAAAAAATCAAGAGCTGATTCTTTGAAAAGATCAATAAAATTCATAAACCTCTAGCAGGTAGACAAAGATAGCAGAGAGAAAGCACATATTATGTCCTAACAACTTATTTGCCTTTTGGGAAAAAGTACACATATACACATACACTGAAAAAAAAAAGTAATTTCTCAACCACAACTGCTCAGTATTGGGAAGCAGGTGCCCCCTGGATCCTGCACAGCTTCTCAGACCGTGGAATCAGATTGAGCACTGACCTCCACGGCCGAAAACCAGTTCCATGAAGATACGTCATCATTAGGAACATAGTGTGATCCGATGTGGAAACCATCAACTACCCTGAGTTACAGTGTGTGCAGTGTCCAACAGGTGTCAGATGACAATGTATTTCCCTCTAAAATTGAAAAATCTGCACCCTGTGACTTCAGGCAGCACACTGGGAAGCCCTGGGGCTCACCTTGAGAACCACAGATTTAATCAACCAACGAATAGAACCAATGGTTAAAAAAGTCTTCCCACAAAGTAAGTATCAGAGCCAGGAAGTTTTATAGTCAAGTTCTACTAAACCTACAGGGAACAGTTAATTCCAACATTACATAAACTCTTCCAGGAAATAGGAAAAAAAAGGGAGGATATTCCCAACTTATTTTATGAAGCTGATTTAATTTTAATACAAAAACCAAACAAAAACAGTGTTTAGATGGTATATCAATGTATAACAAACCACTCCAAAATTTGGTGGTGTATAAAGCAAACATTTACTGTCTCTACTGGTAGGACTCACGTGGTGGCTCTTGTCTGCACATAAGGTTCCTGGGGCTGTAGTGGTCTCAGGCTCAACTGGGCTGTCCAAGATGGCTTTATCATCTGTGTGCTGCTGGGGTGGGGATGCTGGAATGTTGGGCTCAGCTAGCATGCAGTGATGATGGGACCTCCCCCTCTCCACATGGTCTCAGAACTTGTACTTGACCATGTGGCCCCCCTCTGTGGATTCTCCAACAAATTAGCGAGGCTTGTTGCATGGCATCTGACGGTTCTCAACGGTGAGATTGCCAAACCTACACGGCCTTTCTAAGACTTGTGTCTAGAAGCAGCACAGCGTTAATTCTGCCACACTCAGAGTGTTTAAACTGGGCTGCAGCACCAGTCCAGATTCGAAGGGGAAGGGGCCTGCCCACACAGTGCATGAATTCCGGGAGACATGGGGTCATCTGTGAAGACTAGCCACCTCATCACTTATGAACACAGAGGCCAAATCCTAAACAAAACTTTAGCAACAGAACTCAGCATTATAAAAGAAAGGTAAGGTATCATGAACAAGTTAGACTTACCCTGAGTTTGCAACGTGGTTTTACATAGAAAATCAATTAATGCAATTTACCACCTTTATAAGTTAAAGGAGAGAAATCTCATATGACTTTCTCAGTAAATACCAAAAAAAGTATTTGATAAAACTCAACACCCATTTATGATAAAGTCTTTCAGCAACCTTGGAAAGGGTGGGAGCTTCCTTTATGTGATAAGGAGTATAAATAGAAACTTGTCACATGTGCTTTTAAGAACTGAATCAGAGTTACCAGTTTGCTGCAGTGAAGCTTGAACTGAGAAATCCACACAAAGGTCTTGAAGATTTCTCGTTATTGAAAGTCTACAAATCTCCTTATAGACAATGAGGTGACAGAAAATGCAGTTTCCCAAGATAAGCAATTGGTATGTGTAGCCTCAAGATTGTTATATTCCACAGGAGATTATTTGAAAGTGAGTACCTGAATTCTAGATGACACAAAAAGGAGTTTCTAAGGTAAAACTTCTCCAAGTCACTAGTGTAAGATCTAGAACAGCTATAAATGTCAACATAAAAGGACCTCAACCCAGGGCGCCTGGATGGCTCAGTTGGTGAAGCGTCTGCCTTCAGCTCAGGTCATGATCCAAGGGTCCTGGGATCGAGCCCCGTGTCGGGGTCCCTGCTCAGCGGGGAGTCTGCTTCTCCCTCTCCCTCTGCTGCTCCCCCCCACCACTTGTGCTCGCTCTCTCTCTCTCAAATAAATAAATAAAATCTTTTAAAAAAGAAAAGGACCTTGACCCAACTTGGGTCAAGTTTTACATTCTCTTACAGATTCAATGCATTATCAAAGCCCAATGACACTTTTTGCAGAAATAGAAAAACCCATCCTAAAATTTATATGGAATGTCAAGGGACCCCAAGCAGCCAAAACAATCTGGAAAAAGAACAAAGCTGAAGGGCTCAAACTTGCAGATCTCAAAACTTACTACAAAGCTGCAGTTATTAAAACAGTGTGGCACCGACAAACCAACAGAGAGATTAAAACAGCGGAATGGAGAGCCCAGAAGTAAATCCTCGCATTCATAGTCAAGTGATTGTCAACGAGAGTGCCAAGACCACTAAATCGGGAAAGAACTGTCTTTTCAACAAAAGGTGTTGGGAAAATGGGCTATCTACAAACCAAAGAAGAAAGCTGTACCCTAACATATGCCATATACAAAAATCAACCCAAAATAGATAAAAAACCTAAATGCAAGAATTAAAGCTATAAAACTCTTAGAAGAAAATACAGGGGAAATGTTCATGATTTTGGCTTTGGCAATGATTTCTGGGATATGACACCAAAAACACAGGTAGCAAAATTAAAAGTAGATGAACAGGGTTGCATCAAAATTTAAGACTTCTGTGTATCGAAATACACAATCAGCAGAGTGAAAAGGCAACCTATGGAATGGAAGAAAATACTTGGAAATTATATATCTGATAAGGAGTTAATATCCAGAATATATAAAGAACTCCTACAACAAAAAACAACCCAACTAAAAAAGAGGCAAAGACTTGAATAGACATTTCTCAAAAGAAGATATACAAATGACCACTAAGCCCATGAAAATATTCTGCATCACTAATTATTAGGTGAATGGAAATCAAAGCCACAATGAGATACCACCTCACACCCACTAGGATGGCGACTGACATAAAAACAGAGAATAGCACGCGTTGGCAAAAATCCTGGTTCATGGTTGATGGGAATGTAAAATGGTGCAGCTGCTTTGGAAAACAGTATGGCAATCCTCACAAAAATAAAAAATTTAGAATTAGCGTATGATCCAGCAATTCCATTTCTCAGTGGAAATGAAAGCAGGGACTCACACCCGTATCTGTGCACTCATGTTGACAGCAGCATGACTTAAAGCAGCCAAAAGCAATCCTGGCGTCCATCAATGGATGAGTGGATAAAGAAAATGTGGTGTTATATATAAAATGGAGTATCATTCAGACTTAAAAAGCAATGAAATTCTGAGCTGTGCTGCAACATGGATGGACCTTGAGGACATTAGACTGAGTGAAATAAGTCAGTCACGAAAGGACAGACACCTCATGGTTCCACTTAGTGAGGTAGCTAGAATAGTCAAATTCACAGAGACAGGAAGTAGACGGCGGGCGCCAGGGCCTGAGGGCCGGGGAGAGTGGAAACTCATTGCTCAACAGGGACAGTTTCAGCTTTGCAAAATGACCAGGGTTCTGGAGGTGGACAATGTGGTGATGGACAATGTGAATGTATTTAATGTCAATAAGCTGTAGTTAAAAATAGTTAAGACAGTAAATTTTTACATGATGTGCATTTCACTGCAATTTTTAAAAAATAGAAAACAAAGGGGTGCCTGGGTGTTTCAGTCAGTTAAGCGTCTGACTCTTGGTCTCGGCTCAGGTCATCATCTCAGGGTTGTGGGATAGAGCCCAGGGTCTATTTCCCAGCTCAGGGGGGTCTGCTTGAGAGTCTCTCTGCCCCTCCCCCTGCTTGCATGCTCTCCCTCTCTCTCTAAAATGGATAAATCTTAAAAAAAAAAATAGAAAACAGATTCTTGGCATCTTCAAGTGTCTTACAAGTATCTGCAGACTTTGTCCTTGATTTCTTCTCCTGTGTGAGTCAATAGCCTTCATCTTCCCAAGGTTCTTGCTAATAAACATTTATAATGAGTCCCCCAGTCTCTGGCATATGACTGAATTCTTTGAGCCACGCTTTAATCTAAGTACTTGGGACTCATTGAAGATGTGACCTGTTGAATCAAAGAATATGGGGTTGCAGTTTTGTTTCCGTAGTATCCCTGAAAAATTCGGCAAGCTTCATAACGAATGAAGTAATGTTCAAAGTGTTCTGTTTAACATCAGAAACAAGACGGAGGCCTGTGAACTCTGCTTGTGTTCAACACCGTGAGGCCCTTGCACTGAAGAAAAAGCAATCGAAGAATGCCGTTATAAAAGAAAAGACAGATTGTCATTATTCACAGCTACTGTATGGTGGTCTTCAAAATGACCCCCAAGAGACACAAAGTATTAAAACTAAGGAGAAAATTCGGCAAATTTGCTAGATACAAATATAAAATCAATGTGCAAAGCTCACCTGCATTTCTATACACTAACAACATATAGAAAATGTGATTTATTAAAAATGCCATTTATAATAGCAATTAAGAGAAAGTTACCCAGCACCTGTCACCTCTGTTTCTGGCCCAAATCTGCTATTTGGCTTTGGCTTTGACTGTGGGAATGTCTGATGTCGCCTTTAACATCATGTCTTGTGTCCCTGAACCTGTGTGTGATCATAGCATTGTGCAGGTTACCATTAGCAATGCAAACAAAGCATGCATTAGATTTTATTGCTAATATGTAGATATTTACAAGCACAGGTAAACATTCTACATGTAAGCTGAAGGAAAAATCTCAGTTTCTCTCCACAATGAGACATTAGTTGTAGTATAACTGTGTGCTTATCATCGCTGGAGTAAAATAAAGTTCTGCAATAATTAATGGTAGTTGTGAAAGCAATTAATTTTGTGCAGAAAAACAATGATGAAGAGCTTCCGAATAGCTAAATAAATAAGGGGAAACACTACACGTTAATGTGAGTTTTCGGAAAAGACATTAGCTAGATAAATTTAGGAAGAACGTTGTCATTTTTGAACCAAGATATGTTCACAAAACTTCATGTAATTATACAAGCACAGTACTAAGAATTAGATTATGTGATTAGTCTAGCTGTCCTAGAATTGTTTGGCATACTAGCACTCATTACATTAAAAGATAATCTTTAAAATTTGTACTTAATTTTCAATTACTTAATTTTATTTTAAACCATGAGATCTTTGAGAAAAATTATCGTTTGGGACTCCTCCACATCTGATGAAGATAAATTAAAAGCATACTGTTGCTTGCCACTTCAAAATTTCTCTAGAAAAGACCTCTTCAATAAATACATAAAAATACAAAAATGAAAGTTTTATAGAAGGGAGACACCTCCAACATAGCTTGTCTTTCCCCTCGCCTCGTTGAGAGTGAGAGCAAGCAAGCACCTGTAGGAGACACCTACCCACCATCGGTTCCACATCAAAACATCACACTTAAAATTCTGATACGAACATTTTAATAAAAATGGAAATATTTCTTCATAAAATAAGTTTTCCGATAAAATTTTATATTTATTCACATGTTTACTTAGTTTTCTGATATTCAGCTTTAGCCATGGGCTTTTATCAAGGGTCTGCTTCGACACTTGGCTATTTTTATTTGGCAAAAAATGTGTTTGATGCATGTCTAGTCATTCCAAATATACCTATAAAAATTATTTGCAAGACCATGATGGAGAAAATTTTGAAACTTATTTGAAAACCATTACAGAATACCTTTAGATAGAGAAATATAGTTATAACTAGGAAGACTCAAGATCATAAAGATGTTATTTTTCCCCCAAATTGTTCTATAGATTCAATATGACTTTAATCAAAATTCCAAGAGGGATTTTTGTGTAATTTGAGGAGTTCATTCCAAAATTTCTATGGAAGGGCAAAGAGCCAAGAACAGCTAGGAGACTCCTGAAGACCTGCCCAATAGAGACGTGCCCAATATCAAGACTTATCAAGTTATAGGATGTAACCCAATGTGTTGGTATTGGTTCATGGATGGACCAGTGAGACAGAAAAGAGAGCTCAGAAATAGACCTGTACATATTTGTGAATTGAATTTTTGTAATTTTAAAATATGAAAACTTATTGATGAGCATGATAAAAATATGAAATTATCAAAGCCATTAAAAATACAGAAATTTAATTTAATTAGTATGGCAAACAATATACCACAAGGAAAGAAAAGCCTTCTAAATATTAGCCCTTCACCTTACTTTACCTCCCACATACTTGAGAGGTTGATTTTTATTATAGTTAACTTACCCCTGTGATTAACATCCCACAAGTAAAATTCTCACATTCACACTTTTAGGGGTCCTAATAACCGTGTTATCAAAATACTATATTGCACTGTCTTCTGCCTTGCGTTTTAAGTGAACAAATTAGTAGGATTATGAATTTTTTTTACGATTTTAGCAACAGGATCATGGCAGATTTTGAGCCCCAGCAAGGCAAAACCATCTTTCCTATGGTTTTGAAGAGCGAAAAACTTTCCAAAGTCAAAAGCTTTAGATCAGTCAAAGCTTTAAAAATCCCACAATACCGGTTCCATCACTGCAGTATCATAAATTCTCTACAGAGGGGAATTTTGTGAGATCTCTGGTACTGTATTTTTTCAACAGTCTTTCCCGTTTCTGTATCCACTTTACACTGACACATCCAACTCCACTGTGTGAAGCTTGTCTACACTCTGCGTTCCTGTTTGCTGCAGACGGGCAGAGACCATGACCTCCATTCCCTTTCTGTGTGCTGCCATGTCTAGGTGCTATTAGGGATGGATAGATGTTGCAGAGAAGTTTTGAGGAAGAATTAGAGAAAGAAGAAGGGCAGAAGCCAGGAAGGAAGGTAGATGGAGGAGATTTGTAAGATGTGGGGCAAATGGTCTTAAGACTTTAATGACTTAGAAACTTATTTATGATATAACATTAAGTGA
This sequence comes from Leptonychotes weddellii, assembly GCF_054177405.1. Lineage (NCBI taxonomy): Eukaryota > Metazoa > Chordata > Mammalia > Carnivora > Phocidae > Leptonychotes > Leptonychotes weddellii. The sequence goes on along the minus strand of NC_138373.1, from coordinate 36,625,900 downwards.
AAAAATTCAGATTATAAAACAGTATGTGCAATGTCATCCTATTTTTGTAAAAAAACATATAGATATAGATATAGATATATAGATATAGTCATACACATATACATATATTCATAGGGACCCCATCAGAAAAATATATACCACAATGTTAGTGGCTAATTTTTGTGGTGCATGTAACTTTTATTTTATTTTTGTGTTTCTACTTGTAATTTCTAAACTTTCTAAAGTGAACATATGTTATTTTCGTAATTAATAAAAAAAAATTTTTTTAATAAAACTGAGTTTTCCACTTCTGGTTGTAAGGGAGTAACAACGTCCAGACTTGTCTTTCTGCTGTAACAGCTAAAAAATTAGATATACTATGTTAAACAAATCATCTGCAAATAGCCACAGTACGTAACATTGGATTTAGATATTGAACAACAGATCATGTAGCACTGTAATCCCTACAAGAGAGGAAGCAAGGGAGATGAGCCCTTCAGACAACCTAGATTTCTCCCTGAAGGCAAGGTATGATCTCGGCACAGGTAGGGAAAACAGGGCTGGAGTTGCATTGAGTTGGGGAGGCAGAGATTGGGACTCAGCTGAAATGTGGGAGGCACAATACTGTGGAAGAAGAGAAGGCCACGGAGGCCAAGAGCTTAGAAATCTGCATGGAGTTCTCTGAGTCTTCTGTTGGAAACCACTTGTTTGTGATCAAGGTAAAACTCCTTCATACACAGCAAATCCCAGGGAAAGAAGGGGTATTAAGAGGCCACAG
>NC_138373.1:36616837-36625043 GCF_054177405.1 Leptonychotes weddellii | reverse complement strand
CTGGGTGGCTCAGTTGGTTGAGCAACTGCCTTCGGCTCAGGTCATGATCCTGGAGTCCCGGGATCGAGTCCCGCATCGGGCTCCCTGCTCGGCAGGGAGTCTGCTTCTGCCTCTGACCCTCCCCCCTCTCATGTGCTCTCTCTCTCTCATTCTCTCTGTCTCAAATAAATAAATAAAAATCTTAAAAAAAAAAAAAAAAAAGAGGCCACAGCAGAGCAATTTCAAGAGCTCACACAGGGCTGGGAATTGTTCATATTCCCTGTGGTCAGAGTGAACAGACCTTGTTGAATACGTGGGCAACCAGTAGATTGGCTTGTAATGAGGTTAAACTAATCCTATTATAGAAAAGACTAACTAACCTCGACCTGCCTTAAACTAGCTTCAAAATGAGCCTTGAAGGAATCCAGCAGGACTGAATACAGCTTCAACACTTTTTAAAGAAATGCAACAAAATCTATAATTGAGAATCTAAACTTACAATGGCTGGTATCCAATAGAAGCATTACTACGTATGCACTAAAAAAATGTGAGACACGCTCAGAAGAAAACTTAGCCGATAGAAACAGACCCAGAAATGATAGTGATGGAGGAATTATCACACGCAAACATAAAAGTTATAAAAAGGTCCACTCTGCTCAAGAATATAACGGAGCATATGAACCTAATGAGGAAAGAAATAGAAGGAATGAAAGATATTTAAAAAAGAACCAAATGAAAATTCTAGAGATGAAAAACTCAAGAACTGAAATAAAAGTAGTATTAGATGGTATTAACACCAGATGAGACATGAAGAAGGAAAGCTCAGTGAACTGAAGATACAGCTAAAGAAGGTATCCAGAATAAAGCACAGACCAAAAAACAGTGAGCAGAAGCCTAGCACAGCAACAGGCAACATCCAGTGGTCTACGATATGCGTGGTTGGCAGCCCAGTTGGAAAGTGGGTGGGGTGCAGAAAATATTAATGATGAAATTTTCCAAATTGGTAAAGTGTATAAGCCTGTATCCCAGAAACTCAACAAAACCCCAACAAGTATAAACACAAAACCACAAGATATATCATAATGAAAGTATTTAAAACCAGAGATAAGAAACAAAATCTTAAAAGTAACCAAAGAAAATTGACACAGAAAGCACAATTAAAAGAAAAAAAAGCATAAATTGGACTTAAGATGAAAACTTCTGGGCGCGCCTGGCCAGCTCAGTTGGTGGAGCGCACGACTCTTGATCTTGGGGACATGAGTTTAAGCCCCACGTTGGGTGTAGAGCCTACTTAAAAAATTTTTTGATAGATCTATAGAAAACTGTCAAAAAAAAGGGGGGGGGAATGAGAAGTTCTCCATGAAGAAGTGAGAAAGCAAGTCTCAGGCTCGGAGAAAGTACCTAACTCACTTATCTGACAATGAACTTGTACTTAGAATGTATGAACAATTCTTACAATTCAGTAAGAAGACAACTCAACTTTTTTTTAATGGAAAAAATATTTGGACAGTTTATAAAATAAAGTATGTGAATGTCCAGTAAATACAAGAAATTATGCTTAACATGGTGTAAATCAAAACCACAAGGAGATTCTACTAAGTACCTACTAGGTGGCTGAAGTTTGAAGGCTGACAATATCGAGTGCTGATGGGATGTGGGGCAATGGGAAGCTCGCTTATTGCTGGTGGGGAAATCCAATGGCGGAGACGCTTTTCACATCAGTCTGGCAGTTTCTTATGAAGGTAAACTGTGGGGCCAGGGCAGGAGTACCTAGGCTGCACTCTCCTCCTGTTCTCTGTAACATCAGAGTCCTCCCCATGCTTCCAAAGGGAAGGGCTATCACATGGCCTTGAGGGAAACTGGAAGCTGGAGTCAGGTCTCTCCCAGGCCCTCTGGGAACTGGGATGAGAAGCCCAGTTTAAAGCAATGCGTGTCTTTAAACACCAGGAATTGTGTAAGGTATTCCTCAACAGTGACTCGGCCACATCGTGGAGGATTCTCCCTCCAGGGATGGCTCGCCCACAGCCCTCGCCACCCTGCCTAGGATCCGGAGCCCAGGGAAGGCTAATGGGTCCCTGCCTGCCCGTCTTCCCACCCGCAGCTCCTGCTACAGTGTCCACTTCTCACGTGTACAAGGCTTTTGTGTCAGTCCCTTGAGTGAAACACTGACCTGAGTGATCCCAGCTGCCGTCCCCAGCGACGCAGAGCATCTCCTCTTGGCAACCACGGGGCAGCAACAGGTGGGCTTTGCCCTCAAATAAACAGAAATCTCTTACTGCTTTGCCACCCACAGAAAGTGGGTGGCTGTCACCTCCCTTCCCCCCACAGAGCCAAGTGCAGCCGGACCTCATGGGTCACACGGCGGAGACGGGATGGGGTAGCGCTGGCTGGATATTCTCTACAGACCCCGGGCCCCACAGACCTCTGTTCTAAAGTCACCTGCCTCATTCTGCTACGGAATTTAGGAGATGGGAGTGGGAAATTCGATTGTTTAAAAAGCATATTCACTTCAGAATGGGATGAAAAGGCCGAGTAAAGAGGGGGGAGAAGCAGGGCCGACCGGCGATTTCCACGGCTGGGCAGTGGCGGTCCCTTAGGGCACCTGGGACAGTGGTGCCGGCGGGGGACTTTGGTGGGATGACACGGAGCTGGTGGGGGGGCTGCATTTTTTAAACAGTTACTAGTCATGAGAATAAACACAGTCACTTCCAAATGAAATCTTTTCCAAGAACTGTACTGTGAAACTTGCTTTAGAAAACACGAGCTCTGCTCATCAGGATTTATCCCTGAGATGACCACATGAAATCCCTTGTCAAGACTCTCTACTGAAGGACTCCCAAGCTGGTGGTGAGAAAGTGCGCAGAGAAGCGGCCAAAAACTTCGGGCCCCTCTGCAACCATTTAAAAGTTAAACGTTGGAATCTGACATTTTTGTACCTGCCTCGCCTTCTCTGTCACGTGGGTATTTCTTCTTTCAGCATTTTCTTTAAACTGCGTTGTGGTGAGAACACCTAAGGCAGGATCTCCCCTCTCGCCAGACTCAGGCGACTATGACACCACATTGTCCCCTACATGCTGCACAGCGTGTGGGGAAACTGGAGCCCGTGAGCTCAATCGGTGGAAATCCACACTGCTGGCATTTCTTAGGATAGCGTCAGTGGAAACCACATTTGGAAACCAAACTTGTTTTCAGGGTGGAAGGCATCATTTGGAAGGTGCTTGTGCTTTTTTAAGCAGTCACATGGCTGCAGGCTGAGGGCACTGGAAGGAGGGCAGGTGCAGAGGTGAGGCGGGGCTGCCCCGGGCCCTGCGGGCCTCCTGCCCCTCCCACAGCTCCCTGGGCACCCGGGACCACGCCGGCCTCCTGGCAGCTCGTCCACACTGGGCAGGCCTGCTGCGCCGGCTGCCAGGTGACCCAGAGCCCTCGGCTGTGCTGTGCAGGACCGACAGAGCCCGCTGTCCCTCGGCGGACCCCACCTCTCCGGGACAGGGGAAGTGTGTGAGGTGCGCACCCTGGGCTCTGCTGGTCCTCGCCTGGCACCTGTGCACACACGGGAGGGCCCGGGAGACCCGCTACAAAACCGCTCTGGTGCGAACGGCAGGGTCGAAGCCCTGGGTGCAGGCCCCAGGCCTGGCCGTGCAGGGCCGGCAGGTGGGAGCCTGGGGGTCAGGGCTGGGGAGGCGCGGCCAAGACTGCAGGTGTGCTGGACAGACACGCACATGGTTGGGCACAAATACGGCGATCAGAAGGGACACGGGCTGTTGGTGTAAAACACACACAGTGTTGATTCCCTGCTGAAATGATATTACGGATATGGTGTGTAAGTCAGATATTTCAAGTTAATTTTACCTCCCTTTTCAGTCCTCGGTGTGTCCACTAGGAAATCTAACAGGACGGCAGGGGCTCGCATTCTGTGCATTGTGTAGCAGGCTGGCCGGCAGGCTGGCCGTTGACTGAAGGCTGGTGGTGCATCCCGGATGGCCCTGGGCCTGCGCCTGGTGCGCTCGGGTGGTGGTGACGCGCCTAGGGACAGAGAACACCCGCCCCCCCGCCCCCGACGTGCGGGCGGAGCCTGGGGGGAGGTCACACTGCTCCGGGTGACAAATCTCTGAAAAGATCCCGCTGAGCTGAAGACACCGGATCCCGGGGATCGGCTGCAGACACAGGTGAGTTTGTCGCCGACGCAGAAGGGTCAGCAGGGAGACCCAGCTTGCTTACTCCGGGGGGAGGTTGCTGGGAATCCTGCGGTAACTGAGTATGTCTGCTGCCCACGGACTGAGTGACCCGCGCCCGCCCCGCGCCCAGGGTTGGGAGCCTGGCGTGCAGGCGGCACACGTGGGGGCCACAGCCCTTTTCCAGGGGTGATATCTGAAGCTTTCTCGGTCTGTGCTGGGACCAAAGCTCCCCGAAACGTCGCCTTGGGCCCGGAGGCTGGCAGGCGTGGAGCCGTGGCGGGGGAGGCGGCCACGTGCCCAGCGTGTGCGGAGGGAGGATGTCTAGGAGGTGCTCGGCCTCTCGCCCTCGAGCGGGACTCCCCGTCACAGACCCAGATCTGTGGGCAGGAATCAAGAGAGCCCAGTCATGAGCGTCACCCCGAAGGGACGCAGGGTCAGGCCCTGGGATCAGAGACCAGAGACCCGGGTCAGGACAGCCACCGTGGCCCCAGCTTGGCTGTGCGCGGGGGGCTCCACCTTCCACGCAATTCTGGTGTCTACACAAAAGCATCAGTCTTCACACGAGGGGCCCGGCTTTTTAAACACCTGTGCAAACCCGCTCTACAATCCACTTGCACTTAAGGATCTCAGTAAAAACAGCTAGAAGTTCTGTCAAGACAGATCATCAGGGGGCGGGTTGAAAGGGTGTGGTCAAGGCTCTGGAGTTTCTAGAGGCTTCTGCAATCCCAGGTCCCCTTTTCAGGGCTGGTCCCCACCACGCTCTGCCCATCAGATGGCGGGCATTCCTGATTTCTGGTTTGTCCTCCTCGAAACTCACTTCCTCGGTATCGTGATGGCCCCGGGGGCCTGGGTGCTGCCCCAGACTCGGCCGGGAAGGCCTGGGGAATGGAAGCCCACTCGGAAAGCGAGAGTCGGGTCCCTGGGAACCCTCCGAGCTGGGCAGAGCGTGCCTGTAGGGCTGCCACCAGCAGGAAATGGCTGTTTTCCTTGCTGTCCAAGAACAGTCCCCCAGACTTCAGCCTCATGTTCTCGTGCGTTTACTCCTTCACTCGGCCCGTGTCTCCAGCGCCTTCCACGTGGCAGACGCGGCCTCTGTTCTCAGCCTGGCTTTCAGGGCTCTGCTGCCCGGTCTCCAGGGCCACCCCCTGGTGACCCCACCTGCTGCGTAGGCCCCTGTGTGGTCCCTCCCCTTGGACCCGGGCGTGCCTGTGGCCGCAGAACACAATACAAGCTTCCAGAAGGAGGGGAGGCTCTACAGCCGCCATTCTGCTCTCAAGGGGTCCCACCGTGGCGAGGGCGGCGACTACCCCAGCACCAGGCCTCTGCCCCGAGGGAAGACGCTGTTGGCACGTTCCCGCCCTCGCAGAGGCCGTGTGCTCAAGATGGAGGCCAGCCCCGGAGCCCCCGCCACCCCACCCGAGACGGCTCTGCCGAGCCCGAACTCTGGCCCACAGAATCCGTAAAGCAGTTGTTAGTTCATGCCGCTGGGTTTTGGAGGAGGATGTTATGCGGTAACAGCAGCAAGTCCGACGGCAGAGGGAAGCAAAGTCAACTAGTCCATAAGCAAACGTAAAAAGGTGATCATGCCAATTACGCGAGGAGCAGAAGAGGTGCCCCTAGTGAGAGCAGTCAGGGAAGCCTTCCTGAAAGGGGGGACGTTTGAGTACCGGTTTCACAGAACCCTCGTGACGGTTCAACGAGACAGCGCCTGAAAAAGAGGCTAGAGGTGCCTTCCTCGCTCGGGGGCAGCTCGGGGCAGCTCGGGGGCAGCTCGGGGTCAATGTCAGGCCAGTCATGGGCCCCAGAAAGGGTGGCAGCGGGGGAGGAGCCAGGACGGCCGGGAGCCAGCAGTCAGCACGGCCACGCCGGCCGCGGGCACTCCGCTGACCTGCTCTGCCCACACGTGCCTTGGTGAGGCCCTTCTGGTCCCCAGGCCTCCCCGTCCAGGCTTTACGGGGGTAGGTAGCCACAGCGGAGACTCTGGCTGGCCCGGGGACGTCCGGGGTTCCGGCACAGGGAGGTGAACCTATGATCCCCAGCCCGGTGGCCTATGGTAGCTGAGACGGTGCTGCAGGTGCAGGCCCAGCGGAGGCCCCACCCCCAGTCCACCTGGTGAGACACCCCCGCCCTCCCGCCAAGAGCAGGGCCTGGGGCACAGGGGGCAGCTTTTCAGCTCTGCCCAGGAGCCCTAACTTCTAAATGTGAAGACTGATTTTGATTTTCGGCTCCTTCCTGATGTAGCTTGTCTGTTTCAGAGGGGGTTGCTCGTCCTTTGCTTCTCAGGCCTTCCGAAGCAGCCCAGGACCTGCATTTCGGGGAGTCTCCAGGGCATTCTAACAGAGCATCAGCGAGAACCCCTGGCCCGGCATCAGCGTTCTGCCATCACCTTCATTCCAAGGCAGCAGCTCTCAAACCAGGGCCAAGAGATCCTCCGGGTGCCCTCAAAGCCAGAAGGGTCTGCCCTATTCTCTGAGAAATCAAAGCACACAGCTCCGCGGGGTGCGGCTCAGGCCCGCCCCGGGAGAGCCGGCTCCCTGCCCTGGATTATTTATAAGTTCGGTCCATCTGAGCTGTCAGCAGTTGTTCTCGCAGCCCTGGCGGGCAGCCAGAGGTGCATTCAGAGCCTGTCCGTCCACCGGTCCACAGCTCCGGGGACGCTGGAAGCAGAAAACCCTTTCTCACTGGAGAAGGCGGCTATCAGGCCGCGCACGCCGCGCCCGCCGCGCCCGTCCGAGCTGGGCCAGCCGGCCTCCACTTGCAGACCTGGGGTGTGCGCGGTTTCGTTCCTACACTCTTCCTCTCGCTCATTGCTGCTTTTATTTATTCTCAGGGGTTGGCCCCCGGCGTCGCTCAAGCCATGGCTCCGTGTGCGCCGTGGACCCACGGTCAGCACGTGCCTTCTTGTTGCCCCGTGGGGAAGAAGGACTGTCTGACCGGAGGGCTGTGGGGGTGGCCCAAGGGCATAGGCTGGACGCCCGAGTCTCACCTGGCAGCCGCCATCTCCCTCTGATCACCCAAGACCTGGCCTGGGCCTTTCCTCCTGTGCCGGTCGTGGGTAATTCCCTGGATCTGCCCAGACTGCCCCACACTGGACAAGGCTCCTGGCGTCCGCTGTCCCCTCCCTGGCTCTCCAGCCGGCTCTTCCAGGACCTGTGCCCACAAATACCAACTTCAGCTCTTCTTATGAGCTCCTGACAAAGGCGAGAAATTTCAGTTCCCTCCTGGCTACCCGGCACGCCCAGGCCTGGCCGGCGGGCCGGGCCACCAGCAGGAGGACAGGTGCAGCTGACCAGCATGTGGGCTGAGGCCCGGGGGCACTAAACCTTTCTGGGGAGACATGGGGGCCTTGTCTGGAGAGTGCAGCAGAATAAAGGAGAGTGGGGACCAGCACCGTAGAAAGCGAAGCGTGTTTTATGCTGTGCGCAGGACTTGTCCCTGACCTCTGGTCAAAGGTGGTGCCCTCTCTGTGACTCAGATCAAGGGGCCCCCGTGCAGGGGGGGGGGGCAGGGAGGATCAGGCAGGTGTGCCACGTGCCTTACGTCTTACTGGGGGAGGTACAGCGAGTCCATCCCTCCTGGGAGGCAGGGACGCCAGGCCGACACGTCCTCTCCCCGGGGCTGCCCAGCTCAGGACCGGCCTGGACCTGGACTCCAACTCCCAAGTTAGGTCAAGGGCCTCTCCAGCTCCGTGTGGGAGGGTGAGTCATTCCTTCCTCTGCCGCAGGGACGAACCTACCAAATGCCTCCTAACCACTGAGTCAGTGCTCAGAAAAGCCATTTTTAGAGCCTCACTGAGGGCTCAGTACCAGTGAATCAGAAATTCCACTATTGAAATAGAATTTGTAGAGCGCTACTTCCCAGTGGGCAGAACCAAAAGGGAAGGTGCCCCCACACCAAGAGATGAGGCTGCCCACAGGGACCCTGCCAGCCCCAGGCCCCTGTGACCGAGGATCAGGTCCTGCCCCACACCTAGAGCCCAGCAGAGGAAAGAGCGTCTATAATGGGGGGGGGGTCTAACAGGGGACAGGACCCGGGTCTATAATGGGGGGTCT
>NC_138373.1:36593241-36616337 GCF_054177405.1 Leptonychotes weddellii | reverse complement strand
GAGACCACACTGTCCCACAGGGTTCCACCCCCCGCTTAGCCACCGGAGTGACGTCCCTCAGCGGAGCAGACTTTTAAAAGTTCCGATTTTGTGCTCCGTGGTTCTATCACTTGCCAGAAGCGGCCGACGGAGGCCCCTCCCCCGCCATCTATCCTCCCGAATATTGCCTCGGATTCACTTCTCCGCACGTCCTACCTTCCAGAAAGTGGTCGCTTTTCTGATGAGAGAGTTGTTGCTCTTCTTTTCTTCGATCTCCTGTTGAGTTTGTAGGTGTTCAGAATGGTTTGATCCCTATCCAGCTGAATTCCTGAGAGGAGATGAAATCCAGGTCTCCTACTCCTCCACCATCTTGCTCCGCCCCCTTACTGAGGAATTTTTAAATCAATATTCATAAGGGATATTGGTCTCCAGTTCTTTTCTTGTGATGTCCTCATCTGGCTTTGGCATCAAAGTTTAGTGCTAGTTCATTGAATAAGTTAGCAAGTGTTCCCTCCTTTATTTTCTGGAAGAGTTTGAGAAGAATTGGTGCCAGTGTTTCTTGAAATGTTTGGTAGAATTTTCCAGTGAAGCCATCTGGTCGTGGACTTTTCTTCGTTGGGTGATACCTGATTACTGATTCAATCTCTACTTGTTACAGGTCTGTTAAGATTTCCTATCTCATATTGAGTCTGTTTAGGTGATTTGTATGTTTCTAGGAATTTGTCCATTTCATTTAGGTAATGCAGTTTGTTAGCAAAGAACTGTTTATAGTGTTTCCTTTTCATTTCTGTAAAGTCAATGGTGTCCCACTTTCTTTTCTGATTTTGGTTATTTGCACCGTCTCTCTTTTGTCTTTTTCAATCTAAGTTTGTCAATTTTGTTGATCTTTTCTAAAGAAGCTTTCTGTTGAATCACAGACCTGTACCTCTGAAACAAATAATACATTATATGTTAAAAAAAAAAAAAAAAGAAGAAGAAGAAGAAGATAGCAGGAAGGGAAGAATGAAGGGGGGGAAATCGGAGGGGGAGACGAACCATGAGAAAGTATGGACTGTGAGAAACAAACTGAGGGTTCTAGAGGGGAGGGGCATAGGGGAATGGGTTAGCTTGGTGATGGGTATTAAAGAGGGCACGTTCTGCATGGAGCACTGGGTGTTATACGTGTTAAACAATGAATCATGGAACACTGCATCAAAAACTAATGATGTAATGTATGGTGATTAACATAACATAATAAAAAAAAATTTCACCAAGAAGTTATACTGAAAGGAAAAAAATCACATAACATAATAAAAAAAAAAAAGAGAGAGAAAAGAAAAAGAAAAAAAAATGCATGTGTGAATGAGCTTCTTATAGCCTTTTTAAATAAAAATTAGCTCATTGTTTAAACAAACAAACAAAAAGAAGCTTTTTGGTTTTGTTTTGTTGATTTCATTGTTTTTCTATTCTCCAGTTTACTTATCTCCTCTCTAATTTTTATTATTTCCTTTCTTCTGCTAGCTTTGGGTTTACTTTTCCTTTTCTGGTTCCTCACAGTGTAAAGTTAGGTTTTTGATGTGAGATCATTCTTCTTTTTAATTTATTAATTTGTTAATATTTAAACTGAAGTATAATTAACATACAATATTATATTAGTTTCAGGCGTACAACACAGTGATTTGACACTTATATACATTACAAAATGCTCAGTACAAATAAGTGTAGTTACCATCTGTGACTATACAAAGTTATTACAATGTTATTGACTATTTCCTATGCTGTCCTGTTCATCCCTATGCCTTATTTATTTTACAACTGGAAGATTGTAACTTTTAGTCCCCTTCACCAATGTTGTCCCTTCCAACACCAGTCTCCCCTCTGGCAACCACTAGTTTGTTTTCTATATTTATGAGTCTGTTTTGTTCTTTTAGATTCCACATATAAGTGAAATCATATGGTATTTGTCTGTCTCTGTCTGACTTATTTCATTCAGCATTATACCCTCTAGGTCCATCCATGTTATCACAAATGGCAAGATTTTATTCTTTTTTTATGTTTGAATAATATTCCAATGTGTGTGTACACCACATCTTTTTTATCCATTCATCAGCCGATGGACACCTCGGCTGTTTCCATAGTTTGGCTATTGTTTATAATGCTGCTATAAACATTGGGGTGCATGTAACCCTTTGAATTAGTATTTTTGGATTCTTTGGGTAAATACCCAGTAGTGTGATTGCTGGATTGTAGGGTAGTTCTATTTTTATCTTCTTGAATTAAAAAGAAGAGAGAGAGTGGATGCACCCGTTTGCATTCCCACCGACAGTGTAAGAGGGTTCCCCTTTCTCCACATCCTCACCAACACCTGTTGTTTCTTGTGTTGTTGATTTTAGCTATTCTGACACGTGTAAGGTGGTATCTCATTGTGGTTTTGATTTGTATTTCTCTGATGACGAGTGATGCTGAGCATCTTTTCACGTGTCTGTTAGCCATCTGGATGTCTTCTTTGGAAAAATGTCTATTCATGTCTTCGGCCCATTTTTTAAATTGGGATTATTTGTTTTTTGGGTGTTGAGTTGTATAAGTTCTTTATATATTTTGTACTAACCCTTTATCAGTGGTTTTGATATGTTATTTCTCTGAGGTATTCTTTTAGAATTTACAACTTACACCTCTAAGTTTTGGTATGTTGTGTTGTTTTTTATCTCTTCAGTATTTCTTCATTTTCTCTTTGATTTCTTCTTTGGCCCATTGGTGTTTAAGACTGTGTTGTTTACCACATATTTGTGAATTTTCCAGTTTTCCTTTCATTATTTTTTCTAGCTTCATTTTGTTGTCATCAGAAAAGATAGTTTGCATGATTTCAATTGTTCTATTTATTGAGAATTGTTTTGTGGCCTAATGTATGCTTTATCCTGGAGCATGTTCTGTGTGCACTCGAGAAATGTGTGCATTCTGTCGTTGTTGGGTGGAGTGTTCTGCAGATGTCTGTTGCATACAGTTAACGTGTTGTTCAAGACCTCTCTCTCTTCAGTGGACTGTCTGCATTGTCTCTCCATGATTGCATTTTACTGTGTAACCATTTCTGTCTCCCTTCTATCAGTGCTTGCTCTGTATATTTTGGATCTCTGTTGTTTGGTGCATATATTAATATATAATGTCTTTATCTCTTTTAACAGTTTTTAAATTTATCTAAACAATTCTTAACATGGAAACATTTTTATTTTTTTAACTTTTATTTATTAAGTAATCTCTATACCCAACATGGGGCTTAAACTCATGACTCCGAGATCAAGAGTCACATGCTCCACCAACTGAACCAGCCAGGCTCCCCAGTAGTTTTTTAATTTAAAGTCTATTTTGTCAGATATTAGTATACCCACCCAAGTCCCTTTTGGCTACTATTTCTATGGACTATCTTTTCAATCTTTTCACTTTCAATCTATTTGTGTCTTTGGATCTCAGGTGAGTCTCTTGTAAACATCATATAGTTGGATCATTTTTTTTTTCTTAATTTTAATACATTCTACCTATCTCTGCCTTTTGATTAGAGAGTTTAAAGTACTGAAAAGAAATAACTTCTGCCATTTTGCTCTTTTCTTTGTGTTTTACATCCTTTTGTGTTCCTTATTTCCTCCATTACTGCCTTCTTTTGTGTTTAGTTGATCTTTTTTTAAAAAAATAGTGAATCATTTTATTGTTGTTTCATTTCCTTTTGTGTCTATATATTTAAAGATATTTTTGGGCGCCTGGGTGGCTCAGTTGGTTAAGCGACTGCCTTCGGCTCAGGTCATGATCCTGGAGTCCCGGGATCGAGTCCCGCATCGGGCTCCCTGCTCGGCAGGGAGTCTGCTTCTCCCTCTGACCTTCCTCCCTCTCATTCTCTCTGTCTCAAATAAATAAATAAAATATTAAAAAAAAAAATAAAGATATTTTCTTTCGGTTACCATAGAGACTATGTTTAACATCCTAAATTTAAAACATTTTTTGAGTTGTTACCAATTCATATTCAAAAGCACACAAAACTACTCCTGTACAATTCTGCCCTCTCCTATTTATGTTGTTGTCACAAGATATATCTTTATACAGATGTGCCCAATAATATAGGTTCATAGATTTTTAAAAATCCTATAGGAAATAAAAAGTAGAAATACAAACCAGAATACAATATACTCACTTTTATATTTGTACATGTATTTACCTTCACTGAAAGTCTTCACTTCTTTAGACAGCTATGAGTTGCTGTCTTCTGTCCTTCCCTTTCTAGGACAATTCTAGTGGTAGTAGACTGCCTCAGATTTTGTTTTTCTGGGACTTTCTTATTTCTCCTTCATTTTTAATAGACAGTTTTGCCAGATACAGGATTCTCTTTTGACAGTTTCTTTCAGCTCTTTAAATATGTCAACCCACTGTCTTTTGGCTGCCAAGGTTTCTGGTGAGAAACTGGCCATTAATCTTATGAGGATTCCTTACACATGATGAGTCACTCCTCTGTCAACATTCTCTTGCTGTCAACATTCTCTCTTTGTCTTGTCTTTCCACAGTTTAATTATAATGAATTTCATGTAGGTCTCTTTGAGTTCAACCTACATGGAGCTTATTGAATGTCCTGGATTTGTAGGTTTATAGGGTTTTTTGTTTTTTTTAAATCAAACTTGGGACATTTTTGATCATTATTTCTTCAAATATTCTTCTTGCCCCTCTCTGTATTTCTCTCTTTCTGGGACTTCTATATGTATATGTTGGTCCATATACATATAGAATATACATATATTGGTGTTCCACCAAGTCCCTTGGGATCTGTTCTTTTTTACTTTTTTTCATTCTTTTTTACTTAAAAAATTCTTTTTAATTTATTCATTTGATACAGAGAGATACAGAGAGACAGCATGAGCAGGGGGAGGGGCAAAGGCAGAGGGAGAAGCAGACTCCCCACTGATCCGGGAGCCTGACGTGGGGCTCGATCTCAGGACCCTGAGATCATAACCTGAGCCAAAGACAGACACTTAACCATCTGAGCCACCCAGGTGCTCCCCCATTCTTTTTTCTTTCTGCTTCTTCAGACTCAATAATTTTTTCATTGTCCTATTTTAGGTTTGCCAATTCTTCTGCCTGCTCAAACTGGCTGTTGAAACTCTCTAGTGAATTTTTATTTTGTTTGTTGTACTCTGCTCCAGAATTTCTTTTTGGTTCCTTTTTTATTGTTTCTACCTCTTTGTTGATATTTTTGTCTTGTTTGTACATCATTCTCCTGATTTGCTTTGGTTCTTTGTCTATGTTTTCCTTTAGGTCATTGAGAATGTTTAAAACTGTTATTTTAATGTTTTTGTCTAATAAGTCTGAAGTCTGGACTTCCACAAGATGATTTCTGTCTGTTATTTTGTTCCTTTGAATGGGCCATGCTCTCCTGTTTCTTTGTATGCCTTTTGTTGTTGCTGCTGCTAAGGATGACATTTGAATAGTACAAAGTGGTACCTCTGGAAATCAGACTCTCTGCTTGCTGTTGTTTGGGTTATTGAAGATTATACTAGTTGATTTGAGACTGTCCCAAACTGGTATTTCAAAGGCATTGTATTCCCTGTTGATATGCTCCCTGAAGTCTTTGATCCTCAGCATCATGTTCAGCTAGTCTTGATGAGATTTTCTAGAATGCTGGGAATTAAGATAAGAAACAACAACAACAACAACAAAATAAACCAGAGAAAAAGAGTGAAAGAGACAAAGAGATAGAGGGAGAGACAGAGATAGGGGAAACAGAGAGAGGAAGACTGAGACAGAGAGATAGAATGTTAGAGAGATACAGAGAGAGAGAGGCAGAGCAAGAGAGATAGAGGGAGAAGAGACACAGAGATACAGTGCGAGCGAGCATGACCTCTCCCAATCTTTGCAAACTGGTGCTGTGCCAGGACCATCCTTTAATTGTTAGCCAGACTTGCACTGAATATGTCCCAGGTGAAAGTTTAGGGTCTTCTCAGGCTTTTTCTGAGCATGCATTGTGCCTGGGCATGTGTTTTGCTTTCTAAATTTCCCAGTACATACAGTTTATTTTGCATGTCCTAGTTTCCTTAAGAAACTCTCCCAGCTTATGCCTTAGGCAGGTTATTATATATTTTATACTGCAAATTTTGCTCCAAGAGTCTGAGGGCTGTTGGTTTGGCTTGTGGTATTTTCATGCAATTCTCATCACTTTTCTAGCCTGTATTCCAAGTTAGGTGCAACTGACTTGAGTGCCTTGCATTGATCCTTCAGGTAGACCCCAGACCAGTGACAACAGACCTACACAATAATTTGCTAATAAGGTCTGCTCTGCTCCCTCCAGGACCATGAAAATGACTGCACAACGGGAACATGGCTGCCATACCAGGCAGGGTGGGACCAGGACAAGGAAAATGCCACAGAGCTTCCCTGCTATATGAAGTGTCTCTTTCTTGGTACAGTGCTCACTTGGCTGCTGTCAACTTTCACTGTTTTCCAGGGTTCTCAGAAAAATGATTCTTACAGTTTCTGCTGGTTTCTCAATGTTTCTTTAGGGGGTTGAGCACTTAGAGCTGCCTACTCCACCACTTTCTGGATGTCACTTTCAAACTTTATTTTGATGAGAATTTTCATAGCATACTTTTTGCATCCATTTACTTTGAACTGTCTATATCACTATATTTGAAGTTAATTTCTTGTCTACAGCATATATATAAGGTCATTTCCCCCCTATATTCTGAAAGTCTCTGTCTTTTAATTGGTGTGTTTAGATGACTTATATTTAATGTAATTATTGATGTGCTTAGATTGAGATCCATGATTTTAGTAGTTGTTTTCTTGTTCCCTCTGGTTTTTATTCTGCTGTTTCCCCTTTTTGCTTTATTTTTTATTTGAATGTTTTAAATATTTAACTTATCTATTCTGGTTTTTAATTCTATCTCTCTGTATAGCTTTTTAACAGAATGTTATAGGGACTAGAATAAACATAAGTTTTCACAGTCCACTTTACTGCTTCAAATGGGACACAGAAGCCTCATCACCACATAGGTCTCCTCACCACCCCCTCTTTATGTTGCACTTGTCATATATATATACATATATATATATTACATCTACATACACTAGAAAACCGATCAGTGTTGTAATTTTTGCTTTCAACTGCCAAACATATTTTCAAGAACTGGAAAAAAAGGTCTATTGTATTTACCCAGATGTTTTAAGGTTCTTTCTTGTATCATTCCCTTCTGTCTGAAGAATCCCATTAGCATTTCTTTTGTAGCAGGCCTTTTGGCAAAGGATTCTCTTTGTTTTGCTTCATCTGGGAATGTTTTTATTTCATCTTAATTCTTGAAGGATATTTTTCACTGGATATATGGTTCCGAGTTGACAGCCTTTTCTTTCCAGCTCTTAAAAAGTGTGTCACTTCCTTCTGGCCTCTGTGGTTTCTGATGTGAAATCTGCAGTCATGTGAATCCTTGTTCCCCATAAATAACCTGTCATTTTATTCTCATCGCTTTCAAAGTTTTTTCTTTGTCATTAGTTTTCATCTGTGTAATTATGATGTGTTTGAGTGTGCATTTCTTTAGGTTTATCATATCTGTGCTTTATTGAGTTTCATAAAACTGAAAACACTGGGGTTTATGTCTTTTGTCAAATGTGGGAATTTTCCAGCCATTATTCTTTAAATGCTTTTTTCTGCACCATATTCTTTCTTCTCTCCTTCTGGGACTCTGGTGGCATGAATGTTAGACAGTCTGATGTTATCCTACAGTCCCTGAAACTATCTCTCTTTTTCTTAAATCTTTCTATTGTTCAGGTTGGAAAATTTCTATTAATGCTTGTTTAAGTTCACTGTCTCTTTCCTCCCTCACTCCATTCTACTATTGAGAATGTCTGAATGTCCACTGAGTTTTAAATTTTTCCATGACTGTATTTTTCATTTGTAAATTTTCCATTTAGTTTTTATTTATAATTTCTATTTCTTTGCTGTGACTTTCTATCTTTCCATTCATTTCAAGAGCATTCAACTTCTTCTTCTTCTTCTTTTTTTTTTAAATATAGCCAAAGGATTTGAATAGACATTTCTTCCTGGAAGACATGCAAATGGACAATAAGCACATGAAAAGATGCACAACACCATTCTACCTCAGGAAAATGCAGATCAAAACCATGAGATACCCCCTCAAACCCAAAAAGGTGGCTAGAATAAAAAAGACAGTAACAGTTGTTAACAAGGATGTGGAGAAATTAGAACCCTCCCACACTGCTGATGAAAATATAAAATGGTGTAGCCACCTTGGAAAATCCTTTGGAAGTTCCTCAGAAAGTAAAACACAAAATAAATCCATATCATTAGTAGTCATTTCCCATACTTCTAGTCCCTGTCAACCACTAATCTACTTTCTGTCTCTGTGGATTTGCCTATTTTGGACATTTTGTAAAAATAGATCATACAATATGTGGCCTCTTTTGTCTAACCTCTTTCACTTGGCATAATGTTTTCAAGGTTCATCCATGTTATAGCAAGTATAAAGACTTCATTCCTTTTTATGGCTGAATAATATACCATTGTATGATTATGTCATATTTTGTTTATTCATTTATTCATTGACAGAAATTTGGATTGTTTCTACATTTTGGCTACTATGAATAGTTTTACTATGAACATTTATGTACAAGTTTTTATTTGGACACCTGTTTTCAAATTTTTTCATGTTCACTTCTTGGAGCATTTTTATAATAGCTGACTTAAAAATCTCAGGTAATTCTAACATCTCTGTCATTTTGGCATTATTATCTATGGATTGTCTTTTCCCATGCAATTTGAGATTTTACTGGTTCTTTTTTTTTCCCAGTACTTTAGAATATGACTTTATTTATTTACTTTTATTATGTTATGTTAGTCACCATACAGTACATCATTAGTTTTTGATATAGTGTTCCATGATTCATTGTTTGTGTATAACACCCAGTGCTTCATGCAATACGTGCCCTCCTTAATACCCGTCACCGGGCTAACCCATTCCCCCACCCCTCTCCCCTCTAAAACTCTCAGTTTGCTTCTCGGAGTCCATAGTCTTTCATGGATTATCTCCCCTTCCTATTCCACCCCCTTCATTTTTCCCTTCCTTCTCCTAATGTCCTCCGTGCTGTTCCTTATGTTCCACAAATTAGTGAAACCATATAATAATTGGCTTTCTCTGCTTGACTTATTTCACTTAGCATAATCTCCTCCAGTCCCATCCATGTTGATGCCAAAGTTGGGTATTCGTCCTTTCTGATGGCTGAGTAATATTCCATTGTATATATGGACCACATATTCTTTATCCACTCATCTGTTGATGGACATCTCAGTTCTTTCCACAGTTTGGCTATTGCATACATTGGTGCTATAAACATTGGGGTGCATTTGGCCCTTCTTTTCACTACATCTGTGTCTTTGGGGTAAATACTGGTTCTTCTTGTGTCCAGCAATTTTGGATTGTGTCAATTTGAATTTTCTATCATGGGACTCTAGGTCTTGTTTAAATCCTATGGAAATTGTATATATATTTAAGGTCATATGCATGCATACTTCAGAGGTGAATCCAGATGTTCTTAAAGAACTGCATGGATCCACTTTCCTGAGATTCTCCTTCTCCACAATTTCCCTGGTACCTTTTAAATTTCCCAGAACTCCCCATTTCAATCTTCCAACCAGAAAATGGGGGCTTTAATTGCCTTCCTCTGCTGTATGTTCATGCAACTAACCATGTGTCCAGGGCTGATCATCCAGAGAAGAACAAGAAAAAGCAATAATGTTTGCTTTTGTCTATCACACCATCTGCAAATGGAGAGGAAG
Organism: Leptonychotes weddellii; assembly: GCF_054177405.1. Classification (NCBI taxonomy): domain Eukaryota; kingdom Metazoa; phylum Chordata; class Mammalia; order Carnivora; family Phocidae; genus Leptonychotes; species Leptonychotes weddellii. Next base: position 36,606,562 of record NC_138373.1, on the reverse strand, counting down.
TTTCTGCTTGCTCAGTTAAGCTCCTGCAGGCGGGGCCTTACTGCTGCTGTTGCTACTGCTACCACCCCAGAATTGCTTAGAGATTGAGATGTGAGTAAATAGATAAAATAAAAAATAGATTTCTGAGCACTAGGACACTCCCTTTTCATTCCTCAAGCCAGAGTAAGACAGCTTCTTCTGGAGACTTCTCTATCTGCACTCTCTCTTCTGGATTGTAGGCTACACAGAGTCCAGGCTGGGCAATACTGAAAGAAAACAATGGTAAAGCCACTGCTAGTTTGGGGATAATTCGAATCCCGCTCTTCTCAGTCTGCCTGCTACTGTTTACAAGGACTTTAATTCGCTGCTCCATGCATGGTATTGTTGGTTGTTGTTTTAAATAGCTGCATTTAGTGGGAAAGACAAGGTGGAGCATGTTCCATTAGAACAGGAACCTGTATACCATGTCCTTAACTTCTCACATTCCAATTACACTCAGTATTTTAATATATCACATAAAATGCACAAACCTTGTAATTAGTCTGTATTTCTTCCACCCCACATCCTTTATGTTATAGCTGTTAGATATATTTTATCCAATATATTATGAACTCCAAAGGTACTGTTATGGTATTTGCTTTAGTCACTTGTAGTATATAGAAATTAGAGGCAAATAGAGCAAAAAAAGACTTATATTTAGCCAGATATTTACCCTTTCTTATGCTCTTTATTTCTAACAATGCAAATCTGATGCCAACTCCTTTTATTGTGGAGAACTGGCTTTCTCATTTCCTGTAGTGTTAGTTTTCTGGTGGCAAATTCATTTCTGTTATATGAGAAGGTATTTTGCCTTGATTCTTTTTTTTTTTTTTTTTAGACTTTATTTTTTTTAGAGTAGTTTTAGGTTTACAATAAAATTGAGGGAGGTAGAGAGATTTCCCATACACTCCGTGTCCCCACACATGCACAGACTCCACTACTATCAACATCACTGCCAGGATGGTACATTTTTTGTCAGGGACAAACCTACACTGACACATTATACCCATCCAGAGTCCATAGTTTACCTAAGGGCCCACTCTTGGTGCTGTCAATCCAGTGGGTTTGGGCAAATGTATGACAAATCTATCATTATATCATACAGAGTAGTTTCACTGCCTTAAAAATCCTCTCTACTTTGGATAATTATCCCTCCCCACTTCCACCCCTGGCACCCAGTGATCTTTTCATTGTCCTCATAATTTTGCCTTTTCCAGAATGTCATATAATTCAAATAATACAGCATGTAACCTTCTCAGATACACTTCTTTCACTTAGTAATATGCATTTAAGATTTCTCCGTGTCTTTTCATAGCTTAGTAACTCTTTTTTTTAGTGCTGAAAAATATTTCAATGTCTGGATGCACCATAGTTTATTTATGCATTCACCTATTAAAGGACATCTTGGTTGCTTCCAAGTTTTGGCAATTATAAATAAAGCTGCAATTAACGCCTGGGTACAGGTTTCTGTGTGGACCTAAGTTTTCATGTTCTTTGGCTAAGTATAAAGGAGCATGATTGCTGGGTTGTATAGTAAGTGTATATGTTTAGTTTTATAAGAAACTGCCAAACTGTCCCAAAGTGGCTGGGCCACTTTGTATTACCATTACCAATGTATGAGAGTTTCTATTGCTCCACATCCTTGCTAGCATTTGGTGTTGTCAAGTATTCCAGATTTTGGTTATTCTAATAGGCGCATAGTTCTAATTTCCATGTCCTTGATGATGTAAGATGTGGGGCATATTTTCATACCCTTATTTGCCATCTGTATATCTTCTTTGGTGAGGTTTTTGTTCAGGTCTTTGATTTTTAATTGGGTCTTACTGTTGAGTTTTAAGAGTTCTTTTCATATATATTTTTGATAATAGTACTTTATCAAATGTATCTTTTGCAAATATTTTCTCCCAGTTGTGGATTTTCTTCTAATTCTCTTGATATTGTCTTTTGCAGAGCAGAAGTTTTAAATTTTAATGAAGTCCAGTTTATCAATTATTTCTTTGATAGATCATGTCTTGGGTGTTGTGTCTAAAAAGGCAAGACCATACCCAAGATCATATAGGTTTTCTTCCATTTTACCTTCCAGGAATTTTATAATTTGTGTTTTACATTTAGGTCTATGATCCACGTTGTCATTTGTAGTGAAGAATGTAAGATCTGTGTATAGATTCATTTTTTGGCTTGTGTATTTCCAGTTGTTCCAGCATCACTTGTTGAAAAGACTGTCTTTGCTCTATTGTATTGTTTTTGCTCCATTGTCAAAAATCAGTTGACTATATTTATGTGGTCTATTCCTCGTTCTCTGTTTTGTTCCCCTGATCTATTTGTCTATTCTTCCATCAATACCACCCTGTCTTGATTACTGTAGCTTTATAGTAAGTCTTGAAATCAGGTTGCATTGGAAGAACTTTGTTCTCCTTTCATACTGTGCTGGCTATTCTGGATCTTTTGTCTTTCCATACAAGCTTTAGTAAAAGGCGAAAGATTTATGCATTTTGAAGAGAAACCGGAGTCCATACAAGCTTTAGAATTAGTGTGTAGATAGCCACAAAATAACTTGCTCGTGTTTTCATTGGTATTGCATTGAATCTATAGACCCAGTTGGGAAAAACTGACATCTTGGCAATACTGGGTTTTCCTGTCCATGAACATGGAATATGTCTCCATTTATTTAGTTCTTCTTTAATTTTGTTCATCAGAGTTTTGTAGTTTTCCTCATAAAGATCTTGTATGTATTTTGATATATATCTAAGTATTTCATTTTGGGGAGTGCTAATGTAAATTTTGTTGTGTTTTTAATTTCAATTTCTACTTGTTCATACAGGAAGGCAATTGACTTTTGTCTATTAATCATGTATCCTGCAACCTTGCTATCATCCCTTATTAGTTTCAGGTTTTTTGTTGTTGATTCTTTCAGATTTTCTACATAGATAATCATGTCATCTGCAAACAAAGACAATTTTATAACCAGATATGTTTTATTTCATTTTCTTGCCTTATTGCATTAGCTAGGACATCCAGTATGATGTTGAAAAAGAATGGTGAGGGAACTTCCTTGCCATGTTCCTGGTTTTAGTGGAAAAAGCTTTGATTTTGTCACCATATTGTATGATGTTTGTTCTAGATTTCTTGTAGATAGCCTTTATCAAGTTGAGAAAGTCCCCTTTTGTTCTTAGTTTACTGAGAATTTTTATCATGAATAGGTATTGGATTTTGCAAATTATTTTCCAGCACTTAGTGATATGCTCATGTGAGTTTTCTTTTTTAGCCTGTTTATGTGATGGATTATAACGTTTGATTTTTGGATGTTGAGCCAGCCTTGCATACCTGGGATAAATCCCACATGGTCATGATATATATTTCTTTTTGCATATTTTTAAAATTCAATTTTCTAACATTTTGTTGAGAATTTTTACATGATCTATATATCATAATATATATTAATAAGCCCATCAAATGTAGCCTTCCTGTCTATTACAGTGTTTTTTTTAATCTCTAGCATTTCTTTTTTGGTTCTTAGGATTTCCATCTCTCTATTTACATTGCCCATCTGTTCTTGCATGCTGTCTATCCATTAGAATGCTTAGCACATTAATCATAGTTGTTTTAAATTCCCTTCCTGATAGTTCCAACATCCCTGCCATGTCTGGTTCTGATGTTTACCCTGTCTCTGTGTTTTTTTGTTTGTTTGTTTGTTTGTTTTGTTTTTTTGTTTTTTTTGTCTTTTGATGTGCCTTGTAATTTTTTCTTGAAAGCTGGACATGATGTACTGGGTAAATACATCATGTGTGGGAGGAAAAGTGCTCCACAGTGCTATGATTAGAGCTCAGTCTTTTAGTGATCTTGTGCCCCTGGACTGTGACTTACACAGATTTTTTCTCAGGATGGCCAGAGTGGTTGGACTTGGCTATTTCCCTTTCTTAGGTCATTTAGGCTCTGATAAAACCCTGGCAGTTTAACTAGTTTCCTGAGGAATACCTTGTTCAGAACAGAGTACTCAGGCTCCCTTTTTCCCCGCTCCTGCTGGAAGCATGAGTGGATTTTTCTCTAATATTTACTGTAAGAACCTGGTCGAGCTCTTGGAGGTAGAACTCACAATATTGTGTCTCCCCCTGCCCCTCCCCCACCCATGACTGGGTCCCTTTGGAGTCTTTAGTTCTCAGAGTTGTCCACACTGAGCTGTATGCACTTAATCACAGTTCAGGTTTCCTAGCCTGGTGCAGGTTCCCAAGGTGGTTTCTGCTTGTGTGTCTCTGCCCTGATAAGTTGTTATTCTCTGTGTTGTATGGCTGTCTTTCCAATCTTGGGGGCAGTGGTTTGTCCTGTTCCCCTACCCCAAAGGATCCAAGATGAGTTGTTGAATTTTCAGCTTGCTCAGCTTTTTACTTGCTGTTAGGACAGAGTGGTGAATTGGAAGTGGAACTGGAAACTGGAATTTCCCAGCTGCCTTTTTGCAAAAATAGACCCAGTTTTGCCTTGAAAGATATTTCTCTGGCTTGACAGCTTTTTCCTTTCGGCACTTTTCCTGGCCCCATTCATATCCATGAAACGTCAACCACTAATTGAATTGTGGTTCCCCTATATTGAACATGTTGCATTTCTCTTGTTATTTCAAGATCTAGTCTTCATATTTGGCTTCAACCATTTGACTATGTCTCAGCACAGCCTTGTTTCTATGTATCCAGCTAGGTGCTTATTGAGCATCTTGAATCTGTAAACTTATGTCTTTTATAAGATGGAAAATTTCAGCCATTATTTCTTCAAATACTCGTTCTGTCCCATTATTCAGTTATGCATGCATAAGATCGTTTAATGCCACCTACTAGGTCCTTTGGGCCACAATCTTTTTTTTTTTAATCAGTTCTTAGGCTTTGTTTTTTTCACTATGCCATTTGTATTTATTGATTTTCAGGGTTACTTATTCTTTCTTCTGTCATCTCCATTTGGCTATGAAGTCTGTCTACTGATGTTTTTATTTTAGACATTAGGTTTTTTCAGTTCTAGAAATTTTCTTTTTTTTATTCCTATTTTTCTGTGAACATATTCTACTTTACTGAGGATAGTTATAAAAGCCATTTTAAAATCTTGGTCTGTTAGTTTCAGCACCTGCGTTATCTTGGGTTTTATATCAGTTAATTTTCTTTTCTCTGGAGGATGGATTCCATTCCCCTGGGTGTTTATTTGTAAGGTGATTTTGGAAATTCTGGAAATTCAAAATATGAAGCTGTGCTGCCTTAAGATTCTGTTAATTTTCTCTGGGGAGTGCTGTTTCTTGGTTTCAACAGGCAGTCATCTTGTTAGGCGGCAAACCAGTCTTTATTCAGATTTCCTCTCTTTAGCAAAGATTCTTAGAGTCTCCCCACACATGTGTAGTTCAGAGACAGACAGACAAGATTTGAGGATCCCCTCTCTGGATTCCCCTTCTGAGATTCTCTTTCTCTCTCTCTCTCATGGTTTCACTGGATTCTTGTCTAGTACTCCAAGCCATAAAAGTGGGGTTTTCCCACCAGCATCATTGGGGGCTGTGCACCCTGCTCATCACACTGGCCCTCCATAAAGCTTGCAGAAACAGGCACTGACTAACACAGTGTCCTCTGGTGTGGACTTCTCCACACTGCATGCTTCTCATCTCTGGTCCCTCAGGCAGGTGCTTTTGTAAATCTCTGAATGCTGTAGTTGTTCCTGTGAGCGTGTTGGATCTTATTAGTCATTCTTGGAAACGGAAGGACTTCCTAATCTCATAAAGATGCTTTGGAGTTTTTGTCACATAAGCTATTCACCTTTTCCTGTAAAACTTCCAAAGATGTTTTATATTTTTAGATCCTGTCAAGAAGTGTAGCATACTCATGCATGCTCTCTCTCTTTTCTCTCTTTCTATATTTTCTACTTGGTCATTGTTGCTAGTATATAGGCATGCTATTGAATTTTAAAAGTTGATTTACATTCATTTACTCTCCCCCCAAATTTATTTTAATTATTTCAATTTGATTTTTTTTTTCATTTCTAGAGGGGAAGATAACCTCTGTAAATGACTGCATCTTCTATTATTTTTATTTCCCCTCTTATTGGAATAGCCTATCTTTTTACTTTTTACCCTTCTCTGACATCTGGGCAGTGCCTCCACTCCTGGCCACATATTTCTCTTGGAGGGTCATGTCTGACCTGCCAAAAGAAGGGACGGTAGTTTCGAGGACGCCATCCAGGACACAGGTGATTTGAGACCCATTTTTCTTTCCAACTTGACTCATTAGTTCAGCCAAAATAGCCAAAAAGTACATGTCCAAATACAATCTTGGAAGATTTTAGGTAAAATTAGTAAAGGCTTTGTTAGACGCACGTGCTGAAAATAGAAGAGGTGGAATTAATTTCTAGTGTTAGATTTTGGTTTTATTAAGGACAAAATGGAGCAATGTTTTATTTGTACATTCTTTGGTCTAAGTACAATGGAAATAACCTAACTTTTCTTGGATGAAACTGCAAAGTAAAGCAGAGAACTAAAGAAATTACAGAGGTAATTCATTTCAAAATTTGCCCTTGGAATATCAAGATAATTGAGTGCACTGTGCAGATTATTTGCTTGAATTACCTGAAAAGTTGTTTTATTCTCCATCTCACCTTTATAAATAAAACTGTGGTCTAGGGAAGGAAAATTGGGTCCTTGCTTTTCTGAAAAAAACAATCATAGAAAAACAATAAATAGAAAAAGTATATGAAGAGACAATTCACAGAAGAAATATAAATAGCCAGTATGCATATAGAAATAAAATATACCTTACTAGTAGTGTGGGAAATAAAAATTAAAGCAACAATTAGTATGATTTTCTTTGCCTACTAGATTAGCAAAAATTTTAAAAGTTGACAATATCCAAGTTAATAAGCCTGTGGTGGAATACATGATCATTATTGTTTGATACTGGGGGACTGTAAATTTGCTCACACTATCTGGAGGGTATGGAACATAACACAAATGTCCTTAATTCCACATCCCTCCCTAAATCAGTGCCCCATACCTCATGACTTGGTGGTACATATTAAGTGTAGGCTCAAGCGTGTGATTTATGGCAGTCCGTGAGATGTTGGCAAAGTGCAAACAGGAACTTGAGGGGTGTGTGATTGGAGTTGCCTTCTCTCTGTGCACCTCTCCCCTTACGTGGAGAAGGTGCCAGGGCTGCCCTGCTGGAGGGCTATATACATGTAAGCAGAGTGGCCCAGACCTCCCAGCCAGGGCCAGCCAAGATCACCCACCCAGTCTATCTGCGACACACAGACAAGCCAGGCACTGAGACACATGAGCAGGAGAAGCCAGCTTTGTGGTAATTTGTTATATGGCATTATTTGGGAAGAAGGTAACTGAATCAGAAGGTAATATGCTACTCCAGCAAGATTTTTTAAGTGCATAACCCTGGCAATCATATTTCTAGGGAAAGGCAGAAATGTAGATGAACTGACAGGCTTGCAAGATGCCCATGGAAGCATTATTTATTATAGAAAAATTGTTAAGGGCGCCTGGGTGGCTCAGTCGGTTAAGCGACTGCCTTTGGCTCAGGTCATGATCCTGGAGTCCCGGGATCGAGTCCCGCATCAGGCTCCCTGCTCAGCGGGGAGTCTGCTTCTCCCTCTGACCCTCCTCCCTCTCGTGCTCTCTGTCTCTCATTCTCTCTCGCAAATAAATAAATAAAATCTTTAAAAAAAAAAAAAAGAAAGAAAAATTGTTAAAATATTTTAAATTTCTATCACTAGAGAAGAGTTAAATAAATTAGGATATAACTGAATAAGAGAATATTATATAATGGTTCAAAAGAATAAAGTAGATTTATATAAATTGATATGGGAAAGTGTTTATAATATCTTAAATAAAAATGTTATCAAGCAGTAAGCATAATACAATAGAATTTTGTTTTTAAAAATTACTTATGTAAAAGCATAGAAAAAGATCTGGACAGAAAAAAAAACACCATTTGTAACTTCTGAGAAATCACATTTAGGGGAGTGACTTTAACTGTGTGTACAATTAGTGTCTTTATAATGACCATGAATTACTATTGTAATTCAAAACACATGAGAGAAATAACTATTGGATTTTTCTCAGTTGGTTTTTATTTTTTATCTTATTCTGTTTTTCAGTCTTAGATACAGTTGACATACAACATGTATAAGTTAAGGTGTACAGCAGAAAGACCTGACCTATATATATCATGAAATGATTTTCACAATAAATTTAGTTAACATCCGTCTTGTATAGTTACAAAAGAGTGGTTTTTTTTTTCCTTGTGATGGGAACTTTTAGAATCTTCTCTCTAAACAACTTTCACATATATCCGCAGCAGTGTTAACTATACTCCTCATATAGTATATTAGACCCTTGGCGCTTACGTACCTTATAACTGGAAGTTGGTGTCTTTTCATCACCTCATCCAACTCCCCCACCCCCACCCTCCACCTCTGGTAACCACACATCTGATCTCTGTTTCTATGAATTTACTTGTCTTTATTTTTACTTCCACATACAAATGACACCATATAGTATTTGTCTGTCTCTATCTGACTTATTATTATGCTCTCAAGGTCCATCCATATTCTCAAAATGGCAGGATTTCCTTCTTTTTTATGGCTGAATGGTATTCAAATATTATATATATAATATATAATATATATTGTGTTATATGTATATATCACATTTTCTCTATTCATCCATCCCATGGATACTTACTTAGGTTCTTTCCATGTCTTGGCTACTGTAAATAATACTGCAATGAATATGGGGGTGCAGACATCTCTTTGAGATACTGATTTTATTTCCTTTGGATATATGCCCAGTAGTGGGATTGCTGGATCATATGGGATTTATGTTTTTAATTTTTTGAGGAACCTCCATCTTGTCTTCCACAGTGGCTGCACTAATTTACATTCCCACCAGCAGCACATTCCCTTTCCTCCATATCCTCACCGACACTTGTTATTTCTTATCTTTTTGATATTAGCCATTTTAACAGATATGAGGTGATATCTTATTGTGGTTTTGATTTCTATTTCCCTGATGATTAGTGATAATGAGCATCTTTTCATGTACCTGTTGACCCACTTGAATATCTTCTTTGGAAAAATGTCTTTTCAGGTTGTTTGCCCATTTTTAGTTGGATTACTGATTTTTTTTCTATTGAGTTGTATGAGTTCTTTACACATTTTGGATATTAACCCCTTATCAGATATGGTCTACAAATATTTTCTCCCAATGTTACCTTTTCACTTTGTTGATGGTTTCTTTTTCTGTGCAGAAGCTTTTAGTTTGATGTAGTCCCACTTTTTTTTTTTTATTGCTTGTTTTTTTGGGTGTCATTTCTAAAAAATCATTACTCAAGATCCTGTCAAGGAGTTTTTTTTTTTTTTCCAGTGAGTTTTTCTAGGACTTTTATGGTTTCAGGCCTTACCTTTAAGCCTTTAATCCATTTCAAGTTACTTTTTGTGAGTGTTGTAAGATAGGAGTCTGGTTTCATCCCTTTGTATGTGAATATCCAGTTTTCTCAGCATCATTTATTGAAGAGACTATGTTTTCTTCATTGAGTATTCTTGACTTTCTTGTCCAATAGTAGTGGACAGTATATGCTTGGGTTTATTTTTGGGCTCTTCAGTCTGTCCTATTGACCTATTTGTCTGTTGTTATGCTAATACCATACTGTTTTGATTACTTAGCTTTGTAATACAGTTTGTAATCAGGAAGTGTGATGTCTCCTGCTTTGTTCTTCTTTCCCAGGATTGCTTTGACTATTCAAGGTCTTTTGTGGTTCCATATGAATTTTAGGATTTATTTTTGTCTTTTAAAAAATGCCATTGGAATCTTCCTAGGGATTTTTTTTTTAAGATTTTATTTACTTATTTGAGAGAGAGCGAGTGAGAGAGAGTGAGAGAGCACAAGCAAGGGGAGCGGCAAAGGGAGAGGGAGAAGCAGGTTCCTCACTGAGCAGGGAACCTGACTCAAGGCTTGATCCCAGGACACTGGGATCATGACCCGAGCCAAGGGTAGACAGATGCTCGACCAACTGAGCCACTCAGGCACCCCTTTATAAGGATTTCATTGAATCTATAGATGATTTTAGATAGGATAAACATTTTAGCCATATTCATTCTTCCAATCCATGATCATGGTATGTCTTTCCATTTATTTGTGTCTTCTTCAGTTTCTTTCATCAATGTCTTATAGTTTTCAGTGTACACATCTTTCACCAACTTGGTTAAATTTATTCCTAAGTATTTTATTGTTTTTGCTGCTATTGCAAATGGGATCATTTTCATTCTTTATTTTTCAGATATTTCAATGTATAGAGATACAACTGATTTTTGTATGCTGATTTTATATCCTGTAACTTTACTGAATTTATTAATTGGATTTAACATTTTTGTGTGTGTGTGAAGACTTTAGGATTTTCTATACATAACATCATGTCATCTTCAAATTGAGACAGTTTTACTTCTTCTTTTCCAATTTGGATGCCTTTTATTTCTTTTCCTTGTCTGATCGTTCTGTCTAGGACTTCCAGTACCTTGTTGAATAGGAATGGTGAGAGTGGGAGCCCTTGTCTTCTTCCTGATCTCAGAGGAAGAGCTTTCAGCCTTTCCCCATGGAGGATGATGTTAGTGGTGGGCTTGTCATATGTCGCCTTTATTATGTGGAGGTATATTCCTTCTATAGGTAATTTGTTAACAGTTTTTATCATGAACAGATGTTAAATTTTGTCAAATGCTTTTTTTGCATCTATTGAGGTGTTCATATGATTTTTATCTTTTGTTGTGTTAATGTGGTATATTGTTATTGATTTGCATATATGGAACCATCCTTGCATCCCAGGGATAGATACCACTTGATCATGGTGTATGATTCTTTTTTTTTTTTTTGAATAATGTTGAACTATTTTTTAAAAATATTTTTAAAAAATAATTTCTATACCCAACATGGGGCTCAAACTTACAACACCAAGATCAAGAATTGCACGCTCTACTGACTGAGCCAGCCAGGTACCCCTAGTATATTATTTTTATGATGCACTATTGAATTTGGTTTACTACCATTTTGTTGAGATTTTTTTGCATCTATAAAGAGGGATAGTGGCCTGTTGTTTTTTTCTTGAAGTGCCCTTATCTGACTTTGGTATCAGGGTAATGCTGGCTTTGTAAAGTGAGTTTGGGAGTGTTTCCTCCTATTCTAATTTTTGGAAAAGTGTGAGAGGGATTGGTATTAATTCTTTGTTAAATGTGTGGTAGAATTCATCAGTGAAGCCATCTGGTCCTGGACTTTGTTTCTTGGGATGTTTCTGATTACTAATTCAATGTTCTTGCCAGTAATTTGTTCAGACTTTCTACTTCTTCTTGATTCAATTTTGGTAGGTTGTATGTTTCTGGAATTTACCCATTTGTTTCTAGGATGCCCAATTACTTGACATATAACTGATCTGGGTAGTCTCTTTTCATCCTTTGTATTTCTGTGGTATCAGTTGTCATCTCTTTCATTCATAATTTTGTTGATTTGGTTCTTTTTTTTTTAATGATTAGTCTAGCTAAATGTTTGCCAATTATGTATATCTTTTCAAAGAACCAACTCTTGGTTTTGTTCATCTTTCCTATTGTTTCCTGTTCTCTATTTTATTTACTTCTTCTCTAATCTTTATTATTTCCTTCCTTCTGCTAACTTTGGGCTTAGTTTGTTCTTTTTCTAGTTACTTGATATGTAGACTTTTAAAATTATAATAAATTTAATAACTTAAAAGTAATAGATACCATACACTCAAGTGGATGGCTATTATTTTAAAAAGTCACAGTAGGGGTGCCTGGGTGGCTCAGTGGGTGAAGCTTCTGCCTTCGGCTCAGGTCATGATCTCAGGGTCCTGTGATCAAGCCCTACATTGGGCACCCTGCTCAGCGGGGAGTCTGCTTCTCCCTCTCCCTCTGCAGCTCCCCCTGCTTGTGCTCTCTCTCTCTGTCAAATAAATAAATAAAATCTTATAAAATAAAAAAAAAAGACAGTAACCTTTCGGTTTTACAAAAATGAAGTTTCATTACCTGTTATTCTACCATTTTATTTTTACATAACATACAACAGGTATTTCTGTCTCAGCTTAGCTGTCATTTACAAGTATTTCTTCAACAAGTCTCTTATAGGGTTTCCATCACAAAGTGCCACCAACTCGTAAACACCTTCTAAGAGCCTAGAATGGTGCCTGGCATACAACAGACAGCATGGGAAGCTGAATGAATAAACAAAATGTTGATGATGATAAGTGCTTCAAAATGCCTCTATGTTAATTATTATTTATAAATCACGCAATCCAAACTGTAATGTCAAATGTATCCTAGTGTCAAGATTAAAACCCTGATGTATTTCAGTTACTTTTTAAAAAGCTTTCCTAAAGAGCTTAATGTAAAAGTATTCCCTTAAAATGCATGGCTCACCTCCACCACATTTAGATTGTGGAGGTAAAGTTCATATCTGATTTGGAAGGATTCATTGTGCTCTCTTTCCCTTAGGTACCCCTGAAGGCTTCCTTTTGTTGATCTGTGGATAGTAAGAGAGAAAGTGACACCTGTGACCTAAAATCTGGGTCCTCATCCTATCCTAGATCTGGGCAGTGATGAGGTTTTCACCTTTGGGGAAATGGCTATGATTCCATTTTTCTCCTCTTTCTCTATTTAACGGTGGATGGTATCGATTCCTTCTGAAAGGCTCTGAGATCCTGGGATGGATGCTGAAGCTGCCGTGCAGTGGGGAACATCCCCTACACGCCTGTGGAGACCGGAAAGCCCTGGTCCTGGCACTCCTGGGGCGTTGTCTTCTCCCTCCTCCCCACACTGAGGTCCTCTTCTCTCCCTCTGCCTTCCCCATTTCAGGCAATTGACAGCAACAATGCCCCCAGGAGGATCCCCGGGAGCCTTCTTCAAGTGTTCTCAGGTGTCCAGATTTGTCACGGGTAAGGTTGTGCTTCCCAAATTATTTTCACCCCTTTCAGAATCAGCGCATACATCCCCACGCTGGTCATTGTCCACCCACGCCATGCAGAAGCCATGCCTCTGGGCGGCACGCGGGCTGACCCACCCCTTCACCATCTGGCTGCTGGCTTGGCTCAGCTGGCGGGGGAGACGGCAGGAGATCCGCTGGGCCGGGAACAGGCAGGAGGCCTTCACTCTCTCTCTTTGCTTCTCCCTCTTCTTCCTCTTGCCTCTGCAGGACCACGATGGCTCAGGTTCCCTGAAATTGCTGCCCTGCCCGCCGCTGGGTTTCACTCTTCCTTGGTCTCGTTCTTTTTTTTTTTTTTTTTTT
>NC_138373.1:36505631-36593141 GCF_054177405.1 Leptonychotes weddellii | reverse complement strand
GCAGGGCACCAGCGCCCCTGCGGCCCCGGCTGGGTGGGCCTCCTGGGCCGGCTGCTGGAGGCTCGCTGAGCACCATGCAGGCTACACGTTGGCCACCTGGCAGAACGTATGGTGCGGACGATGGGTCTCTGTGCTGGGCCCCTAAACTACATCCCGTTTATGACGTGGCTTCAGTGAGCAGATGTGCGCTCCAGCCAACTTCTTGGGGGCCTTTGGGGCATACCCACTTACAAGCTGGTGGCAGATTCAAAAGATGGCTTTCTGCCTTAGTACCTGCCCCAGTTTGCCTGTGTGAAGGAACAGCCTTTGGTCTACACTGCTGCTTCTTCCCAGCTCTGACCATTCAGGATCAGGGGCTGGTCCTGAAGCAACAGTCAGACAAAAGCCTCAAAAGTGTTTCCAGGTTCCTGTTGAAGCAGTAGCAGTGTCTCGGGTTCAGTCCACGCGCCCGGTGTCCGCCCTCGGCACTGCAGGGCTTTTAATGTGCTCCTATTTCCGTTATTAAATGCCAGCACCTCTGAGCTGTGCACGGCCTTGCTCTGGATACTGCCCTGCAAACTTAGACTCCAGTATCAATTATTTACTTATGACTCTGCCCCGGGACAAACATCTGCTCTTTCTTTTAAAAGTGATTAAGTTTTTCCCATGTGGGTTTAAAGTCTGGTATTTCATAATTGACTTGATATATCAGAGTCTTGGAAGCTCTGCCGTATAGCTCGGTGAAGAGCTGCGACATCCATCCTCCGTCGGTGTCTGTCGCCAGGGGCTCAGGAGCAGTGTGGACAGAAAGCCAGTGATTCACAGAGGGCTGTGCACCCCTCAGCACTGGTGGGGCGCCAGGACAGTCCAGAGGGGCGTCCGGACAGGGTTGCTTGTGGAAATGACGCCTGCTGCATCCTTCACAAGAGAACGCTGTGTGCTCTCCAAACGTGTGGAACAGGAACGCAGCGCTGAGGGAATCCCATGGGTCAGCTCGGTAACCGTGACATTGCCATGGCTTTCTTCACTGGGGTGTGCGCTGGGCGGTGTGGGAACCCTGCCGGCCCCACATGACCAGCCTCACCTCCCTGATGGTTTCACCACCTTTGCTTTGGACCCCTTGCCTTTCCACCTGGCTGCACCTGGGAGTACCGAGCTGTCCCTCCACTTGGGGTCTTGGTGGGGCCTTTCCGCGGCCGCCCCTTCCCCCTCCTCCACCCCTTTCTCCACCATGTGCGCTTCCCCCTGCCACACACGCACCCTTTAGGACAACAGGTTTCTCCCCAGCCCCGGGACAGAAGGAACAGGAAACTGCTGTCAGGGGTCACAACGTGACCTCTACAGCTCTTGCACGTGTGCGCTCTGCACCAGGAGCCAGAGGACGCGCGTGACCCACGCGAGCTGGTCCAGGAGCGTGCCCGCAGGGCGTGAGCCGGCAGCTGCTGAGACAGCGGTGCGGGTGTAGGGCGGCCCCTGGACACACTGCGTGGGGCAGGTGGGCTCTGGGAAGGGTCGGGCAATGATGGCCGAGGGGGGCCCGGGAGAGAACTTGTCCTTGTCAAGTGTGAAAGTTAATGTGATGTGTCACCTTGGCAGGGCCCAGGGCGCCCAGACGGGTAGTGAAACGTTACTTCTGGATGTGCCTATGTGGCCTTTCTGGCCTTTGAATTGGTGGGCTGAGTAAAGACCGCCAATGGGGGGCATCATTCAATGCTTTGAGGGCTCAAATAGAACAAAAGGCAGAGGAAGGGAGAATCGCTCTCTCTGTTGAGCTGAATGTCCATCTTCCAGCCCTCAGGCATGCGCCCCTGTTTTTGGGCCTCAGACCATGGACTCCCCTGGGTCTCCAGCTGCAGACCTCCGTTCATGGGACTTTTGAGCCTCTGGGATCACATGAGCCAATTCCCATAATAAATCTCTTGTCTGTGTCCATGCATACCCAGAACCCTGGCTAATAGGACGGGAGTCTCCATGATGTCCCGGACAACTGCTGGATCTGCTCTGATGCGGAGGTGCTGTGGCAATGTTTTCTGACCATCGGGTAAGGAGTCACCCATTAGAGAAGGGGGCTGCCTGGCAGCCAGCGCACACCCCACACACTCCACTCAAGGTGATGACAAGGAGAATTCACCTACAGATTTAAGCTAAGGGACAGAGAGAGCCAAAGAAAGAGCACTTGTAGGGTCAGGCCAGGCCCGCTCCCCAGACCAGCACCCAGAGTGGAAAGAAGGTGGGTTTGGGGCCGCCGCAGTCGGCTGGCCCACTGTCCAGGTCTCCAGCCGCATGCTGAGCCCCCGGAAAATGCCCCCAGACAGGGCAGGTGGCTTCGCCTGGAAATGCAACTGCAAGTGGCAGCGTGCAAGCCCCCCCACGCCCCCCAGGGCCAGAGAGCCCACTGCCATGTGGCCATGTATCCAGCAGCACCCGGCTGGCCGCTGGTCGAGCTGAGAATCATGGTGCACAGCATATCAAACTTGCACTGTCTGTTTCTTTAAGTGGAATCCTGACTTAAAGCGCCAACAAGGGCAGCCGAGGGCAGAGTCCCTGACCTCTGCATGTTATCTGGGCCAGGAATCAGCAGATTTTTCTGGAAGGGCCCAGAGAATAAATACGGTCTCTGTCACACCTCTGCTGTGGTGTCGTCCTGCAAAAACAGGCGTAGATGGCACAGGAATTCATGAGGTGGCCCCGCGCCAACGAGGCTTTATTTGCAGAAACAGGTGGTGCCCGGTTGGCCGGCGTCTGGTCCCCTGCGTGGTGAGCGAGTGACGCTTGCTTCCAGCTACTGCCTGCAGCCAGGCCTTCCAAAACACGGGACTAACTTTGAAGGAAACCATTTCATCCTCCCGGTAAATGACAGTTCTGTTTTTTAGCTGTTTAGGTCAAAAAGGCTCAATTTCTCTTTCCATCATAGCCCATATGCAATCTGCTGGCAGGTGATGTGAGCGCAGAATCTGCCGCTTCCCCCGCCTGCCTGCCCGCCTGCCCGCTGGCACCGCCCTGACCCCCCCCACCCTCCCCGACCACCGTGGTCCTCTGAGGCCCGGGACACTCAGGGCGCGGGGGGAGCTGCCCCCCTCACCTCCTGCAGCCCTGTGCCCCCACGCCTCTCGGCCACACCTGTCTTCTTCCTCTCAAAGCACCTGCCGCTGCCTCTGTGCGGGCTGCTTGTTCAGTCCGGGGTCACTTCCCACACCTCATTCCCTCCCTCCCTGTGGAGGCTACCCCCCACCCCCCGCGCCTTCATTCTGTGTTGCGTTGTCCGGTGTATTGGTTTGCTCCACTGCGTAATAAAGTACCACAAATGCGAGGCTTAAGCAACAAAACCTCATCCTCCGTCAGACCCAGAGGCTGGAAGTTGGGGACTTAGGCGCGGGCGGGGCTGGTTTGTCCTACGACTGGAGGGACAACCTGTCCGGAGCCTGGGGGGCCTCAGTCCCAGCAGCTGGTGCTGCTGGAGGTCCTGCGGTCCCTCTACTCTGTCTTCATACCGTGCTCTCCCTCTGCTGAGTCTGTGTTCAGATTCCCACTCTTCGTTAGGATGTCGCTGGGTTCGGGCCTAACGCCCTCCTTCGCACTTGTTTGCCTCTGTTGGACGACATGGGTCCAGCAACATGTAAAGTGACCCGAGGGAGCCAGTTAGTGTGACTCCGGGTGCGCGTCTGCGGGTCGGAGTTCTGTGCCACGTGGGGCTTGGAGGGGAGCGCGGAGCTAGGTCTGCTGACACAGGGCCAGGAAAGACCGGATAGCTCAAACTGCATGACTGCAGGGAGGCTTCATCAAGGGTTTTTCACAAGGGATGGTGCAGGAGCCCCAGAGTCATCAGGCCCTTCAGCAGAAAGAGCTGCATGACAAGGACTGTCACCTCTGGGGGACACCTGGCAGGACTGCCCAGCCTCCCACTCCTGCCTTCTGATCTGCTGCCCTTGAAGCCAGGCCACGAGCCAGAGGGGCTGGCTGGTCCAACCCACTCCGGCTAGTGTCCTGGGGTGCAGATCAGGAAGCAGGAGAGTGGAGAGAGTATTTGGGGTTGGGGACAGGGAGAAAATGTCATACAGAAAGGAGGTTGTGGGCATTGAGTTTGGGGAGCCCATGAGACAGCCAGGCGGAGACCCAGTGGGTGGCTGGACGGGGAAGTGTGCGTCCTCTGTCAGAGTTCTGACTGAGAAGTGTAGACGTAAATCCAGGATGTTGCCAGGGTCAGTGGAGATGGTGAGAAGTCAAGAACTTCGAGGAAAGCCCCTGGGGACCACATACACGTAAGGGTCAGGGCAATAGGATTTCAAGGGAAAAGCCAAGGCAGTGGGTCACAGTCTGAAGAGGCTGTGGAAGGAAAGCCACTGGGGAGGAAGCTTGGCGAAGTGGGAGTGGTCAGTGGTAGTAAATCGAGCTCAGCGGTAAAGACAGCCGCAGCTCAGTACATGTCCTGTTGGGCACGTTGCCCCCCTCCCACCCCCGCAGAGCTCCTTTTCTTGCAAAACCAAACCTCTGTGGTCCCGAACGTCTAGGTCCCCGTCCCCTCTACTTGCTGCCTCATGTAAGGGGAATCCTGTAGTATTCGTCCTGTTGTGACTGCCCGGTCACTCAGCAACATGGCTAAAGCCTCATCCCTGTGCAGGCAGGAGCCAGAATTTCCTTCCTCTTCAAGCCTGAACACATGCCAGTGTGTATACATGCCACACTGTGTGTATCTGTCCGTCTGCCAGTGGACACTTGGGCTGTTTCCACTTTGGGGCTTCATTTATTTTGAGGAGGTGGGTCGGAGAGGATTCTTCCTCTCTGCTGCTACAAAGCTCAACTGAGCTCAGTAACGAGAGGCAAGTGTCCTTTAATAACTGTGGCCTGCCTGGTTTGCATTTCCAAGGAACCTTGTTTTTCTTCTCTTAAGTCTTCAATGTGAATAAATCATAAGTCAATAAAAGTGTTGGTCAAAACCATCTTCTGGACAAAATTGATGTTTATTTCTGTTTTCAGGGTTTTTTTTTAAGACTTTGTTTTTAGAGCAGTTTTACGTTCACAGCAAAATCGAGAGGAAGGTACAGAGATTTTCTATATACCCCCCGTCCCCCCACACGCACCGCCTCCCACATTATCACCATCCCTACCAGATGGTACGTTTGTTACAACTGATGTGTTGTCAGCATTCAAAACTAATCACCAAAACTAAACATACTCTCACCATATGATCCAGCAATTGTGCTCCTCAGTATTTACCCAAGAGTTGGAAACATGTGTCCACACAAAAACCTGCCCACAGGTGTTTACAGCAGCTGTATCCAAAGCTGCCAGAACTTGGTAGAAACCAAGATGCCCTGCAGTAGGTGGTGGACATGTCAACTGTGGTCCATCCGGACAAACAGAATGTTATTCCAGTGCTAAAAAGAAAGGAGACTTCAAGCCATGAGGAGACACGGACCAACATAAAATGCATCCCCTAAGTGGAAGGAGCCAATCTAAAAAGGCTTCATACTGTGTGATTCTAACTACGACTTTCTGGAAAAAGCAAAACCACGAAGACAGTAAGATCAGGGGGTTGCCAGGTGTTGGCAGGGAGGGTTGGATGGTGGAGCGTGGAGGGTTTTTAGGGCAGTGAAACCACCCTGTGTGATACCACAATGGTGGACACATGTCATCATATGTTTGTTGAAACCCATACAATGCACAACACCAAGAGGGAGCCCTAATGTAAACCATGGATTCTGGTGATGTTTGGTCTTTAAGAATATCTTTTAAAGAAATCAGTTGTGTTGACTAGTTTAACAGAGGAAATACTTGAAAACTCAGGAGGCCACATGCACAGCAGAGGCTTTTTACTTGTGCTAAAACGAGTTCAGGATTCTAGGCACGTTCCCTCGCTCTGGCTCGGGATGGGGAATATTAATTCATACTGTCCCTCCAGGTCCTCCAGGTCCGCATCCTACACAGATGTGGCATTCTAGAAACTTTAAAGCCAAATGAAAGTATTCCAAGGATTCAGGAGCTTTCCAAGGTGACTGTAACAGCTGCTCACGGTTGGCAGAGGCCGGAGCAGACAGGCCTCGTCAAAATCAGGGGACACAACTGGACACAGACATCATGTGACCATGCAGCAATGAGTCAGCGCCAAAATTAGAAAGACGCCTGCCAGAGGAGAAGCAGTTTCTCTAAAACCATCCGCCAATATTTGCAGAGTGAGGTGCCATGCACCCATCCCTGTGCTAGAGATGGCGGGGCACAGAAGGCAAGTCAGTTCCAGGCCAGGAGGACGAACCTCTTCCTGCAACACCTAACCGAGGAGCAGAGTAGTAAAATCAGCCTGCCAAAGAGAAAGAAAGTGGACCCACCTGGACCCATAGATGTGAACAACCGGGGCCCAGGATAGAGGGAGACATGCGGCACAGCCTCTGATTCTGCCCTTGTCCCTAGATGCTAAGGAGCTACCCGAGAATTCTCGCTAATGTCCAGCGACTGTGGGGAAGTGGGCTGGCCAGTTGAGCTGACCATGCAGGAGAGGTGAGGAGTGTCCTCCGGAGGAGGAGCCCCGGGCGCCACTACCAGAACTTGTCCACCCAGGATGAGCCCTGAGGCTTGCTGGCTTCCAGAGCTTTCTGCTGGGTTGGAGAAATGTCCTGACTCACCAGAGTGGGGCAGCATCTGGCTGGAGGGGGCGGGGGCCAGCCCTCACAGAGGCAATTTCCTGGGTATCAGAAGAGAACACAGGGCCCGGGCCTCCAGGATGGGGCCCCAGGAAGGTGCCTCAGAGCCCACAATGAACCCACCGAACCCACTTGCTCTGCACATGCTCACACATACCCCTGGGCTGGAACACAGCCATGTCTCATGCTCCGATGCAGAGAAAACTGGTCTCAGAGAAGGTTGGAAGGACGTCAGTAACTCACCGGCATGAATGAGAACAACCACAAAGCCGCCCGAGTTCACAGTGAGCAAGGTGGACAGCAGAGCCCAGCATGGAAACTGGGGAAGGGGGAATCGTAGTGTGCAAAAGACCAACAACCCAGGCTGGGAAAAGCACCACAAAAGCGAAGTAAATTCTTGCTTACTAGGGAAATATATAATTATATGAATTCAGTAAAACAAACGTTTGAAAATGAGATGGTAAAGCAACAGGAAGTGTTACAGAGCTGAGAAACGATGAATCGATGAAGCAAAACTTTGCAGAGGAGTATCTTTTATTCACAAACAAGGGAAAGGACCCATGTGACTGAAAAGCCAAACTTGATGGCGTGGGGAAAGGGCTGAGATCATCAGACGCAGAGGGAAAAGTCCAAGAAGTTCGAGCACTAGTGACAATGTTGTAGGGAGAGGTGTGCGTCCCTATACCAGGCTTAACTCGTGTCCCTAAACAGCGATCCCATAAATGGAACAGAGAATGGACTTAGTGACTTAACAGAGGAAAGCTTTTCTAGAGGGCCCTAAAATAATGTTCACTAAATATCAGTTCTGTTTTTTTTTTTTTAAGATCTTATTTATTTATTTGACAGAGAGAGAGATACAGCAAGAGAGGGAACACAAGCAGGGGGAGGGGCATAGGGAGAACCAGGCTTCCCGCTGAGCAGGGAGCCCGATGCGGGGCTCGATCCCAGGACCCTGGGACCATGACCTGAGCCGAAGGCAGATGCTTAATGACTGAGCCACCCAGGCGCCCTAGTTCTGTTTGTTTCTTAATGGTGGGATTTGGGATGACATTTTTTTTTTTTAATATCACCTTTTGGTAACCGCCACAAGTTGTTGTTGTGCATAAATCAATTTTTTAAAAAAAATAAAAGTTTCATTACCTAAAAACATGTGCAGGGTATGGAGATAAAAAGCAGACTTTGGAGGGTGCTTTGGTGGCTCAATCGGTTAAGCGTCTGGTTTCAGCTCAGGTCATGATCCCAGGGTCCTGGGATCGAGTCCCGAGTCAGGCTCCCTGCTCAGCGGGGAGTCTGCTTCTCCCTCTGCCTGCCGTTCCTCCTGCTTGTGCTCTCTCTCTCTGACAAATAAATAAATAAAATCTCTTTAAAAAGCACACTTGGGTTATGAGAAAAGATTTTTGCTTTTTATTTATCCCAGAAGATTGAACAGAGCACAGACTGAAAATTCTATCTCCGTTAGTGCTGCTCAAAGCACATAAGAAAGCCAGTAAGGAAAGGTTTCCATTTTTCATGGAATCTAAGATGGCTATAGCCACAGGCCCACCAGTGTGAGTCACAGAGAAAGGAAAAATTCTGCCAGCCAAACTTATGACAAGTTATCATTTTAAGATACAATGTATTACAGAGGAGTTAAAATGTGAAAAAATGCACTTAGAGAAATAAAGTATCAAATTTGTAGGTCAGAGTAAAATTTGTGTTCCCCATCCTTGTATCTTCCTTCTGCATAACACAGTACCAGTGTATCAACCACCTTTCTAACATGTTCATCGACATCAAAGAGTTTAGTGACTTGTGGAAGACAAGACACTGAAAAAACAAACAATTGGTAGGTATGTATTGAGTGGTGGTTAGTGATTTTGATGACTGAAAGAACAATTTATGTGAGCAAAAATTTCCATGAATGTTTTTTCTAATTCCTAATGTATAGAGAATATCTATTTATCAAGCATCTATAATGTGGACACTGGAGGAAAATCTTGACAGTGACTCACAGGGGCCAAATAAGGCCCCTTATTGCTCGTACCCCTGTCAGCAGCAACAACTCAACATGCATCATGGACAAGAGTGCCCTGTGGTTGCTGGGGATCCAGCACTGTCTGCAAAGGGACCCTGGGGAGCCTCAGGTCATAGGCTCCCAGACCTTGGTCCCAGCTGTGGACCCTAAAGTGGCCTGTGACCCAGCTCCAGCCCCTCTTGGCCATGGTCCTGGGGCCCCTGGAGAACACTGTCTTAGACAATCACCCATGCATGAAAGAACCTAGTGGACATCCAGGAGTCCAGCGGAGAAGCTCCAGATACCAAAGGAACAAAAGGATCTGAGTCTGGTGTCCTGGGGAAGGACACCAGGAACAGTTTAGCTGCATCATGACTACCCAGCAGCACAGCTCAGGCCAAGATAGCCATTCTGAGCCATGGTTTCTCCTGTGGGGGTTGGGGAAAGGAGAGTGTATGAGTGAGATCTGGCTCCCCCAGCTGTGCGGATGCTGCCAACGACGCCCATCTCCCTCTCACTCCATCCAGAGTGCTAAGTCGTGAGCTGCATGCCTGGGGGTGGTGAGTGGCTAGGAAAACCACAGCCAGGGCTCAGATGGTATCAAAGAGAAATAGATCCTACCAACCATGTCAGGTTTTCATCAGGAGGCCTACCTGGAAACTGCTGGGGCACCTCCTCCATGGATCCTCCAACTGGCCCATGGGTACCACCAGCACTCTATCTGCCTCCCCCTCTCACATCCCTTCTCCATGGCCAGTTCCCTGGCCACACTTCTAATGGGGAGACTGACTCTTGCAGATAGCTAGTGAGCATGTACAGAAAGCCATCCTGAATCTGCAGGCTTGGGAGAGACCACAAGCCTGAGAATTAGCACCACCTTTGGGAAAGCAAAAGAGAGACTGTCAGCACCTGGCCTGGTGCACAGCAGGATGGAGAGAAGGCATACAAGCCTAAGAATATTGCCATTAGAGGGATCAAGAAATATGGAGCAGGTGTATGCATAGAAGGTCTGAGAAAGCATCAGAATCCCTAGCAGGGCTGACAGAAGGTATTTCTCTCCCAAAGGCAGTTAAAGAAGTGACTACTTCAAATATGAAGACAGCAATGCAAGACCTCAAGGAACATGAAAAATCAAGGAAACATGACACCACCAAAAGATCACAATAATTTTCCAGTAATCAAAAGATGCCACAGACATGGAGATCTGTGATTTACTTGATAAAGAAATAAAAATAGCTGTTTTAAGGAAGTTCAATGAGCTATAAGAAAAAACAAAGACAATTCAATGAAATCAGGAGACTACATGAGCAAATTTAGAAGTTTAAAAAATATAAAAATCATAAAAAAAAACCCAAACAGAAATTCTGGAGTTGAAGAATTCAATGAATGAGATGAAAATACAGCAGAGAACACCAACAGCAGACTTGATAGGTCAGGAGAAAGAATCTATGAGTTGAAGGTGGGAACTTTGAAATTATTCAGTCAGAGGAGAACAAAGAAAAAAGAACCAAAAAGAGCAAAGAAAACTTATGTGAACTATGAGATAACATCAAGAAAAGCAATCTGCAAATTACTGGAGTCCCAAAGAAGAGATGGAGAGGGGGACAGAAGCTTATGTAAAGAAATAGTGGCTGAGAACTTCCCAAATCTGGGGAGAGATAAGGACATCTGAGTTCATGAAGGTCCTAGGTCCCCAAACAAATTCAACTTAAAAATATTTTCTCCAAGACACGTTATAATAAAATCAAAGTCAAAGAGAGAATCTTAAAAGCAGCAAGAGAAAAGAAGCTTACCTCCTACAAGGGGAACTCATGAGGCTCTCTGTGGATTTCTCAGCAGAAACGCTGAGGCCAGGAGACAGCAGGAAAAATGAGGTGCTGCAGGGAAAAGCTGCCACCAAGAATACTCTACCTGGTACAGCTGTCCTTCAGAAATGGAGAGGAAGATGTGCCCAGAAGTAGAAGGAGACCTCCACCAGACTTACTTTTCAAGAAATGCTGAAAATTCTTCAGGCTGAGATAAAAGGACGTTAGTTAGCAACATGAAAACGTGTGAAAACACATGATATGCTGGCAAACACAAGTATGGGGTCATATCCAAAACCCTGTCGTACTATAATATAGTTGTATGTTAACTCTAGCAAGGAGTTCTCACTCCAGTAAAGAAATGAAAAGATGAAAGTATTAAAAATAACTAAGCTACAATGATTTGTTAATGTATACGCAATATAAAAAGATACAAATTGTGACCTCAAAAACATAGAAGGAGAGGGAATAGAAGGGCAAATGTTGGATAGTATCAAAGTGAAGTTGTTTTCAGAGTATGGCTGATTGTTAGATCTATGATGTTTTTTTCTGTAAGCCTCATATTAACCACAAAGCCAAAACCTATAGTAGATAAACAAAATAATTGTCTGTTCACAAAGGAGGGTACCAAGGGAGAAAGAAAGAAACAGGAAACTATGAAGCATCAGAAAACAATGAATAAGATGACATTTGTAAATCCTTATTTATTAATAATTACCCTAAATGTAAATGGATTGAATTTTTCAGCCAAAAGTCACAGAGTGCCTGAATGGATTTAGAAGGAGACCCAGCTATAGGCTGCCTACAAGAGACTCACTTGAGCTTCGAGGACACACACAGGCTCAAAGTTGAGGGACACAAAAAGACTCCATGCAGGTGAAAACCAAAGGAGAGCAGCAGGTAGCCCTACTTACATCAGACCAGATAGACTTTAACACAAAAGCAATGATAAGACAGAGGTCCTTGTACAACGATAAAGGGGCCAGTTCATCAAGAAGATAAAGTAATTGTAAATATCTTTGCACCTGATATTGGAGAGCCTGAATATATTAACCAAACACAAACAGATCTGAAGGGAGAAATAGACAATACGATAACAGTAGGAGACTTCAGTACCCCACTATCATCAGCAGACAGACAGAAAATTGGGGAAACATTGGACTTAAACCCTACTTTAGAACAAATGTACTTAACAGATGCATACAGAACATTCCATCCAACAGCAGAATCCACATTCTTGTCAAGTACACATGGAAAACTCTCCAGGATAGACCATATGTTAGGTCACAAAAAACAGTCTCAGCAGATTTAAGAAGATTAAAATCATACCAAGTGTCCTTTCTGACCACAATAATTAAAATTGGATATCATTTAAGAGGGGGTGGCTGGGTGGCTCAGTCAGTTGGGGGTCTGCCTTCAGCTCTGGTCATGATCCCGAAGTCCTGAGAGTCTGCTTCTCCCTCTGCCCTTCACCCTGCTCATGCTCTCTCTCTCTCTCTTGCTCTCTCAAATAAATAAATAAAATCTTTAAAAACAAAAAAAGAAATCATTAAGAGGAGGAAAACTGGAATATGTACAAATGAGTGGGAATTAAACAACACACTCTTAAACAACCAATGATTCAAAGAAGAAATCAAAAGGGAAATCAAAATATCTTGGAGCAAAACCAGAAACACAACATATTAAAACACATGAAATGCAACAAATACAGTTCTAAAAGGGAAGTTTATAGTGTTAAATGCTTATATTAAGAAAAAAGAAAGATCTTGGGGTGCCTGGGTGGCTCAGTTGGCAAAGTGTCTGACTCTTGATTTCGGCTCAGGTCATGAACTCAGGATCATGGGAAGGAGCCCTAAGTCAGGCTCCTTGCTCAGCGGGGAGTCTACTTGAGATTCTCTCTCCCTCTGCCCCTCCCCCCGTTCACACACTCTCTTTAAAATAAATAAACAAATCTTTTTAAAAAAGAAAAAGAAAAAATATCTCAAACAACCTAACCTGGGACCTCAAGGAACTAGAAAAATAAACTAAGCTCAAAGTTAGCAGGAGGAAGGAAATAACAAAGACTAGAGCAGAAATAAATGAAATGGAGATCAGGGAAATGATAGAAAAGAGCCACAGAACTAAGAGCTGGTTTTTTGAAAAGACGAATAAAATTGACAAACACTTAGCTAGACTAAGAAAAAAAGAGAAAATTCAAATAAATAAAATCAAAAATGAAAGAGGAGATCTCACAACTGATGTCACAGAAATACAAAGGAATGAGTCTACTGAAAACAATTATATACCCCAAATTGGACAACCTAGAAGAGAAGGATCATATCCTAGAAATACACAACCTATGAAGACTGACTCATGAAAAAATAAACATCTAAACATACTGAAAATAAGTAAGAAGATTGGATCAGTAATCAAAAACCTCCCAACAAAGAAAAGCCCAAGCTCAGACAGTTTCCCTGGTGAATTCTACCAAATATTTAAAGAAATCATGCTAATCCTCAAATTTGAAAAATTAAAGAGGAGGGAACACTTCCAAGCTCATATACAAAACCAGCATTACAATGATACCAAAGCCAGATAAGGATACTACAAGATAAGAAAGCCCTTTAAGATAAGACCAGTATCCCTGAAAAATACAGGTGCAAAAAAACTCAACAAAATATTAGCAAACTGAATTCAGCAGCACTTTAGAAGGATCATACACCATAATCAAGTGGTCTTGGCAACATTTTTTGGATATGACACTGAAAGCACAGGCAACAGAAGCAAAAATCAACAAGTAGGACTTTATCATACTAAAAGCTTCTGCACAGCAAAGGAAATAACAAAATGAAAAGGCAACCTATGGAACGGGAGAAAATATTTGCAAACCATGTATCCGGTAAGTGGTTAATACCCAAAATATAAAAGGAACTCCTAACAACTCAATAGAAAATCAAATGGTCCAATAAAAATTGGGCAAAGGAACTGAATGGACATTTTTTCAAAGAAGACATACAAATGGCCACCAGGTAATGCTCCACATCATTAATCATGGGGAAATACAAGTCAAAACCACAGTGGGCAACCCTCAGTTTGTTCTCTATAGTTAATAAGCTCTTACAGTTTGCCTGCCTCTATCCCTTTTTTTTCTTCCTTCCCCTATGCTCATCTGTTCCTAAATTCCACATATGAGTGAGATCATATGGTATTTGTCTTTCTCTGATTTATTTCACTTAACATAATACCCTCTAGTTCCATCCACGTCATTGCAAATGGCAAGATTTCATTTTTTATGGTTAATACTTGATTGTATATATACACCACATCTTCTTTAACCATTCATTAGCTGATGGACATTTGGGCTCTTTCCATAATTTGGCTGTTGTTAATAATACTGCTGTAAACATCGGGGTGCATGTGCCCCTTCGAATCAGTATTTTCGTATCCTTTGGGTGGAGGCGAGGTGGACGGGGGATGGGATAGATGAGTGATGGATATTAAGGAGGGCACTTGTTATGATGAGCACTGGGTGTGGTATATAAGTGATGAATCACTAAATTCTACTCCTGAAACCAATATCACACTGTATGTTCACTAACTAAAATTTAAATAAAAACTAGAAACAAACAAAAAACCCACAATGGGCTATCTACCTCACACCTGTTAGAAAGGCTATTATCAAAAAGACAAGAGATGACAATGTTGGCGAGGATGTGAAGTAAGGGAATCTGGTGCCCTATTGGTGGGAATGCAAACCGGTATAGCCATCATGGAAAACGGTATGGAGGTCCATCAAAAAAATTAAAAATAGGGGCACCTGGCTGGCTCAGTTGATAGAGCATGCGACTATTGATCTCAGGGTCATGAATTCAAGCTCCACATCGGGCATAGAGATTACTTTTTAAAAAATTAAAAGTAGAACTACCATATTATCCAGCAATCCTACTTCTGGGTGTGTATCTGAAGGAACAAAATCATGACCTTGAAGAGATACCTGTATACCTGTGTTCATTGCACCATTATTCACAATAGCCAAGATACAGAAACAACCTGAGTGTGTGTCTGTGGATGAATAGATAAAGAAGTTGTTGTTGTTGTTGGTGGTGGTGGTGGTGTGTGTGTGTGTGTGTGTGTGTATGGAATGGAATGGAATATTATTCAGCTAATGAAGAGAAAGGGAATCCTACCATTTGTGACAACATGGATGAACCATCAAGGCATTATGCTATGTGAAGTAAGTCAGAGAAAGACAAATACAGTATGATCTCATATGTGGAATCTGAAAAATACTGAACTTTAAAAATTAAAAAGGTGGACTTGTAGAAACAGAGTAGAATGGTGATTGCCATGGGCTTGGGGTGGGGAATTGGGGGGATGTTGGTCAAATGGTACAAATTTCCAGTTTTTAAGATGGATAAGTTCTGGGGATCTAATGTATAGCATGGTGAATCTAATTAACAATGCTGTATTACATACTCGAAGCTGTTGATAGTGTAGATCTTAAATGTTCTCACCATATACACACACACAAATTGTAATTATGGGAGGTAATAGAGGTGTTAACCATTTCACAATACAAATGTGCATCAAATCATCCCCTTGTATACCTTAAACTTACACAATGTTATACATCAGTTATATCTCAATAGCGCTGAAAAAAAAGGAAATCCTCCACAATATTTCTTTCCAATTTCTTTCTATTTATTTATTACAATTTTTTAAATATATGACTATGTATTGTAAGATTATATAGTTGAACTTATACATGGAATTTTATATATTTTGAGCACTTCCCATGTTAATAAAAATTCTTCATAAATATAATTTGTTTGCCATTACACTATTACACTGTATGAATATATCATAACTCATTTAACAACTACTCTACTATTGAGAATACATGTAGTCTCCAATTTTCCTCTCAAAATAGGCACAGATAGACCCATACATAATTTCCCTTGACGGAAGCCCTCGGATACAGACCTAGACCTTGTATAGAATGTCATTCTGGAACCTCAGTTTTAGTAGATAACCAGTTTATAACATACATATGATGGAGCAATGAAATTTAGTGTCCTAACAAAATAGCAAAATACTGATCTGTATAAATTTTGTTATTTCCTTTAAAAATAGAGCATACACAACAGATAAAGAAGTTGAATCACTATGTTGTCCACCGGAAACTGATGTAACATTGTGTGTTGGTTAGACTCAAATAAAAAGGTTAAATAAAGAGAACAATAGTTTGAGTAGGGGCTTTTCTTAAGTTGGAGGTCAACTCCTTCCTATTTCTATGGGTCAGTCATGCATGCTACCTGTTTCATGGTCAAAATGGAGGGAGATGTGGATTCAATATTTATTGCACTTGTACAGGGAAGCTAAAGATCAATTGTGTGACTACATTCTTCCCCATCTTCATGGCTTTGAGGGAGGGGGTCGGTGGTTGGAATAGAATGTGCCCATGTGCAGGCGCACATAATGATTGTCCGTCCACTCTCCCATGTGACATGCGATCTAGTTTCTTTTCTTCTAAGATTAAAGAGAGGTCAAGGGATGGGAATTACAAGAACGTTGTCAGGGTGTGAAGGTTGACACAGAAGATACTTGTCTGAGTGTTTTGGGTATGTGTGAAAAACTATAGGTATTGTGGTGAGAAATTAGTTGATACACTTTAAATTTTTATTAATGGACAAATCAATATTAAAGAGCTGATTATTACTAGTTAAACATTCAACATTAAATTTCAAATGAATTTCATTTCTATCCACAAGTCTAGTATTAGTGGAAAGAGCAGTGAGAAGGAGGAAGGGTGTCACAAATTCAGTTCTTTCATGCACTAATATTGCTGTTGACATATATGACCCTTCCCAACACGGCCATTGCCCCTCCCTACTGAGGACATTATCTGTTCAGTCTTTGTTTGAGGTTCTGTCTACACTGGAATGGCAGAAGTGACAGCACATGTCTAAAAAGGAAAGGTGGTTCCTCCAATGACTTTGTCCTTAAGTGTCCAAGTAAGTTTTAGAAATTCTGCTTTTGATGTGCCCCTCTCAGAGTTTTCATTTTATTTTATTTTATTTTTAAAGATTTTATTTATTTGCGAGAGAGAGAATGAGAGACAGAGAGCATGAGAGGGAGGAGGGTCAGAGGGAGAAGCAGACTCCCTGCCGAGCAGGGAGCCTGATGTGGGACTCGATCCCGGAACTCCAGGATCATGACCTGAGCCAAAGGCAGTCACTTAACCAACTGAGCCACTCAGGCGCCCAAGTTTTCATTTTATATTAGCATATAGAAATACAGGAGGGGCGCCTGGGTGGCACAGTTGACTAAGCATCCGACTCTTGGTTTTGGCTCAGGTCGTGATCTCAGGGTCCAGGGATTGAGCCCCATATTGGACTCCATGCTCAGCGGGCAGTTTGCTTCTCCCACCCCCTCTCCCCTTTCGTGCTCTCTCTGTCTCTATCTCTCTAAAAATAAATAAATAAAAATCTCTTTAAAAATACAAGAAATTCTTTAGTTGTAAGAAAATTCTTTAACTTTGTTTGAGCTAGCTTATTCAAACCTGGTTGACATCAGAGCCATCTTTTGCAAGTCTCCCACTAACATTTCTTGGACACTCCTTGGGAAGAGCTGATTTGCCCTGCTGCTCCATCAGCAGCATGTTGACTATGGTTCTGGGTTAGTTTGCTTGGGCTCATGACAAGTGGGGGGCTCACACAGCAGACGTTTACTGCCCTCGCATCATGGGGGCTGGGAGTCTGAGGTGCAGGTGTGGGCAGGCCTGGGGTCTGGGGTCTCCCAACATTTCTCTCCTGGAAGATGCGTGTAGATGCTGTCCTTGCCCCGTGTCCTCACGTGGTCATCCCTCCTCGCGTGTCTGTGTCCTGATCTCGTCTTCTTACAAGGACACTGGTCATATGGGATTAGGACCCAACCTAATAACCTCATTTTACCTTAGTCACCCTTTAAAGACCCCATCTCCAAATATGGTCACATTCTGAGGCCCACATGTGAATTTTGGGGGCACACAATTCAGCCCATAATAGGTATGAAAAGCTTTGAAATAAGACCTAGAGTTTCACTGGCTGTACTTCACCTTCTTTGGTCTTGATTTTCATCTTTGAAAAGTGGGAATAACCGTTATCTCCTTAGTAGATTGTGTGAGGATAGTCAAAGTGTACATGCAATGCCAACTGCTTGACGTGGAGAGGCTGAGGGCTCAGTAAGTCTTGGTCACTTGACCTACACTCCTTTTCCCCAACCTCTTTCTCCCAACATCCACCTACCGCCTTCCCATACAGCCTGACATTTTAGTTTTGGAAGCCCAGCTACAGCATCGTCATCCATAGACATCCCTCCCACGGACCCGTACCCAACTCTGCATGCCTTCTTTCATCTGCAAATCCAGAGAGTATATATTGGTGGCTGTGTGTCTCCTTTTAAACCTGGCCCTTTGGTTCTGGCCACTGGACTCCACTATGCAGAGCTCGGACCAAAGAGTCACCTTGTAGAGTTCAGGCGCCCAGGACTAATTTGTTACTGCAGAAGCCAAGAATGCTTGCTGAAACATGGTGTGATTTACATCTGTGGAAAGGGCAATTGAGAATCATGATGAAAACACCAAATAAAGATCAGAGAGGCTCTGCCTTGGTCAGCCAAATAATATATATAGAACTTTTTAAGAAGCCCAGGTGTGACCGAAATCTTCACACTTAGCCGTACCTCCCCTGATGGTGCTTCTCAGCCTTTTTCTTACTGCGGTTTATTCCAGAGTACCTGGGTGTTACTTATGCCCTAAAGTATTTGTGCTGTTTAAATAAGCTAGAACAGGGGCGCCTGAGTGGCTCAGTCGGTTGAGCATCCAACTCTTGATTTCGGCTCAGGTTGTGACCTCAGGGTCATGAGATCACACTCTGCATTGGGCTCCACACTCGGTGTGGAGTCTCCTTGAGATTCTCCCTCTCCCCCTGCCCCTCCTGCTCGTGCTGTCTCTCTCTCTAAAATAGATAAATCTTTAAAAAATAAATAAGCTAGAGCAATTTCATCCTAATTTTAACTAGAAGCTTAACAAATACTTAAGTGGATAAAAAAAATCAAATATAAAATTCAAGAGTCCTTTCTGTGTAGTTAAGGAAGGAGAAATGGAGACATTACAAAGGTAATTTTATCACACAGGGGGGCACGTTTTAAAATAGAACCTGACTTGTAACCTTAGTCTGATCTATGGTTCTCAGAAGAGAGAACCACCTGTAGGTGAAGGCTCTTGGGGGTGTCATACAGTGTGGCCCTCCATAGCTGAGCCCTGGAGGCAGACCGAGACAGACGTGGAGTGTGGTGTGTAAGACAGGCGCCCAGGGGAGGCTTGAGCCTATGTGCACGTGTGCTATGTGTTGTGGGATGAGCTGCATGCACCCTCGGTCCCACAGTGACAGGTGATGTGCTCACGCACTCAGCCTTGGGGCCACCACTTGGCACTGCCACCACCTTGTGTCCTTCTCCATTCTTGATGATCTTCTCTATCAGCCCCTGGAAAGCCCTAGAAAAGCACGGGACTCAGTGTGGTCTCTCTCATTCACTGGATCCGAGAGTCACTGCTGGTCTGGGTTTCTTACTGTCATGATAAAGTTAACATAACACAATTTTCAACCCTACACAATCTGTACTGTGGTGATTATATAATTGCACACGGCATTTGTCCTTGGAAAGGCAGAAATGAAAGACTTGTAGAATCGCTTCATCCGAGGAGGAGGAAGGACCTCCAGGCCACTGAGCCTGCTGGTTCGCCGTCTGGCTGCGCATTTGGACAGTCATCCAGAATGCACCCCAGAGCAGTCACATCCCATCTCTGGGATGAGGCTACGGTGTTTTTTAGAGCTTTCCAAACAAGGAAACAGAAACCTGGAGAAACCTCATGACTTACTCAAATCTTCCGGACTATTGCACTGATCCCCAGGGAACTGCCAATCGGCGAATGTTTGATCGCTCAGGCTGGCAACTCAGCTCATTGACGCTGCGGCGCCTGCTTCCCGGTGCCGTGAGCCCTGCACACTGGCTGCTCGAGCACGAGTAGCACCAACTCCCCAGGGCACCATCGGGCGTGGTCGCAAATGCACGTCGGGTGGGCAGATCCGGGTCACTGTTTCTGTCCGGTGCCCCTGACTCTCCAGATGTGCGGGGAGACCGTTGGGTGCTTCAGCCTGTATTTGGTGGGACTGGAGTGGCCGTGTGCAGAGCGGATTTTCCTTCCCTTCTCGGGAACGCTGGTCGGGGTACTCTGCGGGTCCCTGCAGCTCTCCTGGTGGACGCAGGGGCCCGGGGGTGCACTTGTCATTGGAAGAGAACCCAAAACCCAAGGCTTCACGAGAGCGCGAGCCACCCCACCCGTTGGGCAGAACCACTCCAGCTCTGACTCTAACTCCGGTCACAAAAGCCTATTTATAGGTCCTGAGTCACCTCAGAGGTGTAGGGAAATTTAAATTTACAGTGTGATGCCCGTTTTTAAAATAGAGAAATATAACTAAAACACAGAGACATGTGTATATAGGCACGAAGCTAAAACATGGCAGCCAGACCCCCGCATGGGATTACAGGTCATGGACATTTCACTTTCTTTTTTTTTTTTTTAAATGTTTTATTTATTTATTCATGAGAGTCAGAGAGAGAGAGAGAGAGGCAGAGGCAGAGGGAGAAGCAGGCTCCCCGCCTAGCAGGGAGCCCGATGCGGGACCCGATCCCAGGACCCTGGGATCATGACCTGAGCCGAAGGCAGACGCTTAACCATCTGAGCCACCCAGGCGCCCAACATTTCACTTTCCATGAGCTTTTATTGTTCCAATATCCCCAGAAAGTAAGATATTACTTTCTTTAAGGGAAAAAATGTTGTTTTTTGAGAAGTGTATAGACGATGTGAAACACAGGGTTGTGGAAAGTGCGCTTGAGCTCACGCTGGTCCTCAGCTGCGGGAGACCAGATGTCCCCCACGGCCCATGTGGTCCAGTCGTGGCTCATCAGCCCTGCATTTTATTATTGCTCCCCAGTCTGTGCTTCTTCGAACCCCACGGTTTTTACATGGACCCAGGAGAAAAGGGCAGCTTGGGTAGATGTGTCCTGTTCCTTCCATCAGTGGGCTTTTCTTCCTTTTAATATTACCTTTCAATCTGTCTGAAATGTAATAAGGTAAAAAAAAATTTTTTTCTTCCAAATTGATACTGAAAAAATAGCACAAGGGCAGGAAAGTGCCAGAGGATTTCACATATCAAATAAAGAAATATGGTTGTCTAAAAAACCCCATAAATCTCTTCCTTCTTTCCGATGGAAAATTATTTTAAGAACAAGGCATAATAATCCTTGTAAACTGTCTCAGTTAACTGCTTCTCGTCAAGCTTGTGAGGCGTTCCACCAGGAGTAATTTTAGTCCTAACAGCACGTTAACACGAATATTTGACAAATCAGAGCCAAATGCACTTCTTGCTCGTGCTGAAATGGGAGAGAGGAACACTGATGTGAGGGCTACCACTCCCGCCTGCATCACAAGAAGAGAACTCTTTATCCAGGAGCTTTATTTGTCTCGGCTTCAGAGCAGGAGAGGACTGAACGTCGGCTCTGGGTGCAGTTCGTTGGTCAGCCACGGAAAGGACCGGCCGGCGGGTTCTGGGGAGTGTGTCCCCGGGTCAGCGCTCTGCGGCTGTAAGCACAGGGAGATGGTCAGGAGGTTCCAGGATAGAGAGGCAGGGAGAGACCAGCTGTCTCGTGGACAACGGCCTCCTCTGGAGAAGCCACCTCTCAGGTTCTACTCTTGTGGGTGCAAGGAGCTCCAGAAGGAGCTTGGATCAATGAATTATTTGGGGTGTGAGCGGCCGGCATCTCCTGGCAAGGCCCCTGCTACGGTCTGACAGGCATTCCTGTGTCCTTTGCTGCTCACACACCCGGGAAGCTTCTTGCTTCGTGGACCCTGGGTCCTCCGTGGTGCCTGCACACTCCTGGGCAGATGGTGGGCGTCGAGAGAATTCATCATTTGCCATCACTTGATCGCTGTTCCAAGCAGCCAGGAATGATTCCAAGTCGTCTTGTACCTGGTTTAGAAGGTTCTAGTTCTGTGGTTTTTGAACTATGCTCTGCAGAGACTTATGGAATCTTTGCTCAGTTTGGGGGCTGGTGAGTAGAATGAGGCTGCAAAACAGGGTGCTCAATCGCAGCAGGTGGCAGCCCTGCACATCGAGTTGTGCAGGTGTGCACCCAAAATCCCACGGGTGACATTCACCTTACAGATGTCACAGGCCAGGCCACGTTTTGTGACAGTTTCCCAGAAAATTTCAGTGAAGGCTTGTTGTAATCAAAGCAGTTCATTGCAACCCTTTAATGCACAATGCAGGTGGTGTCTGCAGGAAGAGACCCATGCACTGAGCCACCTCCCTCCCTGTGTCCATGCCCTGGTGGAAGTCCCTCCTTCCCACGCTGGGACGTGGCCATGGGACAGGAAGGGGCTCGCCCTGTCTTGGGGCTTCTAGGGTCCAGAGCCCAAGCTAGCCCTCTGGACACATGTGGCACCTCCAGCAGCCAGAGCCCATGCAGCCACATCCGCACCTGGATGCCTGAATCACGGGCCGCGGCATCGAGAGCAGATACGCCGCTCGGCTTTGGGGCTGCCGTGCAGCAGGGGTCAGGTGTCTTCTCTGACTTGCGCCGAGGCGCTAAGTGGACTAGAAATGGACATCTGTACAGGCTGGCCGCCTCTGAGCCCTTTAAACACATGCTGAACTTCCGCCTGGAAAACTGCTCGGGTCACACGTCGTGCCTACGTGGAATTTCTAGTGTAGATAAAAATGATCAGCTTTTTGGAGAAGCTGAGAATTTGTAATACTCAGATCCAGTGAAGTAGATGATCCTGATACCGTAGTAACGGGCGCTCTGGTTCTGTTCGATGCATCAGAACTGGAATTGTCACTGGCTTGATTTCTTATTCATTTAGGTAAACTTTCTCTCATTTTAAACCTTTTTCAACTTCAACTTTGTGTTTATTTGTTTGCTTTGACCATTTAGTTCACTAACGGCTTTTTGGATTCTTTGGCTCTAACTGAACGCATTTTCCCCACATCGGTGAGGATGTCCCCCCGGACACTTGAATAGCTTAACTCCACCTGTTTTTGTCTCCCAGCTGACCCCACTGTGGCCCCTCTGAAGGTATTCCTCGTATTTCAAAAACTTCCTGCACCAATTCTTGCTTTAGCTCTGATGTCTCGGGTGCAAGTTGTCTCCACCGAGCTTGTGGTTCGCCTTTGTGAACCCCAGGCCCCGCTGCTTCTGCATCTGCGTGGGACTCGCTACCCCAAGAGAAGCATCCGCCCGCCAGGAGCCACACGGGGGAGCGTGCGTGTCTATGGTGCCTCATGGGGTCTCGCTGGCTTGCAGGGACCCCAGGCCCCACCGAGTGGTCTGCCTCTTCCAGGTGCCTCCCCGAAGCTGCAGGGCTGTTCCATGCTTGTCCCTGGAATGCCCGGGGTTACGTGTGCACACTGACAGCCGTGTTACTGGGCACCCATCACTTTTCTTTCAAGTTAAGTTAAAATGTGCCATTCTGACTAGAAGAGCATACAGAGTCGGTGTTTCCATTGCTGTAGCAGGAGGAGAAGTGACATGAAGGGTGAATGGTCACAGGAAAGGCAGCGTGTGGCAAAATGGGTCCAGGAGGGGCCCGCGAGGAGGAGGGCAGTGCCCACGGGCAAGGACGAAGCCGGGGTCACTGTCCCTCATGCTCAAATCTCTTAACTCGCATTTTTCCTTTGGAGCAGTACACTATCATCAATATTCTGTTAACATGCAACATTCCCAGGAGAGGACTACCTTCCCAGGGATCTGAACGCAGAACACTCGCGTCCCCAGGTGGCAGGTGCTTGAGAGGGGGCTCGGGACACAGACTCCGGCGGGCTCGGAGGGCCTGAGCGTTTGGACAGTTTTGCTGGGTGGCTCCAAGAATGTCTGGGGGTCTCTGGGGCCAACTCCAGGACCAGGACCAAGAGGAGAAAGAGCTGCGGAGGATGGAGACTGTGCTCGGCGACCAGGGCTGGCACCTGCCATAGAAAGTGGATGGGGCGTGCGTCAGGAAGGCCTCGTGTCACCGACACACACCCAGTGAAGGCTCTGATGTGGCTTCCATCCACAGCGTGTCCACTATGTGGCTTCCATCCACAGCGTGTCCACTATGTGGCTTCCATCCACAGTGTGTCCACTATGACATGCCCACCTTCCCCCAAACCAAAACTGGTCCTATACTCTAGGACTTTCCAGAGGAGAACCAGAGATGACTTCTCTTCTGCCCAAGGGTACTGTAGATTTCTAAATATAGGGGCAATGGGCCCACATGTTTCCCTTTGGGCTTCTGGAACCTGCATTTTAAAAACAAGTCAGTTAAATGGTAATGATTTTCTTTACTTAGCCCAAGGATTTACAAGGAAAGCTTTCATTAAGATAGACTCTCATCTACAAAATTTTGATTAGCATAGAAATTTAAAATAACATAAACACACACCCCAAATTGGACCAAATCCTCTGGTTTGATGAGAGATGGCTGTTGCATGGGGTTGAGCATGGCCTGCCGTTTGAGCTTTGTCCAGCTTTGCCGGGCCTGGGATTGGTTGAACTGAGTTTCACGGTCACTGGCACAGTTGGTCTGAGAGCAAAGCCTTTGACACATTCGCCCTGGAGAAGAGTCTGAGCTCAGAGGCCTCATGGAGCAGGGAGATCCGTGGACGTCGGGGGCTCAGTCATTTTCATGTCCACGTTCCCGGGCTCGTAACAAATAGTAAGTGCTCCATAAGCTCACACCTCTCCCAGGCTTTCCTGTTTCATGAAGCAACACTTTCTCATTTCAGGAAACAATCAGAAATATGCATAAAGTATAACATATAAGGATGGATGTCCGTTGTGGATTTATTGATAAGAGCAAAAACACTGAAGGAAAGAGACGTGAATTGGCAGTGCAGCTGATAATGATGTGTAGCAACATTACTCAGCACCAGGGAAATTTAAATCAAAATCACGACGCGATATCACCTCTCCCCTGTCAGGATGGCTAGTATCAGGAAGAGAGAGAGAACAAAAGTTGTCGAGGATGTGGAGGAAAGGGGACCCCGCCACACTGTTGGTGGGAATGGAACTGCTGTGTCCACTCTGGAAAACAGTAATGAGGTTCCTCACAAAATTAGAAATGGAACCACCCAGCAATTCCCCCTTCTGGGCATACGAACAAAGGAAATGAAAACAGGATCTCAAAAGGATGTCTATATTCCCATGTGCATTGAAACATGATTCACAATCGCCAAGAAATAGAAGCAATTTAAATGTCTGTTGATGGATGAATGGATAAAGAAGATGTGCCGTATACATACAACTACTCAACACTAAGAAATAAGGAGATCCTGCCATTTGCAACAACAGGGGTGGACTTCAGGGCATTACACTAGGTGAAATAAGCCAGAGAAAGACAATACTGAGTGGTATCACCTATTTGTAGAATCTTAAAAAGTCAGATTATAGTAACAGTAGAAAAGTGGTTGCCTGGGGGCTCAGGGTTGGGGAGGCTGGTCAAACGGTGCAAACTTTCAGCTGTAAGATGGGTAAGGACTGAGGATCCAGTGTAAACCAGGGTGACTATAGTCGATAACACTGTGCTGTGGAATTGAAATTTGCTAAGAGAGTAACACTTGAATGTTCTCACCAAAGGGGAAGGTAAGCAGGTGAGGTCATGGATGTGTTCGTTAACTCAGTGGGGGACCCTTTCACAATGTGTATGTAACAAATCATCAGGATGTACACTAGATAGCTAACATTTTTCTATGTCAGTCATACCTCAATAAAGCTAAACTTCTTAGAAAGTCATGTATTGTACAAAACTATGTAATGAGCTCAACAGATATTCACAGTATAAATTTAGGCTTTATTTGGTCTTTGGTATGTTTAAATAAATGTCAGCGTGTGCTCAGAAGAGCAAGCTTGCTTTTCCCCCCAAATATAAAAATCTTTATTTTTTAATAGGCAAGTAGTGCATTTTTATAAAACTTTAAGCAATGTGTACAGTTATATAAATTTATAAATTATATAAATAAATATATAAATCCTGTGGCTCCCACTCCCACCCAGATAGAACTAGCTGCAGGTCAGTCCCTACCCAGCTGCCACATGGAAGCTCTTGATCATCATGGGGCAGGGGTTCCTGAGGGGATGGTAATCTTTAAAAAGCTTTCTTGATAAAATTCTTTCTTAAATTTTACGTTGGAAAATATAAGGTAGCAATCAGAAGTAGGAACATTGCATTTGTGTATTCCATTGATTATATGTTTGACTATTTAATGAAATTTACTAGACTCAGGCCCCATTAGAAAGGATTCAGCAGAAAGGTTCAGCACTTTAAAAACCATTTGGGGAAACATGAGTTTCTTCTATCTGTTACACGCTATTGTGGTCCAGCCTGGAGTGCCATGTTTGCTGATAAAAATATTTCTGTTCCTTTTCTTTCATCATGATTTCTTGAACACATGCTGCATTTGGGCACTGTCATAGGCCACACTGTAATGACCTTTCTCTGGATTCCTTATCTTTTAGTCCTAAAAATTGTCAGTGTAAACAAACCAGAAAACTTAACAGACTTACTATTTTTTTGTATCTATCCCTCCCTCCCTCCCTCCCTCTCTTCCTTCCTTCCTTCCTTCCTTCCATTTTTAAGTAATCCCTACACCCGACCTGGGGCTCAAACCCACAGCCCTGACGTCAAGAGTCCCGCGCTTCACCAGCTGAGCCAGCCAGGCTCCCCTTTATCTCTTTTTATTTACCCAAAATGCCATCTCATTATTTAACGGTACTGGGAATAAAATACTTAAATTTGTCACTAACCACACGTTTTCCTTTTTTGGTAATAAGATGATTATGATCCTTTAGTGGGAGATCAGGGAATTAGTTCAAGACTTGGTAACGTGTATCGACACAGACGGATGCGGTCAGTGCTCAGCAGGACCGGGTCAGCCCGCCAGCTCTACTCAGCACACAGTCTGAAAGCCTCTCCCTGTAGACGGGCAGGTCTCCTCAAGCTGTCAGGGAGGAAGAACCACATAGAATCAGTGAGAAAAAGGTCAATTCGAATTTCACTCAGACTTCCTGACCCTTTTGTTCTTTGCTTCCAAAGAAGCTAACAGGAACGCCCTAAGACGGGGGTGTGAGCTGGATCTTTGGGGCAGCAACTGGGTATTCGGATATGTGATAACAGTTACATGATGTTAAAGCTGAGGAGACGTGCCCGGGGAAGGGAACATGCCCTAGAATGTGGAGCGTGGGCTTCCCAGGATGTTTGGAGTCCGACGTGGACTGACCTGGCAGGACTGTTGGCTAATGGAAGGCCAAGTCTCCTGGGTACGGGTGTCTTTCTGTGGGAGCACGTGGTTTTGAACACTCCTCTCTGCTGTTGCCCCTTTGATTACGTGGCTCGGTTGGTGTCTCCCGTGTGATTGGTACCACAGGTGACATGCTCTCCTGCCCAAGATCGAGAGAGACAACGTGCTCTCACGGTCATCGTCCCGGTCTCTGTTTAAAAGAGTATTGCCAGCCAACAACTCACCTTCTGAAAGGTTCTTCTCCGTAACGCTCAAGTCCTTACTGTTTATAAGTTGCCTTTTTCCTGGACAACTCTTCTTAGATTTACTTATAAGAAGCATCCACCAAATGATGTAATGCTTTCTGTAGATACCACCTGGTGACATCACCTCCAGTAGAATAATTCCTGAGTGAGCAGCTTACACACTCAGAGAATGTGTGTCCGTCTACTCTGCAGCAACACGTAATAGGGGTGGGATTGTGATTTATAAAATCCACATTCTTTAGAGAATTCCCTTCCTCACTCTTTTTTTTTCTTTTAAGTAATAATGACTTTGGATTCACACTGAAGAAAGTCCGTGTTCTTTTGTCATGGAAAAAGGAATAATACCTTAGTGTTGCTAAATATGCACAGGGTTCTCACAGCGAAGTAGAACAAAGATTCAGAAACATCATCATGTTGTTTTTCTTTATTCAAGGAACATGGAAAATTTTGAGTATTACAGACACTAAAGCCCAGAAATGAGAAGAGATAAAATTGACTTGTGTTTTGATGAAAGTCAGGCATAGCTGAACATTTCCTTTCTCCTTATAAGCACATCATCGTATATGCAATCATAGATTTCGCCGGTGCTTCTGACTCCTATTACTCTCAGATGTGCATCTTGAAGACATTTATTATGACTTCCTCGGATCAGACAGATGAAACTAAGCTTTCCATTTTTATTCATTTAAGCAAGGACACGAAGATATTTGCTAACTCACAAAATATTTAAATTTGAGCTTGTGTTTGCTTGACAGCCATGGCCCATGTGGTTGGAATTTGTGATTGAGTATGAAGATGGACCTTCCTCTGAGCTCCTGCTGATGTTATTCCACAGAGAAGAAGACAGAGTGACCGTCCCACTGCCTGTCATATCACCAGGATGAAGGGAGCTGGCTTGCTTGGAAGATGTAGCATCTGACGTGAAAAGCGAGGAAGGAGAGTTGACGCTTCCAGTGTCTGGCTAACCCTTCCTGCTGAAGAGAAATGAAATGGAAGAGACTGCATTTGGGGAAAGAGATACCAGGGAAGCACTAAAGGTCTGACGCGGTCCAGCAGGGCACTCCGAGGTCAGTTATCGGATGAAAACAGAAAGCCAGAGCAACTCAGCCATGTCTGCCCCAAGGTGCTGCCCCCTGCACCCCCACCTAGAGTGGGAAGTCTTGTCGGGGACCCATCCACATCCAGATGGGCCCCGGCTTCCGCTCAACCCCCTGTGGCTCCCGAGAGAGATGCCCTAACGCTGAGCCAAGCAGAGGGAGGACAGGTGCCCTGAGAGCTGGCCGACCAGGCTTTGCTCCACTCAGCAGCCTTGACCTTGGTGAGCTCTCAGAAGGCTTTCAGGAACACCAACACTGATCTTACACAAAGAACTTCAGAAAACAGAAAGAGAAGAAACATACCCAGCCTGTTCCAGACTGGCACAACATTGGTATGGAAACCAGAGGAAGGCTTCCCTGGAAAGAAGAAGGACATGCCCGTCTCTCTCCAGAGCAACAATGCAGACATCCTGGACAAAACATTAGGGAATGCAAATCAGTAAAACAAGAAGGAAAAACACTTCACCACCAAGATGGATATATTCTAGGAAGAGAGTAGCATTATAAAATCAATCAATATAATTCATCATATTGACACATTAAATGAGAAAAATAATGTGATCACCTCGGTAGACTTATAAAAAGCATTTCATAAAGTTGAATATGCATTCATAATTTATGAAAATACAACTCTTAGCAAACTAAGAGTAGACAGGAACTTATTTAATCTGATAAAGGATAGCAAGAGGACCTCTAGCAAACACCAGACCTGATGGTGAAAGGTAGGAGACTGGCCTGAGAGCGGAGGACCACACAAGGATGTCGGCTGACACCACCTCTCTCCAGCTTTGTATCCGAGGCTCAGCCAGTGCAGCAAATACTGAAAAGAAATGAAGGTTATAAGAACCATAAAGCAGGGGCACCTGGGTGGCTCAGTCATTAAGCGCCTGCCTTCGGCTCAGGTCATGATCCCAGCGTCGTGGGATCGGGCCCCGCATCGGGCTCCCTGCTCCTCGGGAAGCCTGCTTCTCCCTTTCCCACTCCTCCTGCTTGTGTTCCTGCTCTCTCTCTCTCTGTCAAATAAATAAATAAAATCTTTAAAAAAAAAAAAAAGAACCATAAAGCAATAAATAAAGCTATCATTTTTGTAGATGACTATGTACATGGAAAAACCAAAGCAATCTATACGTAAGTTACTAGAATTAATAAGTGAGCTTTGCATTGCTGAATATGCCAAAAATTGCATTCTGTATTGCATTGTATTTCTGTTTTCAAGAAAGAAAGAAAAAAATAAACATTTGTAATATATACCATTAAGGTAGCATCAAAAATGTCAAAGACTCAGAAATAAATCTAACAAAAGACCTCTCCAGGGAAAATGGCAGAACCTCATCATGACAAGTTTCCAGAACCCAAGGAGAGGGAGTTCAGGAATGTCTGTGACTGACCAGACTCTGCACCATAATGTAAATCCCTCCCAAACTGACTTGGTGATCCCATGTAACCTCATTCACACTTCCGACAGATTTTTCCTTCATTTTGTTTTCCAGCATGCCTCGATGAGCCACCCCTGGAATGCACAGGAATTGCAGCAACCAGTCTATCCTTGAGCAAGGTGGGGAGACTTAGCATGTCGCGAGGGTCAGGTCGTGCCGAGAAGCTGCACAGCCACGCAAGGTGGTACGTGTGGCCATGCGAGCCAATCGGATGGGATAGAAAATCTAGAGACGTGATTTATGGGCATGGGATGTGTGGCAGATCAGTGGGGCAAGGATGGTGGTTTTCAGTAGACTGACTAGCCAAACGGGGGTGGGGAGGAAAGAGGGACCCCTCCTAGCCACACACACAAAAGTTAACAGAGAGACCAAAGACTGAAATGTTAAATTCCAACACCCGGAAGCAAGCTTGGGATCAAACTCAACTGAGTTTCTTTTCTCTTGAGAATGTGTTCTATTTTCTGGGTTCCTCAGGTGTTGGGTAGTTTTGGACCGAATCCGTGTCATTGTGAAAATTGAACTGTGGCGTTCAGAACTCTGTTACTTCCACCATTGGTACTGCTTATTTTCCTCAGTGGGTAGTTTTCTCGCCTGGCCTGGAACAGGAACAGCTTCCTGAGTGGCTGTTTCAGTCTGTTTGGGTGTTTTGTCTTCAGTGGGGGGACTTTGCGTCTGCTGCATGCATGTGTGGTTCGGGCTCAGCAGCCCTGTGGGAAGCAGGGTGTGGGGACCCTGTCCTGCCTTCCCATTTATGGGGTTCCTCCACACTCTTCGGCATTCATTCTGTAATTCTGGCTGCACTTTTCTGGTTCCCCATGCCAAAAAGACTATGCTTGCTGTGTAGACCACACTCAGTCCCAGATTGAGAGACCTGGAAACAGGAACTTATTACATAACTCCTCATCCCCTTCCTCCAAAGAGCATGAACCCCCACCAGTCTGTGTGGGGTCCCCCCATCATTCCACCCTCTAGTTCCCTCAGGTGGTTGCTTCTTGCTTTTGGTAATGCATCCAGCTTTTATGATTGTTTTCTCCAGGGGAGGGGAGACCATCTGGTGGGTCTTAGTCCATAATTACCAGAAGGAGAAAACATACAGACACAAATGGAGAAGTAAAAGCTTCTAGAATGGGCTACTGGAGAATATCTCTATGACTTTAGGGTAGGGAAGGATTTCCTAGTAAGCCCGAGTCACGAAAAGAAAAGATTGCTAAATGTAACACATTAAAATTAAGAACTCTATTCATCAAAGCATGCCATAAAAATAATGAAAAGATAAGCTGGCCTGTGGGAAAAAATATTTGACAAAGGACTAGTATCTAGAATATATAAAGGACTTCTGCAAGTCAGCAAGGAAAGCCAAAATGACCAATAGGAAAATGAACAAAAAGCTTCAATGAGTATATCACAGAAAGGTGATCCAAAGATCAATAAACATATGACAGTGTGCTCAATCTCATCAGCCATCAGGGAAATAAAAAATAAAACCTCAAAGACAACACAGAGATACTACTGCTTTGCTATCATAATGTTGGGCACCATCAAATGTTGGCAAGGACATGACGCGTCAGGATCTCTCATCCAGGGCTGAAGGGAGGCTGAGTGGGTGTAACCACATGGGAACAGTTTAGTATTATCTAGTAGAATTGAAGAGAATCATACCCTGTTACTGAACACACCACCCCTCAGATATGCCTCCAAGATATGAGCGTAAAGATATATACACAAGCACATTCAAATCAGCATTATTCAGAATAGCCCTCAATGGGAAGAACCCACATGCCCACCAACGGTAGAATGGATAAATAAGTTGAAGATTATTTATCCAATAGGATTCTATTCCACAATGAAATTAAACAAACACCAGACACAGATAACCACAGGATGGATCATACAAACATAATATTGAGGGGAAAAAGCAAATCCCAAAAGAATACATACAGTATGATTCAATTTACATAAAATTCAAAAGCAGACAAAACTAAACTATACATTCTATGGAAATTCTATGTAAAACTATAAAGAAAAGCAAGGCAATGATCTTGCTTTAAAGAGAAAATAAAAATGTCAGCTATGGCTCGGTCAGGGGGAGGGGTATGGTGGGGA
Source organism: Leptonychotes weddellii (assembly GCF_054177405.1). NCBI lineage: Eukaryota > Metazoa > Chordata > Mammalia > Carnivora > Phocidae > Leptonychotes > Leptonychotes weddellii. Next base: position 36,561,490 of record NC_138373.1, on the reverse strand, counting down.
AGGATAAATGGAATTTGTGATGATCTCACTCTTGCTCTGGATGGTGGTCAGGAAGATGTTAGATTTGTCCCACCCTCCCCCCCAGTTAAACTGTACATAGTCTTCTGTCTATATTTGTGAATGTCAACATTAAAAATACTAAAAGAGAAAGATAATTATGTCCTAGTGTTAATATCAACAGGAGGAAAATGACTAAGCATGTCATTCGGGAAGTGATAACCCAAGAAGTCATCTTCAGACCCTCTCCAGCCTCCTCCCTCCGTAGGACTGGAGAGCTCAGAGCTGTTAGCAGACAATGGCCTGGATGCCGAGGACAAACTCCTTTTGAGGCAGTACATTTCAACATTGCAGATTCAATGTTGGGCAAGTCGCTTAACCTTGATAGTTCTTATGTTCCTTTTTAAAAAATCAATTGATTGGTTGGTTCTGAACAATCTCTAAGGGTCCTTCCAGCTGATGTCTCTGATTGGATGGCACTGTTCACTTTTCCCCATTCACTGTGAATAGTGCTATCCAGCAGCTTAAGAAATGTAGTTATCTGCAATTCAGTGAATATGCCGTCTGCACTTTTATTATCCTAATTCCAGGAACTATTTAAAAATGGAGCAATAAAAAAAATAGCTGGGATCTGGAGACCTTTAAAACAATACTTTTCACTTTTCTAGCAGCATTTATTCAAAGAGAATATATTTTAATAGTTATTGAACTGGATTCTTTCAGAGCACAAGCTATCTCGGTAATGAGTTAGACATTTCAGAAACAGCATTGCCTCCTCCGTCCATAATCAGAGCGAGCTGAAGTTGTGGCCCAGACTTCTGCGTTGTTGGCCAGCCGTTTTCATTCCTCCTCCTCCGACCACTAGGTGTTGGATATCTCCAGGTTCATTCTGGGCTCATCGATTTTATTCCACATGATCCAGCAAGACTTCCCAAGGTCTCGGTTACCATATGTGTAATAATTACTCTTAAACCTTTTCTCTTATTCTAAGCATCCTTCTGAGTTCTGGACTTGCAGATCTGACAGCCTCCTGAAACTTTCAGGTTTGCAGAGTCTGTGTGCTTCAAATTTCACTCATCCCCTTCTCTCACAAAGCTGCTTCTCCTCCCCACTCGGGTCCTGGTGACTGGCACTGCTAGTTGTCACAGGAGAGGCCATAGGGATGCAAATCAGTTGGCACCAGAGCTTTCATTCTAGGCTGAAAACCAACTAAGGGGTCAGGACCACAAAGTCAGAGGGTGAGTGAAACATCATTGAGAGCCGTCAGGGCTTAGGAAAACAAGTCCTTCCAATTCTGATGAGCAGAGGCAGGGCAGAAAGGGGGGATAAATTCAAGTCAGGGGAGTGAGGAGACAGTGACCATGACAGGACCAAGGCAGAAGGCATCCATGCCCGCGTGCCTGCAGTTTTCCCTGTGAGCTCTGGGCTGCAGGGGGCAGCCGCACCACGTCTCCTCCTGGACTGCGCCCTGCTCTCATACCTCTTACTTTTGTGTTTGCTGCTGACTCTTCTTGATGTGCCCACTTTTTTGTCTTTGTCTGGATTTTTGTCCTCATTGCTGAAGACTCGGCTGAAATATCTTCTCTGTGAAAGCTTACATCCATTCCAGACCGTCTCCTTCTCTACTCCGTGTCTGTCTCATACATAGCTCCTTCTCTGCAGTACCCACAGTCTTTATGTCTGTTTATGTGTCTCTTTTCCTTTAGTTTTATTTCAGTAAAAGAAACATACAAAAATCCTTTGAAGTTAAATAGTGGCTTCTGGTTTCCAGAAACAGCAGCCTGGATTAGTCAAATTAACTCTCCAGTGAAAAACAATAGAAAATATTGTATTTACACAGTTTTACATTTTTTTCAAAAATTACTTATTTGTGTCAAAAATCTGAAGACAGTAGGAACAAACTATTTTATGGAAGTCTATAATGAGAGCTATAAGCATGTGTATACACTGTATATATATCAGAGCATATATGGTCAGATAAAAGGTGCTCATGCCCTGAGAGCATTTGCTATACCCCTCAATGAGTTTGTTTTTGGTGAGTTTTTTGTTCATTCAAGACAAGATGAATAGAAGTCAAGGCCAATATCCAAGGCCTTAAAGGAGACATCCTGACCATAACCTGGGACCCCAAAAAGGGCAATCACACTTAAAGTAAGAGTGAACCATATCTAAACCCACTCTCTACCCCAATCACAGGGGATTTTAAGGAAACTGCCTTAGAAGGAAACAGAGCAGGAGAAGAAAAAGGAAGAAAAAATTAGGGGGAATTTGCAGCCATGGATCAGCTCTTTGCATGTGGGTGCACATGATCTGGAACACAGAGGCCAAGAAAAGTGGGGCTATGAAATTGGTTTGAGATGGTTGCAACTGTTAGTATCCCCAATATTCTTAGACAGGAACATAAATGCTCTCTGAGGGAAGGCATATCCATCCTAGACCTTGTGTAGCCAACAAACGAAAGTACTTTTCAAGGGCAATGACAAACAGGATGTCAGAGATAACAAGACATCAAAGTGAGTGTTCTTGAGTCATTCTTGGTAGACTCCCCCCAAATTGTCCACTTCATCTATATCTTCCTTTTTTGGGTTAATCTTGCATTTGTGAAGGAAGAATTAAGTAAATAACGAAGAGGAATAATTAAGTAAAATAAAACCAAACATTAAATAGCTAAAAGTTTGTTCTTTGATAACACTAACAAAATTGACAAAACCACTTGTGAAACTGATGAAAAATAGAGAGAAGTTGCAAATAACTAATACTAAAAACTATAAAACATCAATGAAAGAAATTGAAGACAACACAAACAAATGGACAGATATTCCATGCTCATGAATTGGAAGAATTTAATATTGTTAAAATGTCCATACTACCCAAAGCAATCTACAGATTTAATGCAGTCCCTACCAAAATATCAACAGCATTTTTTCACAGAACTGGAACAAATAATGCTAAAATTTGTGTAGAACCACAGAAGACCCCTACTAGCCAAAGCAATCATGAGAAAAGGATTAAATGTGAGACCTGAAACTAAAAATTCCTAGAAGAAAACATAGGCTTTAATCTCTTTGGCACTGGCCTTAGCAACATTTTTTCTAGATATGTTTTCTCAGACAAGGGAAACAAAAGCAAAAATAAACTATTGGGATACACCAAAATAAAAAGCTTTGCACAGCAAAGGAAACAATCAACAAAACAAAAGGCAACCTACTAAATGGAATAGATATTTGCAAATGATATATCCAATAAGGGGTTAATATCTAAAGATACAAAGAACTTATATAGCTCAACACCTAAAAAGCAAATAATGTGATTGAAAAATGGGCAGAGGACCTGAATAAACATTTTTCCAAAGATGACATCCAGATGGCCAACAGACATGTGAAAAGATGCTCGACATCACTCATCATCAGGGAACTCCAAATCAAAACCACACTGCGATATCACTCACACCTCTCAGAATGGCTAGAATAAAAAACACAAGAAACAAATGTTGGCGAGGATGTGGAGAAAGGGGAAATCTCGTGCACTGTTGGTGGGAATGCAAACTGGTGCAGCCACTGTGGAAAACAGTATGGAGGTTCCTCAAAAAAATTAAAAATAGAAATACCCTATGATCCAGTAATCCCACCACTGGGTATTTGCCCAAAGAAAACAAAAACATTAATTTGAAAAGATATATGCACCCCTATGTTTATTGCAGCATTATTTATAATAGCCAATATGTGAAAGCAACCCAAACATCCATCAGTAGGTTAATGGATAAAGAAGATGTGATGTATATATAGTGGAATATTACTCAGCTATAAAGAAGAATGAAATCTTGCCATTTGCAACAATATAGATGGATCTTGAGGATATTACACTAAGTGAAGTCAGAAAGAGAGAGAGAAATACCATATGATTTCACTTATATGTGGAATTTAAAAAACAAAGCAAACAATAAAACAGAAACAGACTCATAAATACAGAAAACAAACTGGTGGTTACCAGAAGGGAAGGAGGTGGGAGGTGAGCAAAATAGGTGAAGGGGATTAAAAGGTACAAACTTGCAGTTATAAAATAAATAAGTCATGGGAATGAAAAGTGCAGCACAGAGAATATAGTTAATAATACTGTAATAACTTTGTATGGTGACAGATGGTAACCACACTTCCCCGGTGAGCATTAAGTAATATATAGAAGTGTTGAATCACTGTATTGTACACCTGAAACTAATACAACATTGTATGCCAACTATATTTCAATCGGAAAAAAAATCACTACAGATGCCAAACACACAGACATCTTAGAAAAAAGATATTATTAACAACTTTATGCCAATAAATTTGAATATAGAGAGGACGTGGACAAATTTGGGAGGGAATATACCAAGACTGACTCAGGAATAAACAGAAAAATGCAATAGTCTAAAACCTTTAAAGAATTAAATCAGCAGGGGTGCCTGGTGGCTCAGTTGGTTAAGCATCTGTCTTCAGCTCAGGTCATGATCTCAGGGTCCTGGGATTGAGCCCCATGTCGGGCTCCCTGCTTGGCAGAGAGCCTGCTTCTCCCTCTGCAGCCCCCACCTGCCCCAGCTCGTGCTCTCTCTCTCTCTCTCTCTCAAATAAATAAATAAAATCTTTTTTAAAAAAGGAATTAAATCAGCACTAAGTGTGTTCCCTTAAAAGAAAACTCCAGATCAGCTGGTTTCACTAGTTATTTGATACCTTCAAGGAAGAAGCAATCCCATCCTATTCACACTCTTCTAGACAACAGAAGAAGAAATGCTTTACAACTTACTTAAATGATCTAGTAAAACTTGATCCCAAGGACGAATGTATAAAGAATATTTGTAGGCTAATTTCACTCATGGACACAGATGTAAAATTTTTCAAAATAGGGTAAAGCCCCACCACAATATGATAATGAGATCCAAATAAATCCTTTGTATAAACACACATCCAATTACTGTGAGGCTCATGAGTGGGCATGTCAGTTTGCACAGCTCACCGGCTTACACTGCCCGGGGACTGCAAATATGCTTCAGCCCCTGCTGTTGTTTTATGCGTGGTGTATTTTTTTAAATCTTTTTTTGTTTCTTGTCTTTTCTCCCCCCTCTCCTTTTTGTTTGTCACCTTTTGGTTTAAAATCATGGGGAAGATTCTGATTGCCGTGGTGCCTGGACTTTCAAAGGTTCCCACAGATTAGGCTGGGAGAAGCTGGGGATTCAGGGACCTGTCCTCCACTTCCCCACTTCTTAGGAATTAATTGAGTACCTACAGCTACCCTAGCCCCCTCCAATCCCTGAAAAGGTTAAGAACTTTAATCAGCCTTGTTTGAGAAAGGAAAGGAAAAAATGGCCAATGCATTGTTCTCAATTTCAGGTTATTTTGGGGGGAGTTATTGATGAGTTTTACTGTAATAGTAAACCAAATTCAACAGTATGTTAAAAGGATAATAGATTTTGACTAAGTCAGATTTATCCAAGGAATACAAGGTCGGTTTAACATTTAAAACAATCAGTTAATTTTTTTCCATATTAGCAGGCCAATACAGGAAAAATTACATAATCATCCCAATAATGCAAGAAAAACACTTGATAAATTTCAGTATCAGCCTAAAAAGTGAGTAAACTAGGGCTTTCTTAATCAGATAAAGAGAAGCTACAAAAATCCACAATCAACACTGTATTTAACAAATGTTTGAAAACTTGCCCTTTTCCCTTTTCAGTGGTGGACAAGAAAAGGATGCCTCCTACCACTGTGATCACACTGAAATTGTCATTGTTTTCAGAAGAAACGATTGTATAGGTATTGAATAAAAAATTTGTAAATAAAATATTAAAATTATTTCATAAAATATAAATTATGAAGAGTATAAATAAAATAATTTAATAAAAATAAAATTAGTATGACAATTCCATTGTATTTCTAAATAAGAGCAACAAATAAAAAATGTAATTCTAAAATATGCCATTTACAAATAGCATCCAAAAATAGCAAATAGGATAAATATAAAAGAATGATGTGAAAGACCTTTATGGGGAAAATTATATAACTTTACTGAAAGACATTATTGAAAAATGGAGAGATACCCTGTGTTTATAGAGTGGAAGTTTCAAAATGCAAGCAGGCCATTGATCCCTAAATTGACTTCTAGGTTCAGGGCCATTCCACTCAAAATCCCAAGAGTATTTTGCAGAAGTGACATCTGACAGGAGAATTCAAAATATAAACAAAAATGCAGGGAGAAGAACAGCCAAGGTTTGAAGAAGGAGGAGGAGGGAGGGGGGGAAGGAAGAGATGAGCCTCAGTCTGTCAAACAGTTAGGTGTTGTAAAGCTGTATTAGTCGGTACTAGGCTGTATTAGAGCAGGAATCGACAAATAGATGAATGGAACAGAAAAGAGAGCCTGTATGTGCACAGCAACATATGGGAGCAATAGAGAGCATGGGGAGAAAGTTGCATCTCTATTCACCAGGATATCATATATGAGAAATATATATCATATATATATGTGATACAATAAACATCTGATATATATTTCATATATCATATCTCAAATAATAATATAATATTGAATAATATGAAAAAGTGTAACTATTAAATAAAATTAATATTGATCATTATTTAATAAGCATTAAGCAACACATTTATTAAAATATAAATAAATATAAGTATTAAATAAATGATTATTAATAATAAGGTATATTATATTGTTATATTTTCCTCATCGTAGCCCAAATTTGGAAGCAGCCCAAGTGCCCATCAACAGTGGAATGATAGAATGGATTGATAAACTCAGATACATTCAGTCAAAGAATACTTACTTAGAGGAAAAGAAAAAGTAGGCTACAAACAACAATAAGGAGAAATCTATAAACCTAGAGTTGAATGAATAAAAAACAAAACATACAAATTATACTTATCATGTAATTCTATTATACAAAGTTCAAAATAAGCAAAATTAAACTGTATTTTATAAGGATTCATGCAGTGCTGATTAAGAAAACCAAAGAAGTAATTACAAGTCAGGAGAATGGTCTGTTTTGGTGAGAATGAGGGCACTGTAGTTAGGAGGGACTTCTGGAAAGTAAATCATGTTCAATTTCTTCAGCTGGTTCACTTGTTACTTGGTTTTCTAACGATTTGAATGTTACCAATAACATTTATGCACATTTCTACATGTTATATCTTGCAATAGAAATGTTTAAAAATGGTATAATTAGACTTTCAATGAAAACCAATTTTCTAACATGTTTGAGAATCAATTGGCTTTCTACTTATTTAAATGCCAAAACATTTATGCACATTTCGCTATATGTTATCTTTCATAGTAAAACTATGTATTTGAACAATTAGACTTCTAATAAAACCAGTAGTCCCCAGAGCTATCCCATCTTACTTCCTAGAGGCAAGCACAGTCACATTTATGGTGTTTCTTTTTGTGTTTACCTCTGTATTTCTAAATAATAAGCTTACAGTGCTGTGTCTTCATTTTTCACTTTTAGATCTACTTATTGACTGTCTACATCCACAAGATGAAGACATAGCTTTCTTATCTACCTCTTTTTCTTTAAGCTTACACACATTCATTTCCTATTCTCTCCCTCCCCAACTATATTGTTTTTATGTTAATTTTCAGAATTTACATTATTATGTAACTATGTAAATCAAAATAAATCATCAACATAAATCAATCTCAAATTCCTATAATGTGTTTATTCTATTAATTTCTTTTTTTTTTCTTGGAAATATCCCTTTAGAATTCCTCATGCTTTTTCTCCAATTTGGACTGATATTTACATTATTACGCTTATGAAATATTTTTCAGAGACCTCTACTACAAGCCATGACACAGACTTTCTCTCCACTGAAACCAACCACAAAATATAGGCTACAATTCTTTTCAGGCATTTAAAAATGAGCATCACAGGAGAAGAGAAACTTATGAAGTGATCCCAGTGTTGCCACATGATTGTTCTGGTTTTCAGCCTGGAGATGGTCTCTCTGAGTGGAGGAGGAAGAGGCTGGAGCTCAGGTCTTTGAAGTAGCTGGAACTAGTTTGGCAGGGTTTCTGAGAAGGGGTGCTGTATAGAGAGGAGGTCCAAGAAGTCTGCATGGGGGTTCAGTGTGATTCTTGCATGGGGGCTGCACAGGCAAAGGGAGAAACTCCATGGCTTTGTTAGATCACCTGCTACAGCCTGAGAGCCAAATGCCGGCACCAGGAGGCACACAGTTCTGTGTCATAGTGGGGTACTAGCCTAGGCACTGGGAGACCTCATTGAAGATTTTGGAACGGAGTTAAAATTTCAGAAAGTCTAAACCTTAAGAATAAAGTCCACACTCTATGGTAAGAGACATGTCCTAAACATATGTTCTAAAATAAAACAGTTCTGCTCCAAGAAAGGATAAAACCAAGGCTAACAAGACCAAAAGTAAGAACCACTAATTTCACTGTTTGCCTGAACAATGTGAACATCCGTGGAGGAAGAAAACATGATTTTCTCTCACTACAATATATTGTCCACAATGTCCAGCATACAACAAAAAAATTACTAGATATGCAAAGAAATGGAATAATATGAGTCATAGTCAAGAGAAAATGCAGTTTTTGGAAACTCAACCATGGTTACCCAGATATTGGAATTAGCAAGCAAGGACTTTCAAGCAACTGTTATAAGTATACATTGTCTATAATAGCCATTTGAGTAAACAGTTATAATAAATGGACAAATGGGGGAATATTAACACAGAAATGTAAATTGTAAAAACAGACCAAAGGGAAATTAGGAAATGGAAAAGTGCAGTATACAAAGTGAAAAATTAATAGGATGAGCTTAAGAGTGGATTCCAGATGTTAGAGGGAAGGGTCAAATGAATCACTATCTCTGAAAAATAGAAAGAAATAATATTGGAAAATAAGACATGGGAGAGTCACATTTTGTCCCGTAGGACAACATCAATCAGCATAGCATAAGTGCAGGAGGAATCCCAAAGGAGAGGAGAGCAAGAATGAGCAGAAAAAAAAAATATTGGGAGAATAGCTGAAAATTACCTGAGTTTTGTGAAAAGCAAAATCTTCCATATTAAAAAAGCTCCGCAAACTTTAAGCAGGATAAATACAAAGAAAGTGACACTCAGGCACATCACTCAGGTACATCAAATTGTTGAGACCATAGATAAAGAGAATATCTTGAAGGCAGCAGAGAAAAATCACAGTTACATGCAAGTGGGCAATGATAGGAGTGAACGTTGGTGTCTTGTCAGAAACAATGGAGGCCAGAAGACAATGATACAGGAACGTGGTTATTCTGAAAGAATAAAACTGCCAACCTGGAATTCTAAATCCAGTAACATTTCAAATATTCAAAATTGAAGATGCTCTGAAGATACTTCATTGCCAGCAAAATTGCAATAGCAGTTCTAAGGAAATTTTTTCATGACCCCAGACAGAAATTTAGATCCACAGGAATTAATAAAGAACATAAAAAATGGTAAATAGAAAAGACTGTATACCTTAAATTTTCTTCTCCTAATTTTTCTAAGACATACGACTGGGAGAGCAAATATTACCTCACTGGTTTGTGGCATTTATAATGTATGTGTATATGTTGTATATGACAATGATGCACACAACAGTGCAGAGATGTGTAGGAAAATGTAAGCATGGAGTTAGAAGAATGCATTAATTCCAAAGAAGTCAGGAAAGGAGGAACAGAGGAACAAAAAACAGAAAACAAATGACAAAATGATAGACCTAAATCCAACCATATCAACATTACATTCATTACAAGGAAATTTATTCAGAATTTAACAGTATATTTATAATATGCTATGGTAATGGATCTTTTCTTTTAGTTTTCCTAAAACTAACCACCTTATTTTTCCTACTACATTCATTTTTTTGGTCATCATTCATAATTTTTCCCTTATCTTACAACAATCTCTTGCTAAGATTTTATGGAAGGTCAATCACATTAATTAATCTACTGATTCCATTTTCTATTTTTCATTTTTTTATTATTTTTTAAAGATTTTATTTATTTATTTGACAGAGGGAGAGAGAATGAGCAGTGGGAGTGGCAGGCAGAGGGAGAAGCAGACTCCCCACTGAGCAGGGAGCCCGATGCGGGACTCGATCCTGGGATGCCAGGATCATGACCTGAGCCAAAGACAGTTGCTTAACCAACTGAGCCACCCAGGCACCCCATTTTCTATTTTTTAAAACGTCATTGCAGGGGAGATAGCTCCCCATTCCTCATGTTCTTTTTCTTCCATGTGGAGGAAACTCTATTACTGTAATGTATTTACACACACACACACACACACACTCTGCCCCAGGAAAAGTGAAGTATCTTATCTGATTGGTGAGGGTGAATCAGAAACAGCCCAGATTCTGACTTCTTTTATTCCTCTTGGCGGGTCAACTGTGTGCAGAGAACACACATGCATACTGTCCAACAGACATGGGCCCTGCTTGCAAGAGGAGGCCTGCTTCCCAGTGCTGCCTTCCGCCGTAGTAAGTTTTTGTGGTCAGTGCCAGGAAGCCCACTTGTCTGCAGATAAAAGACACATTCACCAATAACAGTGTTATTGTAATAAAAGTTCATGTTTTGTTCTCCTAAAAAATTGCAGAACCAGAGGCCCTATTCAAGCAGGCATCTATCTACTCATGTGACTTAAAACCTGGTGACATTAAAGTGAAAATATCTTAGGTGACAAAGAAGAGTAGCTTATCCATTAGTCAACTGATGATAATTACCAAGCACTCTGCATTTCTCACTGGCTAGAAATAAAACTACAGGGGTGCCTGGGTGGCTCAGTCAGTTAAGCGTCTGCCTTCGGCTCAGGTCATGACCCCAGAGTCCTGGGATAGAGTCCCTCATTGGGGCTCCCTGCTCAGCGGGGAGCCTGCTTTCCCCCTCTGCCTGCCACTCCCCCTGCTTGTGCTCGCTTTCTCTCATAAATAAATAAATAAATAAATAAAATCTAAAAAAAAGGAAATAAAACTACAGATCTCCCTTGACTTACAACGGGGGTACATTCTGATAAACCTATTGTAAGTTGAAGACATTGTTAAATCAAAAATGCATTTAACAAACCTAACATCAAACATCAGCTTAGACTAGCTTACCTTAATGTGCTCAGAACACTTCCATCAGCCTACAGCTGGGCAAAATCACCTAACACAAAGCCTACGTCACAATGAGGTGCTGAATATCTCATGTGATTCATTGAATACTGTACTGAGCATGACAGAATGACAGTCTGGGTGCAGGAGGTTGTCTGTGTATCAGCTGTTACTCCCGTGATCGCGGGGCTGACTGTGAGCCACTGTCTCGCATCATCACGAAGGATTGTCCAGCATGCCTCTAGCTCAGGACAACATCCAAATTTCAAAGTTTGAGGTATGTTTTTCTACTGAATGCATATTGCTTTTGTGCCATCGTAAAGCTTAGAGATTGAAAACTCGTAAGTGGAACTACTGTAAATTGGGGCCTGTTCATAATCTCTTTCCCAGTTGTCCTTCATTGCTTTTGTTTTAGTTGATCATTTTTTGCTATTCGAAAATGTTTAAAGTTGTGCATAATATGTTACTGAAAATTTCTCCTACTGCTTCAATTCCCCAATTTTGGCTTGTTGGTTTTGTAATTTGCTCCTAAGCAGCTAGCCCTTTGTAATTTCTTGGGGTTTGGGATGTAAAGGTTTTCATCTAGATTTGTTTTTTCCCATATTAACATCTGTTATGGTTGGATTATGTGACCCAAAAGATTTCTTGAAGTCCAAACCCTCAGGACCTCAGACTGTGACTTTATTTGGAAATAGTCTTTGCAGACTCGACCAAGTTCAGAGGAGTTCACTAGGGTGAGCTCGAATCTGAGAGGACGGGTGTCCCTATAAAAAGGGGAATCTTGGAGCCAGCCACAGACAGAGGGATGCTAATGTGACAACGGAGTCAGACATTGCAGGGAAGCAGGGGATTGCCAGGGGCCACCAGGAGCTGGAAGTGGTGGGGGAGGAGGGATCCCCCCAGCAGCATCGGAGGGAGCCCAGCCCTCCCCGACACCTAGTTTCCAGACTTCCAGCCTCTAGATGGTGAGGCCAACAGTGTCTCTTGTTTAAAGCCACTCAGTTTGTGCCCCGTTGTTACGGCAGCCCTCAGACCCTAACACAGTAGCTAACTTCCACAGCAACATTTCAAAGGAGCATTTTGTTTGCCTGTTTTTAAAATTTTTATTGGATTTGTCATGTCTTTAAAATCACTGGTTTGGAGCTCTGTGTGCCTGCATTTCTGTTTCCTTCTCTCAGTCCGCCTTTCTGTTCTAGCATGGTCCTGTTTCCCGGCATGCACGTGCCTCTCCCTGACCTCTCTGCGGCACCCTCAGTTTCTTTCTCTTACCCTTCCTCTGCCCATTATCTTTCTCTTTCCACCTTTCTACCTTTCTTGTGTGTAACGGTACTGTTGATCCTTGAACAATGTGGGGTTAGGGGTGCCGACCCCTGCACAGTCGAAAACCAAGGAATAACTCTGACCCCCCTGAAATTTAATGGCTAACAGCCTACTGCTGACTGGAAGCCTTACTGATCACATACACAGTTGGATAACTAATACTTTGTATGTTATGTATATAATATACTGTCTTCTTACAATAAAGTGAGCTAGAGAAAAGAAAATGGTGTCAGGAAAATCAAAAGGAAGAGAAGATACATTTACAATACTGTCCAAAAAAAATCCACGTATACGTGGACCCGTGCAGCTCATGCGGCACAGCCAACTGCCCCATCAGTCTATGGACTGGGCCACTGTGGTCTGCTCTTTCTCTTCTGCCCTGATGTGTTCACTCCCTACAGGTTCTTGTGAAAGCATGCCTTTAGTCAAGCAAGTACCTCAGAACCCTTGCCTCAGGCTCTGCTTCTTGGGAACCCACCCGACCTCACTCCAGTCCATTTATGTGACTGTGAGCATGGCAGGAAGTTGAAGTACCAGCACCAACTAAGGTAAAACTTCCACTATAACTGGGATTTGGCTCTGCCTGGATTGCCGGTCCCCTCCTGCTCCCACCCAGTCGCATTTCAAAGGAACAACTTTATCTTCTCATTCAGAGAAGGGTGATGGTGAGGAAGCCAAGTCCCCAGAGTCCTTGGGACCTTCTCAACTAGTGTAGAGTCTGCCATGGAGAGTATAGCATCATGTTCTTTTTTTTTTTTTTTAAGCTTTTACTTATTTATTTATTAGAGAGAGAGAGAGAGAGAGAGCGTGAGAGAGCACAAGCTGGGGGAGGGAGAGGGACAAGCAGACTCTGTGCTGAGTGCAGAGCCCAACACGGGGCTCCATCTCACAACCCCAAGATCATGACCTGAGCAGAAATCAAGAGTCGGATGCTCAACCGACTGAGCCACCCAGGCATTCCAAGCATCATGTTCTTTATTTTTATTTACTTTCATTGAGTGTATGTGTGAGCTAGTACAGACTCACTGAAAACACTGCTTTTATTTATCTTCATAATAACAGGATTCTGGATTTTATACAACTAAATTGTTTAGACGCCACTGCAGACATTGTGGTGGAGTGTTACTTGGTGTAGTAGAGGCTGTTCAGGATTGTGCAAAACTTGATATATAGAGGTATTTTCCATTTTGAAGGGATGAGCCCAATTTAAAATTTTTCTTTTATGATTCTGTTTCACATTGTGGATTTTTGATGGCAAGATTTTAGTCTTCAACCACTCTCCTCTCTTCTACTTCAAAAGCTTATGTTTTAAACACTCAAAAAAGCCTTATATCTGAGAACATTTTATAAAATCTTGAATAAAAAAGCCTATGTGTCACTTGTCTCAGTGATTAATTGATATGAGTTCTGGGAATGACAATTAATCTTGACATTAGCTTAATTAAGCTAGACATTAGTTAATCATAATTGGCAAAGGAAATATGCTATAAAAATATGATGCAATCTAAGACCAAACAGGACTAATTTTTGGATAATTTGTGTTTTGTGCTACTGTAGCACCATTAGTACAAGTGATTAACACGTCAGTAAAACGATCAGAAATAATTACCTTATTGATAATGGCATACTGATTTGTAATGATGGATACAAGGAAACATTTAGGCTGTTTGTCCAAGATAAATTTCAACACTTCTTTTTCCATCAAGGCATCTTTGACTCACAGTTGAATCCTCAGCACTTCCGGTAATGGCCTGGAAAATCCAATTAATTGTGCTGTGGGATTCTTTGGGATTACTTCGTTCTTCTTCTCTTTCGCCTGTATGCCTGTTCTTAGTTAGGTAAATAGGTGGGATAATTCTCCACTTCCTGAGGAAGACAGCATAAACAAAATGCAAATACCCATATGGTTCACCAAACTTAGTCACATGCATATTATTTAGTTAATTCTATAATGATGTAAAAAAAAGTCACAAATGTTAATGATTTCTTGCATGCATAGAATAGTCTCATGCAGGGGTTCAAGCTGCTTTCTAAGTACTGATTAATTAAACCCAAATTTCTGTGTCAGATCATTCACTTTTTTTCCTTTCTTTAAACCCAACTCACTCCACCCAAGCTGAATTGCTGATAATACAGTAAGACCCAAATGAAACGTAACCCCACGCACAAATTGCCAGGCATAGTCCTGTAGGTAAATTTTAGCCTAGGAAAACTGGGTCACAGCAGTTTTATGATATAAGTACTTACAGAAAAACCACCATAGTATCTTACAACCAGTTCTTCCTAATGACTTTGAAAAAGGGAAAAAATTCACAAGGTTGGGCTCCCCAGGAGAAAGCACAGCGTGAACAAATCCCACATGAATCTGATAAGGAATGAAATAATCAATCCTTATCAGCAGTCAGGCTTCAGAAGTAAAGGTACAACTCTGAGATACGCTTCTGTACGGGAAGCCGGCACCTATCGAGCCCACGCTTCCCACGGTCAGCTACCACATTAATGACACACTGATACTGGGTTAGCAGAGTCCTTTACTGCCCTTGTCTGTCCCAACCAGACTGTCTAAAATCTGGAGCCCAGTTCCATGTGAGTATTTAAGTTCTTTCTCCAAATTGGCTGGGAATTCCGTGAAACAGAAACAGAAACACAACCGGGGTGAGCTGTCACAGGTGGGCAAAGAGTGGTGACAAAGGACCCATAGCAGACAGTAAGCAAGATTCAGAGAGAGGCACCAAAATCCTCAGGGATATGATGATTAATTAATTAATTAGGTTTATGTAGCTGCCCCTCCATGCAACTCAAAACGTTGTGTCCAGGACTTGTCTAGCTGGGACGGTAGAGGAGCAGAGAGAGCTTACCCTGCCGTGTCTCCGTGTTTCTCCAATCTGCTAGCCTCTGGCAGGCTGCCTCCTGGTCGGCCAGGATCATCACACGTCCTCATACCTGAATGTTTTGTGCTGTGTCTCAGACCCTCTGGGGTTTGTTATGTAAAGCCTGGCTTATTTGAGAAATTAAACCATGCCAGTGTGTTAATAAATGCTATTGATGTTTTACCACTCTCAGGTAGCGGTCTTGAGATTTTCCAGTGGCTTTCTGAGAATAACTCCAATGACAGAATTTTCAGGGCTTTGGGCAGACCTGGGAAGCAAACAGCCCTTAGCATTTACTCAATTCATTCTAATAAACCTCTATTGGGTATTGTTATGTCCACCTCGACATTCATTTGAACCAGGTTTTTATACGTAGACACACACACGTGTATCACAAGGTCTTTACAAGCTCCCCAATCCTCGAGGCTGGCTGGGACTGAAGCAGAACGAGATGGGGGGAATGGTCCTTTACCTTGTTGCAGAGCCAGACTGCACTCTGAGACACAGTATGTTGTTTCTATGTCATTCAACACAGCAGGCAAATTATGGATAAACTAGCTGCCAGATAAGATGCACACATAGATGATGCATTGCAGGTGGAACAGGCAGAAAAAGAGGAGGTGGCAAGAATCTTCCCAACAAGGAGGTCAGGAAGGAGGCTTCATGGAAGAAGTGGCATTTGAGGTGGGCATGACTGGGTGTGATTTCCTCTATGGCTGTGACACAGGTGGGGCAGGGGACGACAGGAAGAGGGAACAGGAGGGTGGAGGCACTCTGCAGGGGAATGCAGCATGATGGGGAGCCGTGGAGCAGAAGGTAGGGAAGGAAACTGTGCCAAGCCTGGGAAGCTCCAATGTCAAATCAAGGAGTTCTTTGCTCTGCAGCCAGAGAACCAGTGTCCATGGTAGAGCAAGGGGACTATGACCTGTTCAAAGTGTCACTTGGGAAGAGCAATCTGGCAGCCACGGTAGGAAAGATTAGAAGGAAAAGACAGGGTAGGTTTGGGTGCTCTGAAGGTCTGGATTAGGCAGTGACCATGAGCAGAGGGGAGGGAGAGATGTGTGAGATTGGTAACAGCATGGCTCAAAGGACAGATCACGAGGAGGAGCAAGGCCACTATCAGAGATGATGAACAGAGATCCAGGATTGGCAGTAGGAGAAGTTTGATTTTGGACATACCGTGTTTTGAGGACATGGCAGGATTTCCAGATAAAAGTGTCTGTCGGGGTGTTGGAAATGCCAAGTGCACACCATCTCCTGTTTTTTGTGTAGTTACACAAAGACCTGCTGAAATGAAGAGCCATCAGCTCAGAATCTAAGTATACTATCAATGTGTTTAATGCAAAATCACAGTCCTCTTTGGAGCCAAACTCAGTGACAGCATCATATGTAAATGACCCAGACCCATCCCTGCATTAAAAGGTGATGTCATCCTGCCTGAGGTGGACTCGATATCACTTATTGTTTGGAATGTGCAGTCCCACTTTGCTATAAGGGACCCCAGGATTTGCTCCAAAGGCTGGGCTGTGAATCCTGGTTCTGCTGCATGTTATTTCTGTAAAGTCTTCCACCTGCAGCATGGACGGGCTGGACTCCAGGGCTCTCTACAACACGGTGGCCTGTTTATCATGAAGAGGGGACAGAAATGTGGCATACGGCTTGGTTCGCAGTGTCCACCGGACTCATGCCTACAGAATATGAAGCAGAGGAACTTGGGATGCACTCCTCTCAAGTTCATCAGTGCAGATATCCACTTCTCCCCTCACCATTCCCCACGGAGAAGACAGATGTGCATGAGAAATGCCAACAACTCTCTCAGTTGTCACTACGGTCACTTCAAGGGGAACTAGAAAGATGAGGGAGGCTCAGTCTTGAGGAGCTTACACTAATGAGGAAGATAAACAAAAGGTCAAATATGATAAGGGCAGCAAGTAGCGGGAGCACAGCTAGGGAGGAAGAAAGGTATTCTGGAGTTGATGTTGGGGATGGGTGGGGGAGGGTGTGGGCATCGCAGGGGAGCAGGCACTCCAGGATGAAGGCACACCATGAAGGAAGGTGCTAAAGAGAACAAAGAGCAAGAGTGCTGATGAGGAGCACACCAGGCCTTGAGGAACCAGGGCATGTGAGAGATGTGGTGCGGTCTGCAGGTTGGGGTCAGCTGGTGGAGGGTCTTGAGTTTCCTGCCAAGTTAGACTTGTATTCAGTAGACAGTGCGGTAAGTGCTATGGCCTGTGTTTGAGTTGGGAATGAATGCCTCCCCTTCGGGAGCCAACTGCAGCCACAGGTCAAGTATATGGTTGTAGGAGAACTGAGTGGGAATGCTCGGAGGAGCGATAGGAGGGGTTACAGGAATGACCATGAAGTCAGATGATCCAGTCTTCCTGCCAGAGCCTTGAGAGGACTGAGAAGCAGAGGGTGTGTGAAGGCCGAGAAAGAGGGAGATCTCCAGGACTCCATCCAGCCTGAATAATTAAGGAAATGGTAGAAGTAGTTAGAAGTCAGGAGCTGGCTTACTTTGGGTTTGTGGAGTTCCGGGTATGGGCGGCATCCCAGCAAGACTATTCAGTTGGACAGAGGGTGTGAGACCACCTCTCTGAACGATCAGGACAGAGTCCCTGATTTGGTAATCAGCGTGCAGAGGTGACCCCGATGCGGTGGGAGCTGGGAAGGCATACAGGGCGTGGAAGAGAAAAGGGCCCAGGGCCGTGTCGCAAGGCCGTCGTGGTCAGGGCGTGGGGAATTCGGGGAGCCCCCCAGTCTGAGGACGGCTGGGTCCCCGTGACTGTGTGCCCTCGGGCCACAGTCTGGGAGTGCTGACGTGGGAAGTGGGGATTAGGTGATTCGATCTCTTCTCCTTTTCTCAGAGTGGGACCCAGTCTGGGGTACTGATTAGCCCAAGGGCACAGGCTGCCGGTTCTAGATCCAGAATTAGGAACTTCCCATCGAGTACCTTGTGCCACGGCCACACTGCCATTTTACAGCCCTCACCCCCAAGTATTCATAAAAATCATTCAGCCCTCAAAGACCCAGAACACTTTAGTTTTAACCTGCACGTTAGGCCGGGGCTCTAGCAGGTATTTTCGCCTTAAGCCTGGAGGAGGCGGAGGCTGGGCTGGGCCGGTGCGCGCGCCCCGCGCCCCCGAGCGCGCCCCTGGGAGCGCGCGCTGCGCCGGCCCGCCCGTCCCGACCCCACCTCCGGAGCGCGTCCTCGCGCTCATCCCCGCGCCCCCGCCTCACCCCCGGTGCGCGCCTCCGGCCGAGCACGAATCCCCCCCCGTCAACCTCCCCCACTCCCCCCGCGAACGCGTCCCCGCCAGCCCCCGTCCCCATCCCCCCGCGCGCGTCCTCGTCCGCAGTCCCCCGGTTCCCCGTCCCCACTCCCCCTCCCGGGCCCCGAGCGCGCCCCCGTTCCCGGGCGCCCCTCTCCTCCACCCGTTCCCCATCCCCACCCCCGCGCGCGCCCCCGCCGTCAGCGCGCACGGGCGGAGCGGCGGGCTGGCGCCCGGGCCGGGGGCGCGCTCGGGGGGCCGGGCGGGGGCGCGGGCGCGAGGCCGCGTGGCGGGGCCGCGCTGAGGAGGCGCCGGGGGAGGAGCGCTCGCTGCGCCGCGCCCGGCCTGCCGCGCTCGGTGCGGGTCCGCTGGGCGCGAGGAGCGGCCAGACCGCGGCCTGCGAACAAAGGGAGGCGGCTGGGGCGGGGGCGCCGCGAGCATGGCGGACCGCGGCCTGGAGGGCATGGCTCTGCCCCTGGAGGTGCGGGCCCGGCTGGCCGAGCTGGAGCTGGAGCTGTCGGAAGGTAACAGGCCCCGCGCCCGGCCGGGCCGCGCTGGCGCGGGGAGGGCCGGGGACGGGGCCGGGGACCGGGCGGGGGTCCCGGGCCGGGGTCCCGGGCGGAAGGGGGGGTCCCGGGCGGGGGTGCGGGCGGCCCTGTTCCCGCCCCGGCTGCCGCGGGCTCGGCCCGGGCCCCCCCGCGCTGCGGGCTGCCGGCGGGTCCCCGCGCTGCGGCGGGGCCTGGGGCGGGGACGGGCGCCTGGGCCGGGGGCGCCTGGGCCGCGCTGCGCCGGCCTGGCGGGGAGCCGTGTCCTTGGTGCGCGTCCGTGCGCTCGCCCCGCGGCCGGCGCTGGGGACACGTCCGCGTCGCACGGCCCGAGGTGCCGGCTGGCCTTATTCGAATGCGAAACTTGGCGTTGTACTTGGGGGTTTGAGCTCGGCGGCCCGGGCATCCTGGCTTCCAAACAGGCTGTCCTCGCTGGGGGAAGATAGCGCTACTATTGTTCTGTGTGTTGTGATGGGAAGGTTGGGTGAAATCGTAAAACCTCCCCCCCTCAGGCCAGGTTTGGTGTCTCGCTCTCATCTCTCATATTTAGAATTTGTGACAGATTTGCTACAGGGATTTCATGGAGTGTTATATGCGGTTTCTTAGTTGCTCCTAATGGTGGGGTCATGTGCTCAACTGTCATAAGTTTTAGATCGGGTTTTGCTGTCTCTTAAAAAAGGAAGCACTGAAGTTCCAAAATGTGCGATGTTTAATATATATTTGGTATTCACCCAGCTCACACTGCAAAGGCCACTGCCATAATGTGCAGTGGGGATAGGCTGGCTGGTTTTGAATTTACATTTGGAGCAGTTCAGCCTGGTGAACTTTTGTGTATGTGTGTGTGTGTGTGTGCGCGTGTGTAACGGTTTTGTGAGGGCGGGGAGCCAGAAAGTACATTCATTCGTGCCAATTTTCATCAGCAGGGAGGAGCTGATGTTGACTTTATGTTTTCCTTTTTAACACATTCAGGGCAAGGAAGGGATAACCGTGGGAGCTGTGGCATGGTGTTAACTGCCTTTTCAGTCCTACATAGACTGGGCATTTTTCGATTTTTCTGTTTCAAATCTGGGGTTCTGCAGGGTATTGTGATGTTCTGTAATGTGAAGCAGTCCCGTGGGAGGAGAGGAGGCTGTTTCCTGGACTCTGTGTGCTTAGCAGACACTATTCCGGCTGGTGGAAGGCGAGGAGGACTTTGCGAGTACCTCAGAGGACCTGAAGGCAGGGGATCCAGGGCAGTATCCAGCTGGGGACAATATTTAGATTTAAACTGCTGGATGAAGTGTGCGGTGTGGGCAGATGGCTCAGAGGGATGGACTCTCCATTGGAAAATGTTTGCCCAAGTTCTGTGATTTTTGTCAGTGTTCAGATGGGGTTCCTCCTCACTTTGCAGCCGTCTTGGCCCTCACTGCACGTTGTATTCTTGTGTTCCTTATGGCACCCCAACATTCATGCTTCACCCCCAAACGCTTTTGTTGTGTCCACATTACACGGACCATAAGTGTCCATACCCCATCTGTGTTACTGAAGCGGGAAGCCGTCCCAGCTCAACAGGACGGCAGCCCTTCCCCCGTCAGCCTGGACGTCAGCTCAACAGTTGCTCCTCGAGTCTGGGACAGTGCTGAGGACGTGTGTCCTGGCCCCGGGGTGCACGGGGAGTGGTTGCTTACGGGCGTGAACTTGGGGCACACTTAATCTGTTCAATGACACTGGCCTGTCACCAGCAATCCGTCTTGGAGGGTGAGTAATATGTTTCACTGCCCAGAGGAAGGCAAAACCACGTTAGACCAAGGTATGCTCAGTCTAGTTCTCCATGAACACCTTCCATCTGTACAGATTTTTAAAAAGGGCTTAATGAGTTTCTTATCAAGTGTTTGGGCAGAGAAAGAGGTATGTGTTTGCATGTGGGAAGTACATTGTTGTTTTCCTCTCTGTGCAAACCTTGCTAGACCTGGGCTGAACGCTGAAGAATGAAACAATCACAGGGTTGGCGCATTGGCCTGTCCAGCCCCCTGCCCCCATATGTTAGCTGTGTCATCTTTGACTTGCTTTGTCCATGCTGAGTTGATGGAGCGTTCTTTAAGGTTATTTGGAATTTCAGGTCTTCTAACCACATAGAACAGTTTTACTGACTTAAATTAGATGAATCAACTTGTTTTTCAATGTTGCTTCAGAGAAGCCCAAGATTGGAAGGATCAGAAATCTCAGTCTTTTTTACATTGTGGAACTTAAAAATGCCCCAGCATATCCACTTGCAAAGTGAAAAGTTAAAACAGCTTTTATCACGTTTTATCCTCAGTCATGATTCATGTGGAGAGAATTCTTTAAATCAGCCTTCATCATTTTATGACAATATCAGAAACTATTGTGGAAACACGTGGAATTTCCAGGGCTTCGTTCCTTCAGAGGAGGATGGAAAAACAGTTGCATTTGAAGCATATAATATAGGTTGAAAAAGCAGAGCAGACTATCCTCTCGGAGTTCCTGTATGGCCTGCCCACCGTTGGTTGTCTGTGGTGCACATCTCATACGCAGGTGCAGTTTGGGTTTGTACTTTCTGTTGTTACAGATCCTGGTGTTGTATTATGTTAGTGGGTCATCGTTTGGTAAAGGGTTGCAGGTTGACTTCTTGGCTGCAGAACTCCAATTTTTGCTTCCTGCTCCGCTGGTTGCCTCCTTTTTTCTTTCCACCCTGTGCTTCGCTCACTGGGGAAAGCCTCTCGCTGCAGAACAGCATTGTCAGCAAAGTGCAGGGGCTCTCTGAGGGGAGATGTGGCAGGCAGCCCCTCCTATGGGCACTGACAGCCTCCAGTCCACATGTCTGGATCCAGTCGGCGGTGTGGGGCTAGGATTGTTGGTCTGGGGCTCAAAGACTTGGGGCTGGATGCAGGGTGCCATGGGGAGCGGCCATGGCTCCTTTCCCACATTCTTTCCCCTAAAGCATTTCTTCTTTCCTTCCTGACACTTCTGCCTTTTGGAATTGTGCATTTTCCTTTTTGGCTTTAAGAAGACCCCCAAGTAATTTCATTAATGGGTAAGCATTTTTTTTTTGACTTAAGGAAAAACTTTAAATAGAAACATCAGGCAGAGTAGAGAAGAAACAGAAAACTTAAAAAAGACGTGTCTTCAAAAAATTTCAGTTGTTGATTGAAATTTAGCAGTAAGTTTCTGTGTGAACTGGTGGGCTGTTTCGTGGGCTGTGCATACACACTGCCCTTCTCTCATCCAGGAGTAGCTGAAGTCTTATTTTGGTAGAACTTAGGGAAACCACCTAGTGTTACAGCCCGTGAAAATTGTTTGGTGTTTGTAGAAGAGAAGTCTTTTTACGAAATAGATGCTATGTTTTACATTTCGTGGTTTTTGTTAGTATGTCTGCTAGCTTCCTAACTTTTGCTTGTGGGGGTTATTCAGTTCATGCTCTGCTTTGCTAATTAGTCTACCAAATTATTCAACGAATGTTATGATCCATCGCAGAGTCTGGCTGAACACCGTCTTGGTGAGTGAGCGACTGCTTAAGGAGGGAAGTGGGAAGCTAACCTAATGCTGGTTCTTTGCGTTGGTCACGGGGCCAATGCCTTTTTTTTTTTTTTTTTTAATTGCAGAGGAGTGGTTCACAGGCACATTCCTGACACCAAAGAGTAAAATCTGAAAGAGATGGCCAGGTGGAATGTTTGTAGATTTTCAGGGCTGTTGGGCATGAGGTAGCAGATACACGTAGCTCTAGAACTCAAGTCCCACCCCTGTGTTCTCAGAGGGCCCCGTTGCTGCAGACTTGAGGGTTCTGCTGGAGCTGACGCTTTAGGACCACTTCCAAAGTCAGTAAGACTCAGCTGTGTCTTAACGCAGACCAAACTGTGCGGACGTCATCCTCACCGAAAGGACATAGTTGACTCTGGAAAACAAATGTGTGAAAAAAATGTTTTCTTGCAGAGGCTCATTGATAATTTGTCATAATTGGAGAGGAGGAAGGGAAGAGGTCAGCAGGTTCAGGGAGAGAGCTGTGGGGCCTCAGGGACCCCGTCCACCTGGATCAGACCTCAGGATTGGGAACGGAATTTGTTATATCCATGTCAGAGTTGTCAAATAGCAGACAGCATTGTGGTGAATGAGATGGAATACTTGGCATGGTGGCCCTAAAATACCATCACCTGCATTTTAAAAGAATATTTACAAAATGGCAGCATCGATACGTGTGGGATTTGAAATGTGTGGACGTGAATTATAAGAGTTCTTCAGAGTCAGGAAAATAGTTAAATTTGAATGTTCTTTTCTCGATGAATAAATATAGATGTCAAATTTAGCCAGGGAGCTAGGAGAGTAAACACACACATTAAAGGCACAGATCTGTAAAATTGTTCCAAGTGCTTGCAAGATATTTGCAACGCCGTAGTTATGCTTAGCTCTGAGCTTTACGGGGGTCAAAGCGGTAACAATGACTCTATTTTGTTTTATACTGGGCCCACTGGTTTTATACTCTTGTTATGGTTTGGACTACAAGCTGTTGGATGTTATGAGTCACTTTCTGCCTTCCTCATCCCAGCCTTTTTCAAAGGGGTTGTCTCTTTTTTTAGAGCTAGTTTATTTTTTTTTTAAAGCAGTGATTTATGGGATGAGTTGTAGCTTATTCTGACTCGTAAAGAGAATGTATTGGATAATCTTCATTTGATGTCATATATATGTGTATATATATATATATATACTGACTCACCAGTTCAAATCCTAGTCATATTATTAAAGATCATTTCCAGTTCTTGTCATAATTGCTCAAGCACCCTGAAAAAAAAATCAAGTTCTTGGCTGCAGTTACTTGACTTAGTTTTGCGTATCACTGTTTATCCTGGGAAGAGGGGACATTTTATCTGTTGTAACATGCAAGGCACCGAGGGTGATGTGATAGGTTTCTGGCCACTTTTTATCAGGCTGGCTCTCTTCTCACAATCCAGCTTCTCCTTCTCTACACCTCTACTCTCAAGGTTGCCCACTTTAGTTCTTTTTTTGGTGTTGTGTGTGTGTGTGTGTGTGTGTGCGCATGCCCGCATGCACACCATTCAGAAGTGACCCATTGTTACCAGTGCTCTGTTCTTTTCTGCTAAGAGGGTCAAACACTTGTCACGTCTCAAAAGAAGTAATTGCATCCATTTGTTCGTGATGATAATAAATAGCGCTCTCAAAGAGGGGACGCTAATTGGGAATCCCAGCTGGTGTGGGGTAAGAATATCGGAGTCAACATGCCAAAGGAAAGAGTGTTCATCCTCTCCAACCATGCATATACTGTGCTGCTTTCTTTGGGACCCAATTGGGGTTATTAATTGTTTTTAAAGATTTTATCTATTTATTTGAGACAGAGAGAATGAGAGACAGAGAGCATGAGAGGGAGGAGGGTCAGAAGGAGAAGCAGACTCCCTGCTGAGCAGGGAGCCCGATGTGGGACTCGATCCCGGGACTCCAGGATCATGACCTGAGCCGAAGGCAGTCGCTTAACCAACTGAGCCACCCAGGCGCCCCCGGCGTTATTAATTTTAATAATCCCTTGAGACAAAGTGGGAAAATGCTAAGATATTGAGTTGTAAAAATTAAGATTACAGCAAGCAGTCCCTTTCCGGGGAGGAGGGTTGCTGTTTAGTTTTGTTGCTATTGAATATCTTGGATAGTAAAATGGGCTCTCTGTGCTGTGTGCATTACAAATCGAGACAGTTCCTTACTAAAGGGCTTTGTACAGTGGGTATTAAAAATCCGGAAAAAAAATACTAAACTATCCAAGTTCATGAGAAATGAAAGTATTCTGTGACTGATACTAGGTTAGGAATGTATCTTTTTCTTCTGGGTTGCTGGTTTTAAAATCATGTATTTGCTGATTGGGTTGGAAATCTGTTTGTGTCCCAATGAGAAGATTGAAGCCCATGGGCCAGATCCAAACTAGTCCATCAGCTCCAGAGAGAGGATTCATTACATTTTTATTCACAACTATGAACAACTAATTTTTTTTTCTTTACTGAATTATCTGGTTAGTCCGGTCATTTAATACTTTTATAATAATAATTTAAAAATTATTTAAAAATCATATGTACACATATCAGCTCTTCCATCTGGGCTACTTCGGATACACCTGGCTCAGGGCTGAGCCTCTGGCTGAGGACGAAGGCATGCACAGGTCTGGCTTCTCTTCTTCTCTCTTCGTCCTGTGCAGAGAGAAACTTGATTCCTGAATCACAGTAATGATTCTCCTTGTGTTCTGACCGAGTGTCTTACAAATGTAGCTTGCCCTCTGTGAGAAGTTCAAATAAAAGCTGGGGGAGGGGTGAGGCCCACATGCCCCAGAGTTTCCTTAGCTAGCGCACTCTTGTCACCTTGTTTTGACACAGAGCCACACTCCTTGACGTTGTCACTCAGGAAAAACATGAGCCTCTATTTTGAATCCTTGTGTTATTCCCTGTTCCCCTTTCTCGCCAAGCTGAAAATCCCTTCCCTAAAAGATGAAGTTGGCATGGATTCACCCTGACGATCTTTCTAGGGAAGTATCAAGAGATGCTTCTTGGGGGAAAAATAGATTTTGTAGGCCATTTTACCTGAAATGAAAATGGAAATGTAAACTGTGTTACTAATTAACCTCACTGGGAGATTCTGAGTCTTCTTTAGAATAAACTAATACAAATAGGGATTATTTCTTATACTGCAAATAGAAAATGGCCAGTTAGTGTTACATTTCCCCAAATGCTGACAAAATATAGCTTACAAATCCTCATGGAAGGATGTCAGGTATATTTAAGAGCAGTTGCAAAGACTGCTATTGTCAGAGGAAAGGAAGAGATGAAATATTTTAGTTGGCCAAACGCTTTAGAACAGGTTCACTTAGCAGCCATCAGTTTGAGGGAGATGGATTTTAGTACGGTGGGAACTGAAAGCACAAAATTCCATTTTTAACTTGTGGATGACCTTCTTCTGTGCTTCCTGAATCTCTTTGGATGCTTTTCCACATCCTATTTGCAGGGATTTGTGGGAGGATCTTGAGGTTTCTCTGGACTAAACCTATGAGTGTGTCCATTGAGAAGACCTCTTCCTGATCTCTGTGCGTCTGGAGAGTATGTGGGGCCCTGCTGGCTCCACCACTCACAGCATCATCTTGGGTGAGCTAGCTAGTCTCCCCAGCCTCCATTTCCTGAGCTGTTAGGTGCAGCTACTAACCCTACCTCCAGGGTAGTATTGAGGATCAGTGAGGTGATGTCCTGACGTCTGCTTGGTAAATACCCAGGTCTACTCTTTCTCTCCCAGGTGTGTCCACTGGGACAGAGCTCCTGGTGCTTCCTGTCCCTGGCCTTCCCTGCTACTGAGTTTATTCAGGTAGGAGAAACATGTCCTGTTTAGCTTCTGGCCCAGGTGTACCTGGAAAGAACGTCCTGTGTAGGCTCTGGCCCAGGTGTACCTGGGAAGCACGTCCTATTTAGCTTCTGGCCCAGGTGTACCTGGGAAGCACGTCCTGTTTAGGCTCTGGCCCAGGTGTACCTGGGAAGCACGTCCTGTTTAGGCTCTGACCCAGGTGTACCTGGGAAGCACAACTTATTTAGCTTCTGGCTCAGGTATACCTGGAAGTATGTCCTGTTTAGGCTCTGGCCCAGGTGTACCTGGAAAGAACGTCCTGTTTAGCTTCTGGCCCAGGTGTACCTGGGAAGCACATCCTGTTTAGGCTCTGGTCCAGGTGTACCTGGGAAACACATTCTGTTTAGGCTCTGGCCCAGGTGTACCTGGGAAGCACGTCCTGTTTAGACTCTGGCCCAGGTGTACCTGGGAAGCACGTCCTGTTTAGGCTCTGGCCCAGGTGTACCTGGGAAGCACATCGTATATAAGTTGTAGTCCTGCCGCATCTCTGGACCTCGTTGGACTTGCAGTTGGAGTTATTCCCAAAGCTTCCTGGAGGAGAGTCCGGGACCTGCCCACTGAGGCTCAGAATTCCCATCGCTGGGACTCTGGGATATCTTTCTTCTGGCCATGCGTGATCCTCAGCCTTCAGCGTGTGGGGAGATGCTGGGCTGGACATAGCTTCTCATCATGCCCTGCGTCGGGTGATACATAAACATGGATGTCGAACAGGTGGGATCCTGGGAGTCTGGGACAGGTCTGAGAGGCCAGACCACTCTCAACATTCAGAGCTTGGTGTTGGGTATGGGCAGGGGCTTGCTGTGGCGATGGCCCTGTGACCTGCTTGCTGAACACCCTAGGGCTTTATCCTTTACGATGACATCCATGACCTTCCGGGACTTTATCCTTTACGCTCACCCTGCCAGTCACCTGGGGTGAGCACCGTTTCAGTTCGTGATTGTGAGTAGGATCTTTTTCTTGTTGACTTTCGTAAGCGTCTTTTATTTTTTATTTTATTATTTTCTGAAGATTTATTTATTTTAGAGAGGGAGCAAGTGAGAACAGGTGAGCAGGAATGGGAGAGGCAGAGGGAGAGAGAATCTCAAGCAGACTCTGCACTGAGTGCAGGCGGACACAGGGCTCGACCTCACAACCCTGAGATCATGACCTGAGCCAAAACCAAGAGTCGGATGCTGCGCTGTCTGCACCAGCCAGGCGCCCCTCATAAGCTCTTTTAAAACAAAGACCAGCGGTAGGGTTTTGAGGCCCCCCTCCGCACAAACACGTACCCTGTGGACTTAATAGTTTTGCAGACGTTATGGTTTCAATGTACCATAACTATTTCAGTTTCGTATAAAGTAACATGAAACAATAAGGTGGAGATGGACTTCATGCTAGATTCTTAAGTGAGCATTAACAGGCTTCAGAACCTCTTTTGTTCTTATTTTGGCAAATATAATGGATGCTTAAAAGCTGTTGAGATTTAGCATTATAAAGCAGTCTTTAAGGAGCTATTTAAGCAAGGGCACGATTGGATTAAATTTAAGTCATTAAAATATACACATTTAAAACTCAGGAAGTAGCCTATCCACTTGCCAGGGTTGAAACTTTGTTGCTCATGCACACTGTAATGTACCTCCACGGCCACATGCTGCTGTCCGAGAGCTGTCTCGTGTCAGGAAATTCTGTAAAAATAAGACTTGCTGTGTGGGTGGATTGGTGTTTCATTTAGATTTTAGCACAAGTGAATCTAGGCTTGCTATGATGGCTAGACTTTCCCTGTGGACCACAACAGGACATGGGCTGAGAACTAACGATTGGGGTTATTTTGCTGTTGATAGCAGCATCCAGACTTTGAGAGGTTTCTCACTTATTGGTACACAAATTAATATGAAAAGGAAGTACAATTTGCTTTTTTCTCTTCCCCTGTAGATGGGATGAATTGTTTACTTCCCCTACTACTAAGGGATTTATAATGACTGTTGGTAATTTAGAATTTCTTCCCTTTTATTAGGAAGATCTGGCCCTGGACACAGGCAGGAAGTCACCTTAATTTTGTTTCCTTGATGACTTGTTTAGTGTTTGGCACAAATAGGATTCTGGATGAAATCTGCCCTTGATGGAAAGTGTGTAAGTCAGAGGGGCTCTCTGGAAATGTTGTAGTCCATTCTGCCTCCTGTGAATGGCTAAGAGCAAGGCCTTGGGGAAGGAATATGCACAGAGGACGCCCAGGGTGGGCGCCTCCCTTGGCCGGTTGGCCGGTGACCGGACTGCTGGTTGGGAATGCTCACCAGAGCTGGGAAGCCCACAAGGCTGGCTGCATCAGTGGGATTGGTATTGATGACTGTGAAGTGTTCTTGAAGGGTACTGTGGGATGGGGAGCTGTATTTGGAACACTGGCATTCCTGGAAACTAAGATACCAAATAAACCTTCTAATTGCATGCTCCCTTGTTGCTTTCATGCTGATCTTTTTTAGTCTCTTTAAAATATTTTCTAAGGAAATGACATCTTTGAACCGATGAGAAGACTGGATTTCAAATGGTTAGAAACTCGTTATGATCATTAGAACTTGGTTTCCTGACAGTGATCGATATCCTAGACCATGTGGCTGGCTTTTTTTGAACCACGCCTGGGGGTGCAGCCTTTCCTTTGGGCTCCTTTTGAGACCGGCACTGGGAGCTCTGGGGCGGGCATGGGCGCTCCCGGGAGGGCGAGCAGCAGGTCCCAGGAAGATGCTCCCAATTCCCTTCCTCGTGGTTGTGATGGGCCTGAGGCTTATGCCGTGCATTCTCTTAGCTGGCTGCCGCGGGAACTTTACATTTAAAATTGAATCTGTCATCTGGGGGCGGCTACATGGGTGTCCATTATACAGCTCTTCCCATT
This sequence comes from Leptonychotes weddellii, assembly GCF_054177405.1. NCBI lineage: Eukaryota > Metazoa > Chordata > Mammalia > Carnivora > Phocidae > Leptonychotes > Leptonychotes weddellii. The sequence continues at coordinate 36,532,143 of NC_138373.1, read as the reverse complement.
TTCTCTATGTTCGAAACTCGTTGCTCATGGAAGATAAACCAAAAATGTGGCCCCTTTGGCTACCTTTTCTGTACAGCATCCTTTAGAATCCCGAGGCTGGGTAGTATGGTTTTATCAGAAATCTTAATCGTTTTGGTCAAGAAACAATGCTGTTAATTCTTGGTTGTGTTTCTGGGAAAAATAGTCTAAATGAGGTTCCAGGAATAGCTTCTTCAGCGTCTCTACAAGGAAAGAGTGACCTCTCAGAGCGTCCCTATTACTTACCAGGATGTTGGTGGTTGTGTTTAAGCAGCCACCCGTCACTTAGGAGGCAATCAATTCTTAGTTTTACGTAGAGTGCTTTTATTCCAAGTGAAGTGCCCGTTCTGATCTTCAGTTCTTGCAGGGATGAGGGCCACATCTAATGCACCATGCTTCTCTCAGTCCCCAGAGAGCTGGAGTCTTGTCAGTAGGAATGGACGGTGCAACATTTGGATTTTTAAATCAGATGTTGCAAATCAACCTCTTTTTTTCTTAGTGTGGACAGTCTCTCCATCCATGGTGGAGGATGCTTATGTGTATTTCTAGCCACCACTCCCCGCCGGCTCACTGTGTGCTAAGCATTGCATTAGTGTCTCCCATATATTACTTTTTCAGGACTTATAACCCAAGTTAAGTTACATGTGTCTTCTAAAAAGGGAAACCTGCTCCGAGAACTTGCCCAAGGCCACGCGCCTGAGTGAGGTCCACACAGCCTGCCTTGCCCTGGAAGCAAGACCGGCACTGCTCTGACATCTGCTTCTCACGTTACAGCTTCCCCCAGCTTGAGGCCTGCCCTCATGCAGTGCGTTAATCCAACCGAAGTAGGAAGGAGAAGTTTTAAAAAGATGCCAGGTTTCATGGTGAATGCGATTTTTTTTTTTAAACCTACTTACTTCCATATACCCTAAATATTTTTTCCACCTGATGTAACAATTACGAGCTATTACTGGTACAGAGTTCTTCGAAGGGTATTTTAGGAATCTAGTCCCTAACATCCTTTATTTTCATAAATATAATCTGCTTAATAAAGTCGTCAGGATGTGGCTTTCTTTTGTTACTCTATTTTTAGTTTTAGATCCTTGAGAGGAAGCTGTTTAGTGGTTACTCATAATTGTGAAGAGAATCTAGTGATTAGAGAAGCTTGTTAGGGCAAATCTTTTTTTTTTAATTGAAGTATGGTCGACATATATTAGTTTCAGGTGTACAACATAGTGATTTGACAATTGTATACATTATGAAATGCTCACCATGATAAGTGTAGTCCCCATCTGTCACCGTGCATCTGTCACCAAAGTTATTACAATATTACTGCATTCTCTGCTGCTCTTCTCATCCCTGTGACTTGTTCTATAACTAGAAGTGTGTACATCTTAACCTCCTTCACTTGTTTTGCCCTCCCTCCCCCTCCCCTCTGACAACAACCAGTTTGTTCTCTGTTTCTGTTTTGTTCATTTGTTTCTGTAGATTCCACATACAAGTGAAATAAGGACAACTCTTACAGCTTCCTCTGCAGTATGTAAATAAAGTCTTAATCCAGGTAAATGTTGGCAGGAATAACTGTTTAAAACAGGTAAGATTTTCGTGGGACTCTTGGCTATCCTGGGATATTGTCTCAAGTTTTTGTAGAACCTCCACCTTCGTTCTCCCTCCTTCTACCCTCCCCCATCCCCTGGTTATTCCTGTTTGCATCAGAACTTTGAATCCTTGTATCTAAGATGGTCTTGCTATGGTATGCATCTACAGGTGTGTAGGCCTTTTCTTAGAATATTGTTTTTGGAGAGTACGACTTCCCATTTCCTCATTTAGAAAGCATAGAGCCCTTCATTAATGAAGATAAATGTTCCAGTATCAGGGACCCTTGAAGACTTTTCTTGTTAAGTAAATCCCAGAACAAAGACCGTTTTATGTATTTACCATGGACTTGTCTTGTGAATGCTCTACTGTTGGAAGTCCCATGACTAGTTTAAACAGAAAACACGGAGTGTTCATTCTGTCTTCGGATCTTTGTGCATAATTATGATTGCATCTGTTCCATAAGAAAGGAAAGCCACTCCATCTCTCTAGGGCCCTGGTTATCAGAATTAAGGGAAACACGATCATTTTCCAGTTTAAGTATCTTAAATCTGAAGCTGCCCCTGAGCTGCAGAATAACCCAATCTTAAAGAACAATATGATTTGACTTTGGGTAGATTATATTAATTTGGTTATTCTGGCTGAGTCATTATACTGCATTGTGAATTGATTTTTCTCTTTCGATTTATCTTCATAATAGAGTGATTCCAGGAGATCACCTGTAGGCTCAGATGAAAGTGTGAATGTTGTTACTTGTAATTTAGACTAACTAGGTCTCTGCAAGATGACCAGAGGCCTATATTTAATTTCCATTTACAACTTTGTTCTAAAGCCTGAGTTCTTCTGAGGTTCTCTCTTCCTCCCATGCTCATGCCTTCCTCTTCCACCATCCTTCTTGTTTTTGACCCATAGCCCTCATATATGGTGTGTGTTGGGGGTGTGGCGGTAGGGGGGGAGGATCCTGACTGCCTGAATCCTTGATAACCTTTGGAAAGAGTTTCTTTGGAGCAAGATGCCTGTGAACAGACTTCCAATTCGTTTAAGCATCACCGGTTTTGTTGGTTGTCTGGAAAATTGTAATCCTTTTTCCATGGGCCATTGGCTGATCTCTCTCTGCCCCACCAGTGACTCCCCATGCCAGCCATGTGTCCTTCTGCTCCGGGAGCATCTTGCAGCACTGGCTATATGCAGAATAATTAAGTAGTTTTATAAAAACTCACATGTTGCTGTTGCTGGGGCAGAGGGGTGCAAGGATACCGGGCTCTAGGAATCCCAAGCGCTCCAGGTTCGGCCCCTCGCTGCTGACAAAATCCAAAGGCAGACAAATGAGTGGTGGTGAAATGAGAAATGATTTTGTTTCCTTGAGGCCACCACCAGGAAGACTGGGGACTGGTGTCTCAAAGACTGTCTTCAAAGTGCCAAAAATACTTCCACGCTTATATAAAGAAAATGTGGAACAAAGGTGGCTGAGTACGTGTAGATGGGTACTGAAGATTAAATAGATCACGGTCTTGGGGTCAGTCATGGGCGGGGTCTTGCTGGCTCAGGACCGTCCTTACTGCTGGGGGCGGGGGCGGTCTTGGTTTCCATCGGGGATGCTTTGTCCTCAGGGTCTTCCGCCTGAGCCCCGAAACAAGCTGCAAAGAAGAACCCAAATGGCAAGTCTGAGGTCAGAATGGAGGCAGCCGCAGTCCTCTCTCCTTGTCCCATAAATACCCTTCCCTGGCATTGGAGCGTGGTTGTATTTTGTTTCCATGAGTGACCCTGAGGATCCTGGCCTTTGTTGGGAGCGCCTTGGGCTGAAGTGGGCCTAAGATGTAAGTAAAATTGATCACTACGGCTCATGGGGCGGATGCCAAAGCTGCTTTAATCTGATGTTGGCTTGGATGTTGGATGACCTTTTTTGAAAAACGCAGCAGGCTTTTGTCCTACCTTGTAGAATTTCTGTGGTTCCTAAGGGAGGTGTGTGCTTGTTTTAAGGGCACAAATATGGTCCTAATAAAAGTGTTTTCTGAAGAAGATAGGAGTTTGCCGTGTTATGTGTTTACTGTTTAACATCAAATAGAGTGGACCTTTCCATGGTTGAGGAAGCCCCGCCCTGTGCTGGTGTGTACTTGGGAAGAGCGTGTGTGCACCTGCAGATACACGTCCAGTTAGAACGATCGGATTCCAGAGTTCGGGTGGAGATTGCTTCTGCCATCCTAGTGCTTTTGAATTGTCCTTCTTTTCTCGAGCGTTCGTTTAGTCCATTGCATGAGCGGATACATTAGACGCTGGGTGGGGGTGACAGCCATTTCTGTCATGCAGAAGATGGAACGTAAGCCTATCGCCAGAGCGGACAACGCACGGGGACCCTCCACAGTCCGTGCAGAATTCCTTGACGAGAGCGTGATCTTGGGAGCTCAGAGGAAGGAGGGGCTGGGGCCCCGCGGTGCTGGGAGTCCTGGGTGGGGCTCTTGTGGGGCTCCCAGCTGAGTGCCCGGGGGCTCCCGTGTTCTGCTCAGGCAGCCTCGTCCTGCTCCCCGGCCCTTCAGACTGAGCCATGCGGCTTCTCGGGCCAGAGGTCCTGGGCACCAAGCCTAATGGGATGGTGGCATCTGGGTCTCTCCATTTTCAAGGGCCCGTGTGAGTGATTGGGGGAACTCCTTTGTTCTTATCAGCACATGAGTCTAGCCAGCGGACTGACTGTTAAGGGTGGATGTGTACTTTCAACAGTATGACTTTTGAACAGGAGGCTGCATCCCCAGAGATGACCTCCTCTGACCTTCCTACTTTCTATGCAAGTTTACGGAAGTGGAGGTGCAGGTGCTCGGGACGCCCTGCTTGCAGTCCAGCCCAGGTTGCTTCCTTCCGAGTGCTGGGCTCGGGCAGGAGTGAATCATTAACGGCAGAGCCGCCAGCACCTGCGGTTTTCAGCACACGTCGGGCCTGGATTATGTGTCCTGTGTTGTGTGTGTGGAATGTGTGCCGAGGGGAGTCCTGCTCCCTCGGGCCCCTGCAGGCGCTGGGCCCTCCCCACCGGGGAGGCCGCAGGGTGGGGGTAACCCCTGCACCGGGGAGGCTCCCGCCCTCCGGGAGCTGGAGGCCAGGCTTCCCTTCAGCTTCCCTTTCCGTCGGCCAGCACCAGGCTCCCGGCTGATCCCTGCTAACCAGGGAGCTGCCGAGCACGTTCAGTGCAGGGAGGCGGTGTGTCTAACCTCAGGGACTGTCCGTGTGGCCAGCCTGCACGCTCCCGCCTCCTTCCTTGGCCGTGGCTTGGAGTGGAAGCGGGGGCTCTGGTACTGCGCGGAAGGCCGAGCCCTCCGTCATCTGGGCTGTGAATGAGAGCCTTTCTATTGTTTGCGATCAGAGGAAATCTCTCCGTTGTCTCCCTGTTAGGCTGTGCATGTTTACCTTTTAGGTTTCACTCTTTCTAGGTCAGGAGGAGAGTCTCCCCTGCGTTGCTGTTGATGTCCACTATTAAGTGCGGATGGAGAGTGCAGCCCTGCAGCTCAGAGCTGCGTGTCAGGTGAGGTGGCCGCAGTGTCCCTTGGGAGTGACGACCCAGCTGTGGGTGGTGATTTGCAGGGTCCGAGCTGGCCCTGACAGGTGAGGCATCAGGCTTAGTATTTCTAAGGCTATAGAACAGAAAAGGGCAGTAAGTGGCATCGAGCTCTCTCATTTCCAGGTCTGAGAGGATGGTTGAGGAGTCCCGTTAGCCCTGACCCGCCCTCCCCTGCCTCCACCCACCCGCCCCTCCTCTCCAACCCCTTGCCTGGCCTCTCTACCTGGAGGGCGGTGTTCTGCATCTGCGGTGGTCCGGCTCGCCTGCTTGAGGGCTCTGCTGCACCTTGCAGGGGTCTCTGTCTGTCTAAATGCCAGTGTATTTATTGGCTGACACTAGTAAGAGTGGATCGCGGTGCAAATACTAGTTATCTACTTCATGGCACCACACCTGTAACTCTGTTAATCAGACACCATTCCTGGTAAGAAATTTCCTTATTGCAGAACACTACGTACGTTATAATCCCAGTTTTGTAAACAGCCTGTAAGCTGTTCCTGGTGGTCCTGTTGGAGAGAATATGAGTGGTGAGGGCATTTTCCCTTTCCTCTTGGCACAGTTCCATACGTATTCTTAAGCAGAGTACTTCTGTATTCCAGTAGAATGAAAATTATGATTTATGGCATCTAATCCTTTGAAACCGTACTGGAAATGTTGGTAGTATAAAGCACAGCAATAGTTGGTCATTACAAGCAAATTAGAGTTTTTATTCAAATGGAGACCGATTTCCTTGTAGCCTTCCCCTCCTGCGGGTGGAAGGTGCCTCCTGTGCCAGTGGACCTCCTGGAGGGTCTGTGCTCGCTTTGTTGGCCTCTGGAAGCGAGATGGCTCTGGCCAGGCACCTTAACAAAGGCACGTTCACCTGGCCCTGAGCACTGTCCAGACCAAGCCAGCGGTCTGCATGCCCCGCGGTCCAGGGGATATTCCCTTGGCCACCTGAAGAAAGCTCCCGTCATTGCGCCTGAAACTTTGAACAGGTGTGGGCAAACACTTGGGCCGCCACGTTGACCTCCTAAGCTCTGCTTTATTACCTGTTTGTTCCCGTCTGCCGTGCAGAAGCCTGGCCATTTGGTGTAATCACCTGGGAAACGGATTCCCCGTCCTTAACCCTGACCGTTAGAACCCCAGGGGTGGGGCTAGGCTGTGGGTTCCCAAGTGCCTCCAGTGCAGCTGGTCAGCCTTTGGGAGCCAGGGCTTCTCCCTCTCATTTGAAGATCATCATCTAGGTCTTCATGTAAGTGTATCCGTGCAAAGAAGTGGAAGGCAGGCGTCCTGGCTTCGTCCTGTCGGCCCTGTGGGCTTGGGTGCTGTCAACACGTGGGGGATGGTAATGGTGTCCTATGCTGCTTTTCACGTTTCCCAGTGGGTACTAAGGAAAGACTGTTGGTAGAAGGCCAGTTTGAAGAAAACTGAAATTCAGACTTCTGTGAGGTGAAATTTTCTTATTTCCAATAAATGCCTTCCCCCTCCCCCCCGCCCCCAGCAGAAGGGAAAGGACACCTGCTCTGTCCTAGCTGTGTTGTGTGCTCAGCGGTGAAACCTTCCCTGCGTGTCCTGCGAGCCACGGTTACCGACTGGGGTCGAGCACTGGGCCAACACTAACGCGAAGACTTGGGTCCTCAGCAGAGCGTCTGTGGGTGAATTTCCGCCTGATCATTTACCTGGGTCAGCAGGTTCTGTTAAGGGGTGCGTGGGTCCAAGGCAAGATGGATGGGGTGTCCTGGCTTTAGATCCTATAGGGGATTTTCATTTTAATCTCCTACATTTCACCTTGATCCTGTGATTGATTGTTTTTGTGGGAAGCAGTGTGAGGCCTTTGCTCGGGGAGGGTTTCCCCATTGGGAGAACCCAGCTCTGTGGTTTCCATGAGGCAGCAATTCATGTGAACCGGTGGGCAGGAGCAAGGCCCAGTCAACTCACGCCTTCTCACAGGTGGTTAAAAAAGGAGATTCTACAAGACTTTTGTTAAAGAAAACTCCCAATCTTCTGAACACCTCTGTATGTTCTTGTTTTGAAAAGCTAACTTATATCCTACTGTACTTAGAGTTTATTTAGTGTTTAAGTGAATATTTCCCACTTCCCCAACTAGACAATATCATTACTGGACTTGTAGGATTAAAAATCTTTAAAGTGTATATTATTTACCCTGTTTTTTTCTTTTTAAAGATTTTATTTATCTATTCATAAGAGAGAGGGAGAGAGGCAGAGGGAGAAGCAGGCTCCCCGCTGAGCAGGGAGCCCGATGTGGGGCTCCATCCCAGGACTCTGGGACCATGACCTGAGCCAAAGGCAGATGCTTAACCACCTGAGCCACCCAGGCGCCCTACCCCTTCTTTCTTTTGGTGAAAAAAAGTACCCTTTAGTTGTAGAATGAAGCTAATGAAATGTCACAAGTCTATAACCTTAAAACACTGTTGAAATACACTTGTATACTTTGTCAGACAAAGAAAAAAGGAACAATAAAGATTGAGAGGACCCACTGGTGCAAAGTGTTAGGTTTCCTCATTTCTAGAAGATAATCCTAAATGTTCAAAGCTCTCTGTTTTCGTTTTGAAGGTCTGCTTCCAACAAGGTCTGTCTTTACCAGCTCAGGGTGGGGAGTAGGTGCTAGATTGATGATCTTGGGACTTGCCAGTCCTCATTCAACAGACATTTTCTTATTAGTTGATAATAAAACATTTCAGTTAAAAACATTTTTAAGGGGTGCCTGGGTGGCTCAGTTGGTTGAGCGACTGCCTTCGGCTCAGGTCATGATCCTGGAGTCCCGGGATCGAGTCCCGCATCGGGTTCCCTGCTCAGCAGGGAGTCTTCTTCTCCCTCTGACCCTCATGATCTCTCTATCTCATTCTCTCTCTCAAATAAATAAAATCTTTAAAAAATTTTTTTTTAATATACTTTGAGTTTTATTACTATATATGCCTTCAGGAGTCTGAGAATTATCTTCTTTGCTACTATGAATTGTGTGTTGAATTAGGACCTGTAATTCCTTCTGCCCTGATGTGTATTAAAAATAAAAAGTTCCCTATATATTTTCAGATATATATTTAGTGTACTTGATTTTTTTATTTATTTGAGAGAGCATGAGAGAGAGAGAACACAAGTGGGGGGGGGGCAAGGGTGTTGGTCAGAGGGAGAGGGAGAAGCAGATTCCCCACTGAGCGGGGAGCCCGACTCAGGACTTGATCCCAGGACACTGAGATCATGACCGGAGCCATGCTTAACCCACTGAGCCCCCCAGGTGCCCCTCTTTGGTGTATTTAAAATGCTTGATACATTAAAATTTTAAAACCTCACAAATATTTTAGAATGTAAATGTTTAATTTTAAAAGTAATATAAAGAATGGGACATAGATTAATAACTCATTTGTAATCTTAAAATTCTAACCTTGTGTTTTTAAATACATTTTATTTCTCTGTGGTGTTTCAAAGTTGATTAATCTAGAGGTATAACAATGATATAAACTAGTCAGTATCAGCATTGTTTTAACATAGTTTCATGTGTATCATTTTATTGGATGATCCATTAATCACAGGAAACAAGTAGGGTTAGAAATTAAAAATAAAACCAGGATTCAAGGTTAAATGTCTTATCTGGGTCTCGTGAGTGTAAAGGTGGCCCAGGACCCACATCTAGGACTGCCAGCTGGATAATTTCTAGTCAGGAGCTCACAGAATTTTGATGGATTTCCCCAAACCATTCTTTTCTCCCACCTGGAGCAAAATAAAATTGCTAGGTCATTATATTGTATCTTACAAAGGCTTGTCTACTGCAAGGCATCATACTTTGCAAAAAAGACCGGAGTTTACATGTTATGATCATCTGATTGAACTATGTTGAAAACACAAAAACTGGATCCTTTCTGTTTTGGATAGAAATCCTTATCTAAGGATTGAAAATACTTTCTCCTACTCTGTAGGTTGCCTTTTCGATTCCTTGATGGTTTCCTTTGCTGTGCAGAAGCTCTTTAGTTTGATGTAGTCCCAATTGTTTAGTTTTGCTTTTGTTGCCTTTGGTATTGGTGTCTTATCCAAGAAATCATTGCCAAAGCCAGTGTCAATGATCTTTTCCCCTGGTTTCTTCTAGGAGTTTTACTGTTTCAGGTCTTAATGATTTTTGTGAGTGGTACAAGGTAAGGGTCCAGTCTCCTTCTGCGTGTGGTTATCCGGTTTTCCTGATGGTACTTATTGAAGAGACCCTTCCTTCCCCACTGTGCTTGTACAACTCCAGAGCAAAAAGCAAATAAGCCAGTTAAAAAATGGGCAAAGGACCTGAATAGACATTTTTTTTTTTCAAAGAAGACCTGCAGAAGGCCAACAGGTACATGAAAAGATGCTCTGCATCACTTGTCATCAGGGAAATGCAAATCCACACCACGGGGAGATCTCACCTCACACCTGTCAGAATGGCTCTTCTCACCAAGTGTTGGCAAGGATGTGAAGGGAAAGGAACCTTGTGCTCTGTTGGTGGGAATGTAAATGGGTTCAGTACTCTGCACGGGGAGGGTAACCAGGCCTCCTGCTAGCGTATACCTCCCCGTGTGTCCAGGCCTGCATTTGTGCACATGCTTGTCTTACACACACGACAGCCCTTCTGATGCACGGATCCTGAAGTGTTTGCATAGCTCTGCTGGTACCCGGGCTGAATGCTTCTCCCTCTGGGGATCAGCGGGCACTCTGACCCTCCTGCTGCCCAGGATCAGGGGTTCTGGGGGTTTCTGCTATGTTCCGTGAAGAAAATTCTAGGGAGGGAGATTCTGCGATCCTTTTATACACTCTTCTGACCCACCCCAAACACCTTTTACTTAGGGAGCTGTTTTTCCTGTTCCTTTGTTGTCTGTTGCTTGGAGTGGAGAGTGTGGGACCCCACCCCCTGCATGATGCCTGTTGGTCTTTGTGCTTCCAAACCAGTTCTAGTCTGTTCTGTTCGTTCATTGAACAATGCCTGCCCTTGACCACCTGCAGACATGCCGCCTTTTATTGAAGCTGCGATTCAGAAGCTGGATTTGGAATTACAGCAAAAACTCCAGCCCTGCTTCGGGAAGTGGGGAGGCTCCCCCAAAGTCCCTCTCCACCCAGACTATGCTTGCGTCTTGGAGAGGGCTGGTCATTTCATGTCTGCCCTCATGGGGCCAGGATACTGTGAAGGCTTTCCTGGACAGGGGAACCCACCAGTCTGACGTTCGGTTAATCGAAGAGGTCTGAACTAGGAATCCTAAAGATGGTTCGTAGAACCCCTACCTAAAAGCATGAGCACAGCTTTCTTGCCTAAACCATGCCCATGGCCATGACCTGCCATGTCACTGACCGTTTAGAATCTTAGGTTTAAATAATTTCCCCTCATGTTTTACCCATACCTAATATGAAGACATATTTTTAAAAATTAAAAACAAAATATTTTCCTATATCTAGTCTTTGCCAAGCATTCTGCTTTTCCATGGAATAGGTGTCTCTTTATGGAGTTGTATATTATCAGTTAAATAATCTGTAACCGGTACACAGTTGTACAAACAAACCTGTTTCATGATCAGTGTGCAGCTCAGCTGGGGAGCCCAGGAGACGGGAGGTGAGGTGAGCCTGCTGCAGAGGAGGAGTGGCAGCTGACTCCTGGGGGAGGCAGCTCCCCGACAGGGGGCTCCTCGTGCTGGTCCTGAGCTCGGCAGCAGCTCACTGTTTGTGGCAAGGTCCTGAAGTCATCAGGACAGTCTTTTGCTGTTTTAAGAATGCATGTTCACTTACATTTAAAGGTATCACGCTTCCCACATGGTACTTATAGGAGGAGTGGGGGGACCTATCTCCCTAGTCACGTGTACCCTGTCACCCGCTGCTTATCAGCCCTGTGGAGTGATAAACTATGCATTAACATAAGTGATGTCAGAACACAGAAGTCCTCAACTCTCAGGTTATTGGTGCGCCACGAAGGGCTTGGGAGGTGTTCCTGAGCTGATCCAGGCTCTGCTTTGGGTGGATGGCAGGCTGTGGGGCTGGGTCGGGCAGGGGACAAGCTCAGGGGCCGTCTGCCTGTGCAGCATCCGCAGGGGTGCTGATGAAGGCCTGAGCTGGCTGGGGAAGCAAATGAACTGAAGAGCCTTCACGATGAATTAGGGGGAAAGAGAAGATGTAGGCAGAGCAGTGTTGGTTTCCAAGATGTTGCTAGTGTTTTTGGGAAGTGAGTGAGTCTGGGAGGGAGATGATGAGCTCATTTGGGACACGACCTTGAGATGCTTCTGGATGCCATGTGAGCTGAGAGTTTGAAAACCGGGAGCGGTGCTTGGAGAAACCACAGGGACTGGAGTGGGCTTGGGGGTAGCCTTTGCAGAAGTGCAGTTGAGCTCCAGAGTGGATGAGGGCCTCCAGGTGGAGTCCAGGAGGCCAGAGAAATGAGCCAGTCTCGAAGCTGAGGGAGAAAAGGCCCCCTGTGAGGGTCAAGGGAAGACCTGGATTTGCAGTTCATCAAAGCCCAGAGGAAAGAGGTTTTCTTTTTTTTATTGTTCTGTTAATCCCCATACATTACATCATTAGTTTTTGATCTAGTGTTCCATGATTCATTGTTTGTGCATAACACCCAGTGCTCCATGCAGAACGTGCCCTCTTTAATACCCATCACCAGGCTAACCCATCCCCCCACCCCCTTCCCTCTAGAACCCTCAGTTTTTCAGAGTCCATCGTCTCTCATGGTTCGTCTCCCCCTCCGATTTCCACCCCCTTCATTCTTCCCCTCCTGCTATCTTCTTCTCTTTTTTTTTGTCTTAACATATATTGCATTATTTGTTTCAGAGGTACAGGTCTGTGATTCAACAGTCTTACACACTTCACAGCGCTCGCCATAGCACATACCCTCCCCAGCGTCCATCACCCAGCCACCACATCCCTTCCACCCCACCCCCAACTCCAGCAACCCTCAGTTTGTTTCCTGAGATTAAGAATTCCTCATATCAGTGAGGTCATATGATACATGTCTTTCTCTGTTTGACTTATTTCGCTCAGCATAACACCCTCCAGTTCCATCCACATCGTTGCAAATGGCAAGATCTCATTTGTTTTGATGGCTGCATAATATTCCATTGTATATATATACCACATCTGGAAAGAGGTTTTCTAGAAGAAGAGAATTCGAAATGTGGTGTCCTGAGAACTAGGAGGGCAAGGACTTGGAGCCTGGGACGCTGCTCATGTCTAAGCAGAGCGGTTGGGTCAGGCTGGGGTGACCACCTTCCAAAGGGTGTCTGTTCTCTCAGGGAGGTGCCATGGGGGATGATGCTCCTAGGGGGCAGGGCTGAGCAGATGAGCCGGTAGAGGAGAAGCCCAAGTGCGTGGAAGAGGGGAACGAGTGGACTTGGGTCCCACGGATGGACGTGGTCTTCCTGCTCTTCCAAGTTCACAACGTGAACCGTGCAGAAGGAAGGGCGTGTCGAAGCGCCCCCAAAGCCGGGGTGTGCCCTGTGCTCTGATTGTGGCTTATCAGTGATGCCTCGCTGTGAGCGCGTCTCGTCGGGGTCTGTGGGACAGCCTCCGCCGTCGTGACCCCCACCGCGTCTCTCGGGAGGGAGTGCAGCTGGCTGGCCCCCGCCCTTATGTCTGCAAGGGCGGCAGCAGCTGAGAAACGTGGATTTTAGTTGAAATGTGTAATTCCTACATTTCAGCCCCGTTTCTACCTGCGGTGAATGGATGGTGAGTTACACCTGTGATCCTGAGCCCACAGCATCCAGCGGGGAACAAAGCTCCCCTTGATCCCGTGTCCCGTCGGCCATCAGTGTCTACCTCTCTTCGTCCCTGCGTGTGTCTGCTCCTCTCCCATAATAACAAGCCTAAGTCAGCAGTCGGGCGACGGCGCCAGCCTCCCTCACACCCTCAGGGCTCCGAATGGAGAACGGAGAGCAGGAGATGGGGGAGCGGACACTTGAGCCCCTGGAGGGCGAGGGGCAGCCCCAGGCAGGGATGGCTGCGGAAGGGGAGAATTTTCACAGTGCAGGTGGGAGGTCCTCATGGAAAAGAGAGTCTTGGAATTTTTGCCAAATTATTTCATTATTGTGACTATGATCATCATTGTTATATGGGGGTGAGTGTGGTTGGGAAAAAAAAAAAAGATTCTGAAGAGCTTCAGGATAGAACTGTGTTCTAATCCGGGGTTTTGCCTGAAATGCCACTTTTATTTTTGGTTAGGTGTGTTTTTTTTTTGTTTTTTTTTGTTTTTTTTAGCACTTACGCTACAGTGTTCCAAATGCTGTATTTTTGGGATATGTTAGCTGTGGAGAGGTTTAAAATTAGATTCCTAGAAATCAGGTTATGGGAGCTCTTGGCCACGCTACACAGGTCATGTTTTGAGCACCTGGTACTGAGGTCTGTCTGCGCTGGCTGCCCCTGGCATCCGTAGCACACCCAAGTCAGGAGGCAGGAGGAACGCGACTTTCTTCGTGTCCTTGTGGCGCTCTCTCCTAGGAGCTTCCTCGGAAAGCAGATGCACGTCTTAAAGTTTACCCTCCTCTGTTTGGTGTGTCTCTTCAGTGCTGCTCCATGAGCTCATTGTGTCGGACACAGTCTTCGTCTTTGACGGGAACGCCGAGCCGGGCTGTGAACTGCTCCCGGGCGCATCTGCACCCCTCTGACTGCAGAGAGACCCGGGGCTCCTGCCATCCCGTCACCTGCCTTTCCAGAGAGAACATTCCCTGTCTCTGGTTCCTTGGGCCGTGCTCTCCTTTCCAAAGGCGAATCCTTAGCCTTCGATGTTGACAAGTCTGATTTATTTTCTGGGATGATGAAAGGGTAGGGCGAGGGTGCGGAAGCAAAGAGCAGGAGGGGAAGGAATTATCTCATGATTTTAGTCAGGAGGAAATCACTCAGACAGAAAAAACATTGTAAGTGGGTCAGATCCCAGGAAGTTATATTGAATAAGTGGCACCATATTGCACAGCCCCGCTTCGCAGAACTGTTGTTACCCTGGTGACGGGGAGAATGAGTGCATTCAGTCTGAGTTCAGAACATACATCTTTGCTGACTTGGGCTAATCAGCAGAGTCGGCTCAGTTCACATTCGGGAGACGCTAGAGAAGAGGTCTTGGTGCAGCCTCGCTACCTGAGAGTGAGCTGTGCAGGGAAGGGGGCTCCTTAATTTCCAGAAGGTATGTTCGGGAGGATGTGCCACTTTTTGTAGAGTTAAATGATTGAGCCTCTGTGTGTGTGTGTGCGCGTGCACGTGCGTGTGCATGGGTGTGAATGTGTGCTCTGTGAGTGTATGAGCATGTATGTCTGTGTGTTTGAATTTTTCATCTCTGTGACTTATTTTATAACTGAAAGTTTGTACCTGTTTAATTCCCTTTATCTGTTTCACCCATCCCCCACCTTCTTCCCCTCAGGCAACCACCCGTTGGTTTTTTTGTAGGAATTTTTTTTTTTTTTTTAGATCACATATACAAGTGGAATAATATGGTATTTGTCTTCCTCTGACTTAATTCATTTAGCGTAGTACCCTCTAGGTCCATCCATGTCATCACAAATGGCCAGATCTCCTTGTTTATGGCTGAGTAATATTCCATTGTATATATATATACCACATCATCATTCTCCATTCATCTATTGATGGGCACTTGGACTGCTTCCATTCTCTTCACTATTGTAAATAATGCTGCTATAAACATAGGGGAGCTAATTTTCAAATTAGTGCTTTTGTTTTCTTTGGGTAAATACTCAGTAGTGGAAATCACTGGATCATTTGATCTTTCTATTTCTAACTTTTTAAGGAACCTCCATACTGTTTTCCAGAGGGGCTGCACCCGTTTGCATTCCCACCAACAGTGCACGAGGGTTCCCCTTTCTCCACATGCCTCCAGCACTTGTTGTTTCTTGTGTTGTTGGTTTTAGCCATTCTGACAGGGGTGAGTGATATCTCATTGGGTTTTAATTTGCATTTCCATGATGATCAGTGATGTTGAGCATCTTTTCATGTGTCTCTTGGCTATCTGAATATTGTCTTTGGAAAAATATCTATTCAGGTCCTCTGCCCATCTTTTAATCAGATTTTTGTGTGTGTGTGTTGGTTGTAGGAGTTCTTTATATGTTTTGGATATTAACCCCTTATCAGATTGTCATTTGCAAATATCTTCTCCCATTCCCTAGGTTGCCTTTTGTTTTGTTGGTTCTTTCCTTGGCTGTGCAAAGCTTTTTATTTTGATGTATCCCCAATAGTTTATTTTTGCTTTTGTTTCTCTAATCTGAGAAAACATATCCAGAAAAATGTTGCTAAGGCAAGTGTCAAAGAGATTATGGCCTATGTTCTCTTTAAGGAGTTTTAGGCTTTCAAGTCTCACATTTAGGTCTTTAACCCATTTTGAGTTTATTTTTGTTATTGGTGTAAGAAAGTGGTCCAGTTTCATTCTTTTGCATGTGACTGTCCAGTTTCCTAGCACCATTTGTTGAAGAGACTGTCTTTTCCCCATTGTATATTGTTGCCTCCTTTGTCATAGATTAATTGACCATATAAACCTGGGTTTATTTCTGGGATCTCTGTTCTGTTCCATTGATCTATGTGTCTATTTTTGTGCCAGTACCATATTCTGATTACTATAGATTTGTGGTATAGCTTGAAATCTGGGATTGTATACCTCCAGCTTTGTTCTTTCTCATGATTGCTTTTGTGGTTCCATCCAAATTTTAGGATTGTTTGTTCCAGTTCTGTGAAAGATGCTATTGGTATTTTGACAGGGACTGCATTAAGTGTGTAGATTGCTTTGGGCAGTATGGACATTTTAACAGTATTTGTTCTTCCAATCCATGAGCATGGAATGTCTTTCCAGTTGTTTGTGTCCTCTTCAGTTTCTTTCATCAGTGTTCTGTAGTTTTCAGAATACAGGTCTTTCATCTCTTTGGTTTGATTTATTCCTAGGTATCTTATTGTTTTTGGTGCAGTTGTAAATGGGATTGTTGTAATTTCTCTGTTACTTTATTTGTGCGACAAATGCAACAGACTTCTGTATATTAATTTTGTTATCCTGCAACTTTAGTGAATTTATCAGTTCTGGTTGTTTTTTTGGTGGGGTTTATAAATTTCTACATATAGTATCATGTCATCTGCAGATAGTGAAAGTTTGACTTCTTCCTTGCGGATTTGGATGCATTTTATTTCTTTTGTCTGAATGGTGTGGCTAGGACTTCCAGTACTATGCTGAATATAATAGCGGTGAGAGTGGACATCCTTATCTTTTTCCTGACCATACAGGAAAAGCTCTGTTTTCTCCGTTGAGGATGATATTAACTGTGGGTTTTAATGTATTCATTTTATGTTGAGAGGTATGTTCCCTCTATCCCTACTTTGAGAGTTTTTTATGAATGGATGTTGTACTTTGCCAAATGCCTTTTCTGCATCTATTGAAATGATCATATGGCTTTCATCCTTGTTAATGTGATATAACACATTGATTGTGAATACTGAAACACCCTTGCATCCCTGGCATAAATCCTACTTGATCATGGTGAATGATTTTTTTAATTTATTGTTGAATTTGGTTTACTCCTATTTTGTTGAGGATTTGTGCATCTGTGTTCAACAAGGATATGGGCCTATAGTTCTCTTTTTTTGTATTGTCTTTATTTGGTTTTAGTATTAGGGTAATGTTGGCCTCGTATAATAAATTGGAAAGTTTTCCTTTCTATTTTTTTGGAATAGCTTCTGAAGAGTAGGCATTAACTCTTACTTCATTGTTTGGTAGACATCTGTGAAGCATCTGGTTCTTGACTTTTGTTTGTTGGGAGTTTTTTGATTATTGATTCAATTTCTGTGCTGATAATCAGTCTGTTCAAATTTTTTACTCCTTCCTGATTCTGTTTGGGAAGATTATGCTTCTAGGAATTTATCCATTTCTTCTAGGTTGTCTAGTTTGTTGGCTTTAACTTTTTACAATATTCTCTTATAATCCTTTTATTTCTGTGGTGTCTGTTATTTCTCCTCCTTTATTTTTTTAAACTTTTTATTCTTTTTAGAGGGAAAGGGGGGGAGGGGCAGAGGGAGAGGGAGACTCTTAAGCAGGCTCCATCCATGCCCATGCTCTTAAAATGGCATTTGCTGTGTCCCAAAGATTTTAGACCATTTTTTTGATTTTCATTTGTCTCCATGTGTTTTTTCATTTCTTCTTTGAATTCTTGATGGACTCATTCATCATTTAGTAGCATGTTGTTGGGCCTCCATGTATTTGTTCTTTCCAGATTT
This sequence comes from Leptonychotes weddellii, assembly GCF_054177405.1. Classification (NCBI taxonomy): domain Eukaryota; kingdom Metazoa; phylum Chordata; class Mammalia; order Carnivora; family Phocidae; genus Leptonychotes; species Leptonychotes weddellii. Next base: position 36,514,814 of record NC_138373.1, on the reverse strand, counting down.
TTTTCTTACAAGTGACTTTTAATTTCATACTGCTGTGGTCCGAAAAGATGCTTGACATTTCAATCTTCCTGACTATTGAAACTTGTTTTGTGGCTGAACATGTGATCTGTCTTGGAAAATGTTCCATGTGAACTTGAAAAGACTATGTATTCTGTTCTTGTTTATTTATCATTTTAGAGAGAGGGGGAGAGCATGAGTGGAGGGAGAGGCGGGCAGAGGGAGAGGGAGAGAGAGAATCCCAAGCAGACTCTGTGCTAAGTGAGGATCCTGATGTGGGTCTCAATCTCACAACCCTCGGATCATGACCTGAGCTGAAATCAAGTTGGACACTTAACGGACTGAACCACTCAGGTGCTCCTGTATTCTGTTTTTGGATGGAATGTTCTGTATGTATCCATTAGGTCCATCTGGCCTAATTTGTCATTCAAAGCTACTTGTTTCTTTACTGGTTTTCTGTCTGGATGATCTGTCTATTGATGTAAGTGGGGTGTTAAAGTCTACTATTATCGTATTACTGTCAACTTCTCCCATTATGTCTGTTAATATTTGCTTTATTTAGGTGCTCCCATGTTGGTTGCATAGATATTTAAAATTGTCATAGCCTCTTCTTGGGATTGATCCCATTATCGTTATGTAATGTCCTTCTTTGTCTCTTGTTATAGTGTTTAACGTGTGTTTTGTCTGATATAAGTCGTGATATCCTGCCCCCCACCCCTTCCATTTGCTTGGTATGTTTTTCCAGCCCTTCATTTTCAGTCTGTATGTGTCTTTAGGTCTGAGGTGAGTCTCTTGTAGGCAGCATACAGATGGATCTTACTTTTTTATCCCTTCAGTCACCTTGTTCTTTTTGATTTGAGCATTTAGTCCATTTACATTTAAAGTATTAATCATTGGCATGTAAATGTATTTAATTGCCTTTTGTTACTTGTTTTCCAGTTGTGTTTTGTAGTTCTTCTCTTTGAGCCTTTCTTCTCCCTGTGTGTGTTTGATTTGTGAAGCCCTCTCTGGCAGGGACACATCACTGGGAAGTCCTTGCCCACAACCCCTTGGCTTTCTGCTCAGGGAAGGATAGCACTTTTAAGCAGCCCAGCCATTAGGGAGAGGTGCCTGAAGGTATATGAAATCTATATTGATGTAAGTTGTGAGAGTTGATGTTTTAATGGTGCAGAGGTGTCACAGACATCAAGTTAAAAATAACATCAGTGCTGCCTTATGAGCTTTGTGTGCGATTTCCTGGATACATGATAGAATATGCTGCACAAAATACAGGTGGGTTAATAGTGGTGTTTGCCAGGGAGGAGTGGTTAGTGATTAGTATTCTTGGTAACAAACATGCTGTGTAAACTTCCAGCACTCAAAGGGTCCCCAACACTACACCGATTTAACTACAGCAGGGTTTCTGTTTCTTCCTCCTTCCTTCTCCCGCCTGCATTCTGCTGTTCTGGAGTCTACTGTGTGCCTCATGCCCGTTGTCCACCGACCCCCTCAACACGGGGCCACATGCTGGCTTGCTGGCATCCTACTGCATGATGTACTCCCTTCTTCACAAGGAAACCAGCCTGCAAAAGACTTAGGAAGAAGCCCATAGAAGCCCAGCTGTAAGAAATGGTTAATTATATGAGTTAGGTAATGTCACTGGTTATAGTGAATGTGCATCTGCATACTAATAAACATTATTTAAAAATATAATGAAAAGTTGCACTTGGATATTGTCTTTGAGAAGAGCTTAGAAAAGAGATAAAAGTGTAACTTTCATAAAGTGTAACTTCAGTGTACTGTAGTAGAGTTGGTGGAGCATGGTATTACGTAGAATATAACAGACCAAATAGCATGGCATTGTATTGTATAGGACAGACTGCTGTAGCATTGTGTAGTCTAGAACATATCCCACAGCACAGTGTTGAAGAGTCTAGAACGGATCTCACAGCACAGTGTTGAAGAGTCTAGAACGGACCCCACAGCACAGTGTTGAAGAGTCTAGAACGGACCCCACAGCACAGTGTTGGATAGAACTGTACAGAACAGACCACACTGTACCACGTAACACAGCATTATGTAGTATAGAAGAGACCACCTAGCACAGCATTGTATGATGTAGTCTAGAACAGCACAGACCACACAGCCCTGCATAAGAACACTATGTAGTACAACAGACCAGCACAGCCTGACTTAGCATTTCTGGTCGTGATGCTTCTGTGGTGGACTCCGAGACTCAGGACTGAGAGGGAAGAGTCAGTCTGATAAGGCTGTTTTCTCTGACTTCCAGGGCCATTTATTCACTCTCTGGGGGTCATTTGATGGTCCCATTTATGTGCTTTCCATGTGGCAGGGCTTCCAAATGGAGTATTTGTAAGTAGACGCATCTGCCTGGCACGTGTCCAGTGCTCTGTGGAGTTTAGCCATTGTTAATACTCTAATTATTTCTAAAGTACTTTCCCTCACTGAGAAGGGGTGCACTGTCCGTACCACAGGGGTGTGGAATATCAGCCTTTTCATGACTGGGGTTTATTTTTAACAAAAGCAGACTTTATTGGTTGGGGGGTGGAAGCCGCTGGTGCTGAGTGCTGGGGCCCTTCAGCTCTGTGTGCTGGGAGTGGTTTCACCTGGAACGGACTCCCACTGTTCTTTCATCTGGGGTGGTCTCAGACCCTCAGGTGTCCGCAGAGCACCCATCAGCAGCTGTCGGCCATGAAGTGTGAAAGCGGGGGGGGGGGGTGAGCAGCGCACTGCCACTGTCCCCCGGCTTGTCCCCTACCACCCCCCACCCCCGGCTCGTCCCAAGCTGTGGGCTCCTTTGTGGCCCTTGGCCGGAGCCCTCCTTGGCAGGGGTTGGGGCGGGGGGGGAATGGAACAGCCAGCATCAGGTGACCCTGAGAAGTGCACATGACATTGTGGTTGGTGGTCATTGCCTGTCCGAGATGCCCCATCTCGGGAGTCTGGAGCCTGACAACTCAGATGTGAGCGCATAGGGTCTCTTCCAGGTGGGACGTTAGCAGGTCACCTCTGAGCCAGCCCTGGTTTCATCCTTTCTAGGTCTCTGTGAAGGGCATGGGGTCTCTGAGGCTTGAGCACTGTTGAGGTCCTTTAGTGCCCATCTCGGTGGGAGACTTCCTCTTATCCAAAGATGTACCTTATCTTAACCTTTCTGAATCAGGAAATCCTAGTGATAGGGTTAGGACTTGAGTTTGTGATGGGTGCTTCCTCCAGCAAGCTCACGGGTCAGAATTGTGACTGTTGACGGCACTGTTGTCCTGTGAGTGGCTCCAGAGGACCAGCTGACATACTTGCCTTAAGCCCCACCTGTTGCCGGAGGTTTTGCTGAGCTTCTCATTGCCCTTGTGCAGTTTGGACCTTGATGGATGGATGGGGGGCTGAGGTGGGGCAGGATTTCTCCCAGGTCTGTGGCTTTGGGGATGTGTCCTAAATTGAGCCCCCACCCCAGCAAATGTTGAATGTGGTGTCTTTCCTGTCCCCTGGATTTGATGACACTGGCACATTTTACAGGTTATCTTGTTTTTCTCTTGGCCCGAGTTAGAAGGGAGCTTCCTGGGTAAGGCTTGAGATGGTCTGATAACGTGTTTCTCAAAGCCCGTTCTTCAAAAACTGTCTCTGACCAAAACTGTCTGTTTGCGAAAGCACGTGATCCCAGGAGCAGCTCCCGGTGCTGTGGAAACAGGCCTTTGTGCAAAGGGAGGCGTGGGCTGGGAGAGCCAAGGGCTCCCTGGGCGTTGAGGTTTACTGATGAGCCTCTAAAGGGATTCTTTGTTTGCTTAGTAGGTTGTGGGGTCTCTTAGCCATGAGACTTTTTAAGGTGTGACTGGTGTGGAATGAGGGTGCCCCATCCTTGTGCTTACTCTGGCTGATGGCAGGGGTCCTGTCCTATGGCCTGTCACTGCTGCGTGCCCTCTACAGACCCCACGCCCTACCCCGAATGTCCGACCTCTCCAGCACCCTCCCTGGGAGTCCTCCGCCAGGACTGCTGTGATGATGTTCCCTATGCAGGGAGGTGCACCCCTGTTCCACCGGCTGCTGCACATGGCCGGAGGGTGTCCAGCTTGCGTCCACGTCTGAGGGGAGGGTCTCCTGGTGGGAAGTGGGAGGCAGGTCACAGGCAGGGGCCTTTGCCTCTTCTTTCTTTAGCTGAGGCCAGAGGGCCGGCGGGGGCTCGGGTCTCTGACCGGCATCAGCAAGGGGCACTCCTCCCTGCCGGCGCCCCCCTCCCCTCCGCTCCGCCCCGCCCCACAGGCACGCCCCGCCCCGCCCCACAGGTCTCCGTGCGCTCAGGGAAGCGCAGGCCTGGGGGAGCTGCGAGGAGGTGTTGTGGGTCACACGGATGGTGTCCCGCAGCTGCTGCTTCAGGAAGTGACCAGGGCCGCTCGCAGGAGCCTGTGTGCTGTGGGCATTTCTCATCCTCACAGCATTTTTCTTGGAAAACTGGTCTCTAGACAACCAGATGTTGTCTTCTAACCAGAAGTGAGTGGTTCTGGATAGGAGGGAACAGGACTGCTGGTTCTCGGTGACACGCAACCAAGGCCTTACCCCCCGAATCTGGAAGTACTTAGGATTGACCGGAGATGCCACACCGCGTTCCCAGCCTGCCCCTGGGAGCCGTCCGCCTGGGGAAGGGACGTTTGATGCAGGAGTTTTGGGGCATCCACTTCCCCCTGAGCGGGAGGGCAGGATTAATCACAGGTGGTAGAAGAAAATTCAACATGGTCACAGACAGGAAGACCAGGTGGTGAGCACAGCAGAAGGAGCCCCTACCCCACAGGTCGGTCTTCCGTCAGTGTGACTGTCTGACGCGAGGCAAGGCATGGCCGCGGCTGGCGTGGCAGGGACGCTGGCTTTCCCCTTGGGGGCCATGCAGTGCACAAGACCCCGGTGAGGACCACACCTCTGTGAGCGCAGAGGGTACTCGGGAGCGGGGGCCAGCTCTGCGGGGGGACAGCCCGTGCGGCCTGTCCAGCTCGGTCCTGGGCGTTGCTAGTCTCTGAGGGCGCTGGGCTGTCTTGCGAGGCTCGGGGGCTCCGCCTGGATGGGGAGATGCTTGATTTGTTAGCAAAGGTGACTGATGACCAACAAAGGCCTTTCTGGTTTCCTGGAGGCTTTGATGAAAGTTTGTGAAAATAACATCAAATCTCTGCATTTTTCTTTACTTTTAAAGGAAATGCCCCGGAATGCCCAGCACCACTGCTCACCGTTCCCACCATGCAGGCCGCGGGTGCGTGTGGGGCTGCTGGCCTGGCCAAGAGTCCGCGCTGCGCAGCCGCCACGAGGGGCGTCCAGGGGCTCCCCGCTGGAGCACCCAGCGCCCTTGGTTTCGGGGCGCAGAGGCCGTTGAGGGCTTGAGGCACCTGGGGAGACAGTGCTAGAAACGTGAGCGCAGCTCCTAGCAGACCGCGGCGGAGCTGGCGAGAAAGAATAAGTGGAATCTGTATCTGCCGGCCAGCAGAAGCGCCCAGGGACAGCAGGGACCTTTGCCGTGATCCCATTTCTGCATGAGAGAGGTGGTGACCCCCCAGGTGGGTTCTGTGCCAGTCCGTGCAGAAGATAAGCAGAAAGCGCGGTTTGCGCCGGGAAGGGCAGGTGGAGAGGGGCGCTTCTGTGTAACGGGATTTTATTTCTCCCAGCAGAAGATGGGCGTTCAGTGTGGGTGCTGGGTCGGCCTGGCCTGTGCTGACCAGTAGGTGCAGATGGGTAGTAGCTTCGAGTGACAACAGCTGGTTCTTGGATCCCCAAACAAGTCAGGGGGGGTCCCAGGTCTCAGGCTGGGGCTGCGAGGCTCCCGTGTCCGCGTCCTGCACAGGCCCGGGTGTTGGCCGGCTGTGCTCCGCAGCAGGCTTCTTGAGGGTCCACGGCCCACGCCGCCCTGCCCAGGGCTCCATCCTGCCCGAGGGGCTGGGCACTGTGGTCTGGAGCAGAGATGATCCCAGTTTCCTCTGCAGCCAGCAGAGCGTCTGTCTTCACCAGGGGTGGTGCGCGGTGCACGATTCTTTTTTTTTTTTAAAGATTTTATTTACTTACTTGACAGAGAGATACACAGTGAGAGAGGGGACACAAGCAGGAGGAGAGGGAGAGGGAGAAGCAGGCTTCCCGCCGAGCAGGGAGCCCGATGTGGGGCTCGATCCCAGGACCCTGGGATCATGACCTGAGCCAAAGGCAGACGCTTAACCATCTGAGCCACCCAGGTGCCCCCGGTGCACGATTCTTAACTGAAATACACCCTGTTCCGGTTTCTGAATTTTGTTCATTTTATTTACTATGTCAGCGCGTCGATGAGGGTATCACCAGTTGGAATTACTGTTAGCTGTGTATGTCAGTAGTATTAATAGAATCTTCCCCAGGATGTGCGAGCACTGGGTATGTTTCATACCCGAGAGTTCTGCGCTTTCTTCCTTCATGTGCTGCGCTTTCCCTTTCACTGTGCTGACGAGTCACCTGGGCGGGGGGCACCACCTCCCTTGTCTGGCAGCTCTGTGCCGAGTGCTGCTTTCGATGGAGAGACTTTTTCTGTGCCAAGGACGGTATTTGGGAATTTGAAGATGTGACTTTTTTTTTTTTATTTTTAAAGATTTTATTTATTTATTTGCGAGAGAGAGAATGAGAGACAGAGAGCACGAGAGGGAGGAGGGTCAGAGGGAGAAGCAGACTCCCCGCTGAGCAGGGAGCCCGATGCGGGACTCGATCCCGGGACTCCAGGATCATGACCTGAGCCGAAGGCAGTCGCTTAACCGACTGAGCCACCCAGGCGCCCGAAGATGTGACTTTTTTTTAAATGTTCAGAGCTACTATCAGAGGCCTATGTTCTTACATTATAAAAGCTATACACTCTGGGGAAATACTTTTTAAAAATGTATTATTGGGAAGGCATTGAAACAAGTTAAAGAAAAATTCCAAGTTTTTTGCACAATTCTTTCTGTAGAATACTTAGGCAGTAGCTGTCTCACGCACTTTCTTTTTTATCTTGAGTGTTTAGTTCGGTCATCCCCTCATTCATTCTGCCCTGTTCTGTGGTGCATTCTCCCAGGCTGAGGGTAGACGTGGGGGGCTGATGTGGCCCCAGGTCTCGTGGTGGGGCATGCTGACTGGTGCTCAGTGATCTGGTGCAGCTGGTGGAGGGTCTGGTGGTTGTGGGAGGCAGCACTGGGGTGCAGGGGTGAAGGCCCTGGACTCTGGCAGGCACCGGGGTGGGAGTTGGCTGGGAGGAGGCTCGGGGAGACGGAGCTGGAGGGGCCGTGGGGCAGGTCTGGGAAGGGCCTTCGGAGGGGTGCTGACATGGGGCGTGGGGGCATGTGTACCCGCCCGAGGTGGGGCAGGGAGAGCAGCAGAGCACAGCCTGGTGTCCACCCTCTATAGATGGATGTGGGAACTCTGGGATTTCAGGTTTGGTCCCGAGTGCACCTGCAACGTGCCCAGAAGTGTTGGGGAGGGGGTTTGCATTGTCTTTCATGAGCAGGTGGGAGTGCAGGTAGAAAGCCTGAGTCCTACCTGTAGGCTGGCAGCCTTCGGGATTCTGGTGGCAAGAAGCAGAAAACCACTCTGTTCACTTATACAAAGAGCAGGAATGAGTGGGAGGCCCTGCACATGGGCCTCGGTTGGTGGTGGCGGGGGCTGCCTGAGCCTTCCCTGCTCACCCGAAGAAACCACAGGCTGGTGGCCCCAAGCCGCTGTTTCCAGGGAAGGGATTCTAAGGAGCCTGTTGGGTCAGGGTCCCACCCCAGGGAGGGCACATCCAGACATGGCTGCAGGTAACTGCTCTGCCCACTGTGTGCAGACATTGTAAATCCTGCCTTCTCTGCGGACCACGGCCCTGACCCTGAGGCTCCTGCTGTTGTCCCCACAGGACTGAGGTTCCGGCCACCGCCTTGAAGCAGGGGCACCTGCCGCCTGGGGTTCTGATCACTCTCTGGAGGCAGACGCAGCGCCCCACAAGAGTGTCTCTGGGTGGAACCTGGAGGTGGTGGGCTCCTCTCTCTCCCTTGGCTTGCATCCTTCCCAACGCAGAATGAAAATGCTCTTCCCGATAAGGAAATCATGCACCTTGTAGACAGCTTGAGTTGACGTGAACTTTGGACAGCAAATGTGGTCTAAAGTTTCTCTCCAATTTCAATGTGTTAATGGTGTGTTACAAAGCACGGAACACTTGAATGTTGGTGCCAGATGGTCACCTAAACCATGAGTGTGTTTGTCAGAAGGACGGCATTGCTTCTCTTAACTCAGATACAGACTTTGATTTTCTGCCAGAAAGAACCTATACTTTATTTAAAATAGGGTATCATTTGGCAAGTGACTTGAGATTGTGGTTTAAACTATAAATTTCATCTTATAGCACTCAACATATTTGAATTAGTTAAGAACTCAGATAACACTTACATGCTGTGTTCTGACTCCTAATTTCCCTCTAATTCACGACATTTGCTAGAACATGACAAAACCCCAAATCTGAAAATTATGGGGTGATGTGAGAAAAGGGAAGCCAGTTCTGGTGTTTTGCTTTAAGGGAGTTATAGTATTTTACGCTTCCTGAATTCTCTCCTTTTCCAATAAGAAAAATCATTTCCTTATGATCAGATATGAACTTGATTCAGTTAATAAAAGTAACACACTCAGAGCATATATAATTATGATAAATAAATATAATACTTAAAAAGTATTCAGTTGCCATAGAATATGTGTGATATTTGCTGAGCTTTTTCCCCTCTGTCCTCCCCCTCCCCCACACTATGGTTCATGTTCAGATATGCTTGTGAAAAAGCAAATGTTATCATTCATGCATGTTAACGCAGTGGTTTTCAACCCCAGGAATAGGATGTAATTCCAGCAATGGAAATTCTCAATTGAGTGGGTCTGTGTGAAGTTTGGAAGAAAAAAACATTTCTATTTTTTAAATTTTTTTTTTTTTTGGATGTCACTCTAAGTTTTATTGGATTTCATGCTCGTTGCCAGTTCTTTTTTACTTTTTTTTAATTTATTTTATTTTTTAATTTTTTTTTTATTCTTTTGTTAATCCCCATACATTACATCATTAGTTTTAGATGAAGTGTTCCATGATTCATTGTTCGTGCACAACACCCAGTGCTCCATGCAGAATGTGCCCTCCTCAATACCCACCACCAGGCCAACCCATCCTCCCACCCCCCTCCCCTCTAGAACCCTGTTTGTTTTTCAGAGTCCATCGTCTCT
>NC_138373.1:36457734-36505131 GCF_054177405.1 Leptonychotes weddellii | reverse complement strand
GCGCCTGGGTGGCTCAGTTGGTTAAGCAACTGCCTTCGGCTCAGGTCATGATCCTGGAGTCCCTGGATCGAGTCCCGCATCGGGCTCCCTGCTCGGCAGGGAGTCTGCTTTGCCCTCTGACCCTATCCCCTCTCATGTGTTCTCTCTCATTCTCTCTCTCTCAAATAAATAAATAAAATCTTTAAAAAAAAAAAAAAAAAGGGAAGTCCAGATCGAAGTGTACTTGTTTTTAGATTCAGACGTGGAGAGCTTCAGTGTTCATGATGTTCTCGTTCAATGCACGGTTTCATCCCTTGCGTTTGTCACCTAGTTTTTTTTGGTGAGAAATTCGGTATCTCTGGAAGAAAGGGAGGGGAAACCCCTCCAACTGAAGCCTGTTGCCCCGCAGTGTCACTTTGGACTCTCATGAGCCGATATCCCCACGAATGGGGCTGCCTGACCCCGTGGCTAAGAGCAGCTACTCAATGCCGGCAGGTTAAAAATAACAAGTCACCGTGACATTCAGACCAATGAAATGTCAGGAGAGTTTAGGAGAGGCATTTCCCTTGACTTGCTATTCCTGGGAAGTCTGAATATCTAAAAGACCGCATTTCTGTAGATGCTAATATTTTTATTAGCGTTCCTTCTCGTGAAATGCTACTGGCTGTGGCTGGTAAGTTGAGGTTGCCCAGCCGGCAGGCTTTGTCGCCATCCTGATGACCGGGGTTTGCAAATGTAGGTGCTTGCCTGAAGTAGGACTCCGGCCCGGCTACCCCGAGGGAATGCGCAAAGGTGCAGACGGTCTGGGGAGGTTTCTGGAAGGAACTCTGTCTCCTGGGGCTGGAGGACAGCCCTTTGAATAGGCAAAGCTGGGAGAGTGGTTAGAAACAAGGTTCAAGGAAAAGATGGGGATCTGCCTCCATCTGGGGAGCCGAGTGCCTTTTCCCACGTTGATTCAGAGCTACTCTTCGGCCGTGTGCCGGCTGCAGGGCACGGCTACCCGAGGACTAAGTCACAGTAGAACTACTCTTCCGTAGTGTCACTGAGACGTTCTCTGTGTTTGATGCCTCGGTGGCTTTTTCTTCATGGTGGTTTTGGTTCTGTTTTCCGAATCCACCCTATGACCATTGGAAGTCCCAGAGTTCAGGATTTTACTTTATTTTTTACTTTTGAGAGCAAGAGCATGGGGAGGGGAGGGCAGAGGGAGAGAGAATCTTAAGCAGACTTCCCGCAGAGCACGGAGCCCGACGCAGGGCTTGATCTCACGACCTGAGATCAAATCAGGAGTCCAGCGCTGAACTGGCTGAGCCCCCCAGATGCCCATCAAAGTTCAGGAGTTTTTGAACACGTCTTTGTTTTTTGTGAGGGGAGTGGTCCACGGGTGGTGGGGGGGCCACTTTGCAGGTGGGCCGCAAATGCTAGGGGTCCAGCTCCTGGCACCTGTGCGGCGGCTTTGGGTGCCTGGCCTGAGGCTCAGTGGCCTGGAGCAGCCTTGTGCCCTTTTATCCGCTGCCAGCTACATGAATGCCTGGGAGTTCAGTCTAGTTATGGGAAGACGTGGTTCCACTCTAGCAGGAGACACCTGGCCCTTCGTTGTGATGGTTTCGCGAAGGAGAGGCTGGTTAGGACAGGTGGGTTTGGAGTGCGTCTTTGCCAGACGTTATACGCTTGTCTGGGGCCAGAGTCCAGCTTTATCAGCGTGGTAGAACCGGGATGGTTTAGGCCGGGGAGCACGGAACTAGGCAGGCAAGGTCTTACTGAATGTACTCGCTGGTGTCTGCCGTCTGTCAGTTCCTAGTAGAAAGGCTCAGCTGGTGTGAATCAATGGGGAAAGCGTGTTTTTACCAAGGCCAGGTGGAGAGCTGAGCGCAGGGCGGCCCCAGGAGCCTCAGCCCGAGCTGCATGTTGGAGCTGCCCCAGGGTCTGCAGAGGTCTGTTCTGGAGCTGGGCTCTGGGTGGGTGGTTGTAACAGCTCAAAACGGGGCATTCTGTGTGGCTAGTGTTGAGAAGTATTCCATTTGGGCGCGGCTTTTCCATCCTGCTGCCGGCACCTGCATGTGCCCGACCCTGGCTCACGGACAGGCTGGCACACTTTAATTTGAACCTTTCGGTGCTTTGGGAGTAACGGGGTTGGGGACCAGCTGCAGGGGGTGCAGAGGCAGTGGCCGTGTGACGTGACGGAATGACCTCTGACCCCTCTGCAGGCTGCTGTGTTCAGAGCTCTTGGTCAGATTCTCGAATACGTGAGTGCTCCCCCTTTCCAAGGCAGTCAGGGAGCTGCTGAGCTGCTTCCAGCCGGGGTGTGTGCTCGGGGAGGAGGACTGTGGGAAGCACGTCCCGAGCCTCTGTGGGATGGGCCATGGTGCTCAGGCAGACCTCCGCCCCGAGGTTTCTCGGGGTGGAGGTGTGCTTGGCATGTAGCTGCACACCATGCTCTCTCCCAGAAGAGACTCCTCGCAGATGATGAGCCGGTGCGCCCCGGGGAGTGGGAGATGAATGCAGAACATGAGCAGTGGTTGTCTTTCAGGTTCATAGTGGGCACAGGTTGGCAGTTGGTACTTTCTCTAACTTTACCGCCCATCCAGAGACATGGGCTTTGAGGTTTCTTGCTCCATGACTACACCCCAGAGGACATAGGTGGACCACATCTTACTCGTCCTGAGCCCTGAAGCCGTACGAAGGAAAGCAGAGGCCACTGAAATCCAAGACATTTTAGAATCAAGTATTAAGTGTCCTAAAAACAAGTCATTGGTAAACTAGATGTCCCTTGAAAGAGAAGGGCTGCGTGCTTGTCCCCTTGAAGATGCTCTGTAGACGCAGGTATGGCGGGATCCCAGGTGTGGCGTGCGCGGCTCCTGGCGGAAGCTGAGGGAGAGAGACAGGTGAACGCGCCTCCAGACGTGAATTCCGGTCCTGCTGCACCTGCTTGCTGTCATCACTCCCTCCCTGAGGTTACGGCTGTCACTGTGCATTCTGCATGTGCACAGTGTATTTTCTCAGACCTGGTGGCAGAGGAAGCCAGCTTGGCCTCTCTGGAGAGCTGTTCAGGTGGCTCTACAGAACGACACAGTCTCCTCTGTTAATCCTAGTCTTCAATTGAGTCGTGGGCTTTATATGCTTCACTTCATTCTGTTCCCTGAAATAGGTCCTGCCCCACTTACAATCTTAAATCATACTTAGTAGTTTCTAAAGGTTTCAAAAGTCCACTGGCATATTGGTTATTGAATATTGGTGGTTTGCTTCCTGGAAAGTTACATCTTAGAGTCTAAAGTGGGAGTGAGGTTTGGATTCTCTTGTGGATCCTCTGTGTTCAGATAGGAAAGCCTTCACCGCACTTCTATGTACAAAAGCTCCAGACGTGTAGACGCTCCCCGGGACACATTTGCGATTCATTCCTGAATTTTAGCGATCTCTGGAGGGGTCGCTGGAGAAGGCGGGATGATCAGCCTTGAGTGAACATTGGATCAAGACATGTCCAAATGTAAAATTAGTTTTAAAAAATCTTAGCATTCCCTCTAAAGGTCCACTCGTGGAAGGACGTTCCCGTAAAAACGTTTTAAGAGCATGGACTCCTCCAGGTGCTAAGTACTGAGCGTCCCGCCCGTCGTCCATTATGGTCTCTAAGTGACACATTTAGGCAGCGTTGATGTTGATGACTAACCATGTATCAGACGTGATCACAAGAGTCCCTCTTCTGGAAGCAAAATCAGGTCCCTGCAGATGACATCGTCTTATGCAGATTTAATTAAAATGGAGATTGCTACAAAGTGCTAATAAACCCCCGAGGGACAGATAAAAGCCTGGGAACCTAAGACTCCAGAATCCTCCGTCTTCTTTCCCTAAAATATGGGAAATGGAGTAAATGCAAGGTACCAAGGCAACTGGTATTTTAAAACAGTTATTTTACTACCTTAATTAAAATAATTATTGGAGTAGTTTATTGGCCTTAACTTCAGTGCTCTTAAATCCATAAATGAGATGATTTCAATTGTTTGAATTCTTTCAAATAATTTTAGTTATTTTAACTAAACAACATATGATAACTTTGTTGATTGGAATTAGTTGGTGGTTTGGCGTTCTTGGGAGACTTGGTGTTCTTTGAGGGCACACACTCTGCTTGCTGAGCTCCCGTGTTGTCACGTGATGAGTGGCCCCACAGAATGGAAACCGAGTCCCAGAGCGTTTGTCAGAAATATGTTGTCTGTGTTCTGTACACGAGGTTCAGGAGCCAGCATGCCTCCCTGTTTGTGTCTCTGAGTATGAAACTAATCGAAAATGCTCAACGCTGTTTTCCAGGCGGGGTTAAGGGCTTATCACGAACTCCTACTTTTGGTACCAGATATCTGATTTATTCCATAGGATTATCCCCGAACCAAAGAGACAGAGCCTGTTAGCACTGCGTCCCTGGTCTCAACCAGATGAAAGAGGCCTTATTAATTATTCATTATGACATTTTATACTATTTTACTTTTTATAATTACAAGAGTCTGTGTAATTAACCTCTCATTTCATTGAAGTAACATTAAGTAGGGTTATAATTACAACTATTAAAAAAAAGTGTGGAAGAATTTAAAAATCTTTAATTAGAAAGAAAACTGTTTGTTGTTGTTGTTGTTGTTGTTCCGTGTAATTGTGCATTTTTTCCTTGTTGACAAGTATCTTTAATTATTTAAACAAAGCGAAAAACCAGAGAAGTCGGGCAGTTGCCGTGTCCTGGCTGGTGCGGGCTGTGTAGGTTCTCCGATTCCCCCCCGTTCTGTCTCTTGGATGGAGATGCGGTCAGTCTGTGAGCGCCTGTCCTTTCATAACCCCGTGTTCTTCGAGTGCAGAGGTGGGTCCGGCCAACATTGCCGTTTCCTGGGGAGAAAGCGAGCTCTCAGCAGATGGGCTCCGCACAGCCCCGCGGGGGTCCTGGGAGCGGCGTGCCGAGGGTCAGCCGGGCGGGGGTTCGGCTGGCATGAGACACCAGGGCGGTCCCTCTCTGCCCAGGGCTGTCTGTTCTGTACCATACACTGGGAAGAGTTTAGTTCAAATCTGGTTAGAAGGGACTTAACAGGAACAGGACGGAATTGATGGCAGGTGGGGAGGTTTCCGCAAAGCATCGTTGTGCCTTAGCTCTCCGTGTGAAGTCCGTCACCCCTCCTTGAGGACACCTGTCCGCCTTGAACTCCAGCCACGGTGGCTGACGCTTGGTGACCTTCACGCTGAGTCCCAGTAATGAGATTAAGCCTGAAGGGCAGTGTGGCCGCCGAGCAGAGCTGATATCACGGGAATGGTGGGGCTGTTGGCTGTGCTGTCTGGTCTGAGTAACGTGTCTGATTCTGGAGGTTTCTGTGTAGGGCAGCCGCCCTCGATCTGACCTTTGGGGCAAGGAGAGAGGGTGCTTGCCAACGCCCAGATCTTGGGCTCCACGCTCGTTCTCGTGGCGCCGTGGCAGGCCGGTGGCCCGGGTGGCCCTGATTGCCTGCGGGGGGATCTCGAATCGTGCTCCTGAGGAATGTGGATCAGCTCCTTCCTCAGGAGGAGGGAGCAGTTACAGCTGCCTGTCCCGGTCATCGTAAGGGTTTGTGCGTGAGCAAGCCGAGAGCTCCTGGCTTGATGGTCGGTGCCCGTCCCCGTGGCGCGCTGTTTCCCACGGCCCGTTTCTCCTCTCGCTGCCACCACATGGCAAGCACACGTCTGTCTGGTTTTCCGTGGAGCCAGGCGGTGAGAATCCAGGGGTCTCGCCGGCCTCTGTGTAACCATCCTACACATCCCATTCCTGGGATGGAAACCCACAGAAACAAAACCAGACTTCTCGTTGAGGCGTTCAGAGCCCTCCCAGCCAACGTTCCCCAAATCCGCCTCCGCCTGCCAGGCTCTGTGGGTCCCAGCTCCGTGACCCCAGGGCAGGGTGCTGGTGCTGATGTCTGGAGACAGCTGTGGTCATCGGGACTGGGGTTGGGTGGCACGGCCGTCCCGGGGAGAGGGACGCTGCCACGAACCCTACGCTGCCGAGGACAGCGCCACGCGGAGGCCCAGAACCCCTGCGGGTTTGGTGGAAGACCGTGGTGGTTCTCCTGCCCACTCGCCCCCCACGTTCTTCGTTCCCTCTGACCCAGGGTCCCTTGCCAGTTATCAGCTTGCCCGTCCGCAGGGCGCCTGTGAGGTGGCTGTGCCCCGGTCTGGGTCTGCCCCTCTGGTGAGGACCACCTGTCCTGCATGGAGCCCGTAGCCCGCAGAGTGCGCAGGAGGCCACGGCAAAGCTGCAGGCTGTCGGGCCGAAAGTGGGCTTGTTTGCCCTGTTTAAAATTCTTGGGTGTGTGGGGGCCCCTGGGGGGCTCAGTCGGTGGAGCGTCCAATGCTTGATTTCGGCTCAGGCCATGATCTGGGGGTCATGAGATCGAGCCCCGCATCGGTCTCCTTGCTCAGTGGGGAGTCTGCTTCTCCCTCTGTCTCCCCCCCCCGCCCCGCCCCGTCCTTGTGTGTGCTCTCTCTCTCTTTCTCTAAAATAAATAAAATCTTTTAAAAAAAAAATTCTTGGGTGTGTTCAAATTTGAGTTTGGTGCTGGCAGGCTTTTGAACAAACGGATCTCGGCCCTCAGTGAAGAAACGCGTGACCCGGGGCCATACACAGCGGCCACCTTCCGTGGGTGCATAGCGATGTTGTACCTCGTTAACTCTGGATGTTATTTCAGCCTAGAGAGAGGTCAGTGCGAGGTTAGCCTCCTCGTCTTGACCCCCGTTCTGCTGCTTAGTGGGTGAATGATTTCCTGCAGCTACTAAAACTTTCTGGGCCCTGGCTTTCCTCACCGATGACGCGGGAATGATAATATGACTGCCTTGTAGGGGCCGTGGGTGCTCAGGAGTGTGTGTGCAGACTACTTGGCGATGATGCTAACAACCTTTTGGATTTCTGGTTCTACGTGTCGGGTGAGTCCCCAGTCAGGAACAAAAAACCAAACTGCATATGCAACGCACCTTTTTAGGTGGATGGCAGGTGAGCCAGGCGGGCTTCAGCCGTGCTCGGCCCGTCCATGGCGGCCTTGCTGGGGCCCAAGCCGGCAGTGCCCTCGATTCTGCTGGGCCTGCAGGTAGCCTCAGGATTTCCCTCCACCCGGCTAAAGCCCGATCCGCTTGGCAAACCCACTGTTTCCCGGGTGGTGTCAAGGTGGAGAGAGTCTGTGCCTCCCAGTGAAAGCAGAAAGTGACCACAGTCCACAGGGGAGATAGTCCTGTATGAAAATGAGACTCCTTGCACTCCTGGGTTTGCTGAGATCCAGGATCCCTGGCGCTGCTGGTCGCCGGGAAGATAGCCATGCTTTCCCAGCGTCCTTACTAAGAATGCTCCGGCTTTGGGGAAGCAGTGGTCCCAGCTAAAACTCCCTTCTACAGCTAGGTGTGGCTCAGTGACCAGTGTAGAGAACGGGATGTTGATCAGAATTCCTGGGGCGGGGGTGGGCGTCCCTTTCTGGATTAAAACAACAACACGCAACCCTTGGCTTCTGTCCTTGCCTGGGCCATGGCTGTGATACGTGGTGACAAAGCAGCCTTTTGGTGCAAGGAGGAGAGCTGTCTGGAAGGGTGGTGGGGAGCAGCAACCGGGGTCCTGGAGAGGTGTCCTGGGCTGCCACCCCATCCCCGCCCCCCTCTGGACCTTCCTCGTCCCTTAGGCAAATGGGCCCTTGCTCACTTCAGCCATTCAGCTTTTCTCTTACAGCTGGGAGGGCTCCTGGCACAGTGAGAGACGTAATTAGGTCTAACTTCAATGATGGGGGATGGAGCCAGAAGGAAGGAGAGGAGTTTTTCTATAACAGATAGGTCGTCGATCTTGTTCCTTACGAGTAGGAAGATGGTATCTGTGACCAGAGAGTAAATATGAATGGTTATTGGAGTAAAATCAACAGATTTGTTTGTGAATGGGCCAAAACGGGTTCCAGTGAAGAACAGAAACGGGGTTTACCCCTGACTCACTGTCTGTGGGACCTCAGGTGGCTCTGTCCTCGGTGGGCTCACTTGGATGGTCTCCACTCTTGTTCTGCTCTGGCACTTTCCCAGCTCTGGCATCCTGACCTGCAGAGTCCAGAGTATCTTCGGGGGCCGTGCAGACCCTCTCTAAACCAGTGGAGCCATTTGATGGGCTCAGCGAAGGGAAGGAGAAGAAGCCAGATGGGGAGCGGAGAGCGGGAAGAGGACCCTGTAACCATTCCCAGGTGCTGCTGGGTGGGGTGGCTGCCGTCCCCTGCCCCAACCCCCTACCGTGCATGGTCGCTGACTGCAGGTGCACGAAGGGAACCCGGGCGGGAGGGGCAGCTTGAGGTGACGCCCGCACCCTGGAGCCACTGGCCCGGCCAGAGGTGTGACCATGGCAGGTGTGCCTTGACCATTCTTTGCCTCTGTTTTGTCATCTGTGAAATGGGGATCGTAACTGTATCTCAGTCATAAGGTGGTTATGAAGACCAGTGTTGTGTGCTGAAAACAATACCTGGTAACTAAGTTCTCAACGAATATGACCCGAGTGAGGGTTAATATGGTTGAACTTTGGGAAGAGTATCCTGTGGAAATGATGACTCCTTCTTTGTGGTGCTTCTCATCTGTCCAGAGCTGATCGGCTTGCTTTTCTTGGTGAACATAATTTTTAAGTAGTTCCTGATTTTGGAATGAAGGAAGTTTTCATGTATTTCATCTAGATGCAGTTACTCTAGTTTTCCGGGTTATGAAAATGTCTTTTGACATGTCCTCTAAGAAAAATCTCCATTGGCCCCTTTTCAGGGAAATTCAGTGGTGATCTTTGTTGTTTCATTCCATTACCACCTAATGCAATATCCTCCAGTATTTAATTACCTTTAATTGATGGGTTGTGATTTAAAAATAAATTTTATTATATACAATTACATGTTAATTTTCTTTTTCTTTTTTTGGTATTTTAGGTGACTATTCCCCATCTGTAAGTAATCAGCGATTCAGTACAATTTTAAAAGGTGGTGTTTGTATTTGGATAAAGTAAGAGCTGCTAACTGCCATCACCCTCAGGAAAGACTGCGCGTGCATGTGTGTGTGAGGCCTCGCATGGCTTAGGGCCTTTTGCAAACTTAGCGGTGTTTGTTTTCCTTTCTCTTCTTCCCCAACCTTGTCATCCTGTCCGTCCCTCCTCCGTCCTCACCCGCATTCTGGAGCTGTGGCTGGGGTGTCATCTGGAGAGGACAGCTGAGGCCGCGGGCCTGGGCAGAGCCACATCCTGACAGCCTTCCCCACGGAGCGGGGAGCGCAAGCCTGTCCGCAGAGCCACGTGGGCGAGGAAGGAGGGCCCCCGAGCCACCGTTCATCCAGGAACTGGCTCCGAGCGGCTGCCCACTTTGAGAATGTATTTAAGTGTTTACGTGATCTTCCCTCCGAGCGGCAGCTAGTGTGTGGCTACCTCTTACTCATCGTCATGGGACTGCACGTCAGTCTGACTGAAGCCGGCAGATGTGGGCACGCCGCCCGGCATCCGCCAGGGAATTCCAGCAGGCGGGCTGGCCGGGTGATAATAGAGGGTCTGTCTGCTGGTTCAGGCTGTGCAAGTTGTTTTGTAATTGTTAGCGGACATTGTGACCGGCCGGAGACACGGCTGTAACTCAGGCTGGCAGATTTCGGTTTTCCTAGTGGACCTCCAGGGTCCGGATGGAAAGTGCAGGGGGCTGTCTGACATGAGGGTTGGCCGTGGCGATCTTCCCCGGCGACCTCGGTGGTTCTGGTCTTGGAAACCGGGTGGGCGCAGGTGGGGGCTGCCGGCCAGGCCTGCGGGGAGGCCATGCCGCCTGGGACCCCTGGAGCATGGGTAGGAGCTAGGGGGCCTTTCAGGTTTTGTCTGCTACTTGGGACCCAGCCTTCCCTCCTGCCCCCAGGCTGTTGTTGTCATGGCGATGTGCGTGTGTGGGCCCCCCACCTCGCCCCAGCTCAGTGAGCTCATGTTGCCATTTTTTCTTGCTGCCCGTGGCTCAGGGGTGAGTGCTGCTCAGGTTCACCCCTTTGTCCGCTCTCTGCAGCTGTACCCAGCACACAGTTCAGCAAATCCTTGTGGAATGAGTAAGCGACTTGATTGTGTATCTTGTGTATTGAAATGTTTATACGTGGACTTTCCCAGGGCTCTGTGGCCAGCTTGAGGCTGTTCTGGAACATGCTCGGGTGCGGGGTAGGCACAGCATGCCTGGTGCATTGGCGTGGAGTCCAGGTCGCTCAAGGGCATGCTCCTTTGGCACTAGTACTCCATAAAAATGCAGTTATGTTAAAATTTAATACAGCAGATCTTTGAGCCTTTGGAGTGTGGTGCGCACTAAGTGGAAAAAAAAAAAAAAAAGCCAGGTTTCCAAATGGAGCTGAGTGACCAAATCAATCTCTGTGCTCACGTCCTGTGGGTACTTTGGAGCTTTCAGGAGCAAGTTCGCACATTTTCAGTTCCATGTGCTCTTTGTGGCCCGTTGGAGTGGACAGGCAGGATGCAGCCTCCAGCTATTGGTGAAGGCCTGGCTGACCTTGTGGACTGAAGGCTGTGCTGTCTTGTATCAGTTGGACTCTGGGATGGATGACAACGAACACAACCAATAAAATCAGTGTTACGAAGGAGGTTTATGAAAGCATATGCTTCCCAAAGCATCTTCAAAGAAATTAAAAGCTATTACCAAGTACTGTTAATTGAGAATTATTCAGCCAAAACCACAAGTGATCCCACCACCAGAAATAACCTCTGTTAGTATTATCATGCATGTTCTTGCAAGGTTTTTAAGGATCTATCCGTGCATCCATCCACTTACCCCATCCACCTGTCTGTCCTGGAAACCAGTACTTCTGTTCTGAAATACAGCCTTGTCAGTCATTTATCAGCTTTATCAGCTGTGTTTTCCTAGCCAGTAATAGATCATGTGAAAGTTCTGTGTTGATAGGTGAGGTTATGAAAGGTCATTTTTATTTATTTATTTTTTATTTTTGGTGCAAAATGGTGGTTTTATTAAAGCATGGGACAGGACCCATGGGCAGAAAGAGCTGCTGCCAAGGTCATTTTTATTTTAATTTTATTTTTTAAAGTAAGCTCCACACCCAGCATGGTGTCCAATGTGGGGCTTGAACTCACAACTGAGATCAAGACCTGAGCTGAGATCAACAGTTGGACCCTTAACCGACTGAGCCACCCAAGTGCCCCTGGCAGTTTCATTTTTTTAATTTTAATTTTTAAAAGATTTTATTTATTTGAGAGAGAGTGAGAGAACAAGCCAGGAGGGAGGAGCAGAGGGAGAAGCAGACTCCCCGCTGAGCAGGGAGCCCGATGCGGGGCTCGATCCCAGGACCCCGAGATCATGACCTGAGGTGAAGGCAGATGCCCAACTGACTGAGACCCCCAGGCACCCCCGGAAGGTCATTTTTCATGGCTGCATACTATGCAGCACTTCTGAGTCATGGGTGTGCCTGTTTTAGAAGTAGGCGGAGCTGCTGTGTTGGGAATTTGGGGGTGAGGGCATCATCACAGTTGGTACAAGCTGTGCAGAGTTAGAGCTTGGGGACGTGTAAGGAGTGAGCTGATAGAAACCTCGGTTTCCCTTCCTTGAGGGTGTGTGTGGGGGGGGATGTCAGAGCATCACCGTCACCTGGGAGCTTGTCAGAAGCTCAGAGGATTGTCCCCAGCCCAGCCCAGCCCTGCTGGAGCGGGAGGGAAGCCTAGCGGTCAACCTGTGTGGCCTCAGGGCTTCTCTGGGCTTCTGAGGTGCCTCAGGTTTGAGGATGGCTGCTTTGAGATGGGGCCAGCCAGGTTCAGATCTCCTGAGAACAGAGGTCGCCAGGCCTGGCTCTGTCTGCACGGCATGGTGTGAGGTGCTCTGAACATGTCCGAGAGCGAGGAGGGGCACAGACCCGGGCAGGTGCAGAGCTCTGAGTGGCCGGATGTGCAGGAAGAGGGCTGGTGGATTTTGGGTCCAGATCCATCCAGCCAAGTGAACAAGCCTTCTGCGCAGTGGGCATTGTGCTCAAGATTTTTGAATTCAAATAATTGAGTGGATTTTAAGGGTTTAATAATTAAAGAAGAATGTGTTAGCTTTGAGCCATTTCCTTATCTGGGTACTTCACCAACTGTTCTGGGATAAATACTGTGATGTCAGCAAGTAACGGGAGAGATTTGCCCTTTTATGGAGTGGTTGCATCCTTGTACTTGGCACAGGCAGCCAAATACCCCAGCTTCAGACTTGGAGCCAGTCCTGGGTCTTATTTGATCAGCAAAGGATTGAAGAACTTTTGAATATATAAGGAGCTCATACAACTACTAGCAAAAAAAACCGAACAATCCAACTAAATGTGTGCAGAAGACATGAACAGACATTTCTCCAAAAACCTGCAGATGGCCAACAGGCACATGAAAAAGTGCTCAGCATCCCTCATAAGGAAGTAAAAGTCACCATGAGGTAGATATCCTCCTCACCTGTTAGCTCTGGTCTTTTTGATAATAGCCATTCTAACAGGTGTTGGCGAGGATATCAAGTGAAGGGGACCCTCAGGCACTGTTGGTGGGAATACAAGCTGGTGAAGCCGCTCTGGAGAGCAGTATGGAGGTTCCTTGAAAAATTAAAAATAGAGCTGCCCTGTGACCCAGCAATCCTACTTCTGAGTGTATCTGCAGAGGAAATCAGTATCTTGAAGAGAAAGCTGCCCTGCTGTGCTCATTGTAGCATTTACAGTAGCCAGACATAAACAGTCTGTGTCCATCAGTGGATGAATGGATAAAGAAGGTGTTACACACACGCGCGCACACGCTCACGGGAATATTACCCAGCTGTAAAAAGAAGGAAGTCCTGCCATTTGTGACGACACGGATGACCCTGAAGGACATATGCTGAGTGAGATCAGTCATACGTTCTTGTATGGCCCCACGTGCCTGTGGACTCTAAAACTGAACTCCTAGATACAGAGTACAGTGGCGGTTGCCTGGGGCTGGGGGAAAAGGGGAGATGTTGGTCAAGGGTCTAAACTTACAGTGTAAGAGGAGTGAGTTCTGGGATCTAGCGTACAACACGGTGGCGTAATCACACTGCATTCTTCACTGGAAAGTTGCTGAGAGAGTAGATCTTAACTGCTGAGGCCACGCACACACCAGGCAGCCGTATACGGTCCTGCAGGTGTTGACGAGGCCTCCCCTGGTGATCATTTTGCTCCATATACACGCATCAAGTCATCACATTGTCCACCCTCCATTTTCAGTGTTCTGTCAATTAGATCTCAAAGCTGGAAAGAACCCTTCTGAATTTGTGTGTCTTCGGGAGGGCGCCCACATTCCAGTTGCCCATTTATCCACCTGCCGCCTCCTGAAGGTGTTGGAGTCTGACACGTTGGTTTAAGCCATTTGGCACCGGTTCCTGAGGCCGAGTTCTGTGCAAGTGGCCGAGATGGTCCAGGAGGAGGCAGGCCTGTTCCTGTCTTTGGTCTAAACATCCTACGTAGTTCACAGCATTTCCTTTGTGATTTGGTGACAGGCGTGTAGTGAAAGGTTCAGATGTGAGTGTCTAAGGCCTTTTTCAATCTTAGGATTCACGATACTACAGATATTTCCACTGATTTGCTGACCCTGTGGTGACAGGCGGCTGAGTTCTCTTTTGCTCACTTCTGGGATGGGATGCCTGCAGCAGCCTCACCTGGGGGCTGGTTAAAGGTGTGTGTGCAGATGAGGCAGAGAAGTCCCCAGAGGGGCAGGCGAGTGGCCTTGCTCATACTCAAGGAACTCATGTGCTAATTCACATGAGTGGTGCTTCCAGTAGCAGAGGGAGGCTTTGAGCACAAACGTTTGGCTTGGTCTTCTCGATTTCTTTCTTGGAATATCATCTTGCCATGGTAAGCACAATGAAAACTCAAGAAGTATTTTTAGAGATTATATAATCTATTAATTTAAAGTACATTTACCACAGAACTGCAGTCTGGGGTGGGGGTCCACTCTATTTACTTGTGCTTTCTTCCCTTGGAGTGGATTTTGGTTGTATGGAGAGGCTTGTGACTAGGGGCTCTTGTGTTCCTGGCGTCCTGCTTCTGTGGCCTGTGTGGCCTGTTTCTCCTCTCCCTGGCTTTGGCCTGACTGCCCCTCAGCCTCCCAGCCAGCTGAAGCCACGACATCCCCTCCTCTTAGCTGACTGCATCCAATGTCTACACAACACCCCCCTCTTCTGAGCTGACCGCATCTGATGTCTACACAACACGCCCCTCCTCTGAGCTGACCACATCTCATGCCTACACAACACCCCCTCTGCTGAGCTGACTGTGTCCCATGTCTACACAGCACCCCCCTCCTCCGAGCCGACTGCGTCCCATGTCTACACAGCACCTCCCTCCTCCGAGCCAACTGTGTCCCATGTCTACACAACATCCCCCTCCTCCGAGCTGACTGCATCCAATGTCTACACAACACCCCCCTCCTCTGAGCCGACTGCGTCCCATGTCTACACAACAACCCCCTCCTCTGAGCTGACCACATCCCATGTCTACACAGTGCCCCCTTCCTCCCAGCCGACCGCATCCTATGTCTACACAACACCCCCCTCCTCTGAGCTGACTGCGTCCAATATCTACACAGCGCCCCCCTCCTCCGAGCCGACTGCATCCGATGTCTACATGGTCTTGGTCTCTTGATGTCTAACGTTTCTCTTGCGTTGTTTTGGCTCTTTACAAATTTGGGCTTTGTTCTGATGCTCTGGGGGCCCCTTGGGTAGTCATACGCCCCATTCTTGCTGAAACCTTTCCTCTCAGTCTGCTCGGTGTTCCGAGTGGAAAATTACTTGGTGAATGTCGATGCTTTGCAATTTAGAATTAGAACACAGAATCTCAGTGGCGCAATCCTTGGGTTGGTGTTGGGTAATGATCTTAAGCACTTTTAGAAAATTTGCAATCTGGAATTTAAGTTGAGAACATTTAAGCTGCTTGAGGTCTAACTCACTGTCTTTGTGTCTTGCATCAAATATAGCTCCTGGTCTAGCGGTTTCTCAATAAATGCTTGAGTAATTGAACTGAGCTTAATATTCCCACCCTGAATTAGAAGGTCCATCACTGAGCAAACTGCAGTGAGAACATGAGTTTTATCCTAATAGAGTAGGAGGTATTTCAAACATCATCATCCAAGTCAGTATTGGGTATCTAATCAAATGACCTCACATAGAGAGCTTTGTTGGACCAGTGATTGCAGCATTGCATTTTTTGGCTGGTGGAAAGTACTACCTTTTCCTTCTTTATGTTTCTGGCGGGGTGTGGGGGGAGGAGCGGGGGAGGGGAGGCACTGCGGGAATCTGCGTGCGTGGTCTGGGCAGATCCCCAGGGCCAGACAGAAGCAGCTGCTTCTCCAGTCCCTGGCAGGTGCTCAGGAAGGCATTAGTGATAGAAATCCTAAAATAATGTCTCAAGTGCAGTGAAGCAGGTTGAAGGACACGAAGAACCGAAGTAAGATTTCTGCACTTACGTTGTTCTTTGATTTTGTGGATTTATTGGACTTTTTTTGATCAAAAGAAAAAATACATACTAAACTATGCTAAAGAAGGTAGATCTTTATAAAAACCCCCGGAATAGGGCATTTAAAAAAACACCTTTTTGTTTGTTCTTAGACGTGGACTTTCAGAGAAGAACCCTAAGTTGTGGGTTTTAGATTGTAAACGCACAGTTTTCTTTCTGGGAGTTCTGTCTGCTTATTACGGTTCTGCGCCAACAAGAGGACGTCCACAGGGCTGTCTGCTCCGCACGTGGCTCTGAGCTTCACGCATGCAGTCTTATTTGTGCCCCCTGACGACACGGTAAAGCAGGTTCCATCCTAAGCCACGTTTTTCCTGCACAGATGAGGCTGAGGGAGGGCAGACCGCGTGCCAGGATTGCCTTGGGGGGCTGGCTTGCCCGATGGTGATGCTGGAGCTGGGTGTGAGCGGGGTCTTCCTTACTCATCCTGTTCCTTCTCCCCCTCCTCCCACGAACGACTGAGTATCCACATGAGCCGTGTTGTCTCATAAACCGTTGCCGAGGGACCTGTTTGTCAGGACGGTGGTGCTCTGGGTTTGAATCCATCCGTGGCCCTCAGGCCTGTGCGTCTCCCAGTCTCCCCAAAACTGAACATACGGGTCTTGAGGTGTTTGATTCTTCCTCTCCAGGGACTTGGGTCTCCTCTGGACCAGCTTACTGCAAATACAAGAATGTTCACCCGCGTCTTTAACGGGAAAAACAAAACCAAAATCTAGTACAGTTTGCTGCAATGACCAGGCCATTAGACCAACCACTGGTAAGCCAGTGAGTAAACTAAGGGGCCAGGGAAGACACATTTATTGAAAAATTCAAACAATTTAGAATGCTTTCAGGATTTTATTGTTTGACATGATTGATCCTTCCCACTCTGCTTAAAAACAATCAAAGTGGGCGCCTGGGTGGCTCAGTTGGTTAAGCGACTGTCTCGGCTCAGGTCATGATCCTGGAGTCCCGGGATCGAGTCCCGCATCAGGCTCCCTGCTCAGCGGGGGGTCTGCTTCTCCCTCTGACCCTCTTCCCTCTCGTGCTCTCTGTCTCTCATTCTCTCTCTCAAATAAATAAATAAAAAATCTTAAAAAAAAAAATTCTCTCCTGCTTTAAAAAAAAAAAATCAAAGTAGTAAAATGTCTACATTTAGTTTTGTCACATGAGACCCATCCTAACAAAGAGAAACAACAGGCCGTTTTCCCTCCATGTTCACTGTTTTCATCCCTTTCTTGCCCTCCTCCTCACGTCCAGGCATTTGTTGTAACCTAAGCGATGTTAGTCTTGCTTTGGAGAAACTGTCTTGGGTGGTTTTTATTCATGCTCTGGTTAATCTCAGCCCGGAGCCCGAATTTACCTGAATGGTCTTTTCTTTAGGCGTGGTGGTCCACCCAAGAGGACCCCTACACGGAGGCTTTGGAAATTACGCCCTTCCCACATGTTGCTGGAAGTTCAGTGTGGCTCTGGGGTGGGCGAGCAGAAAACGGGCCGCCTCTAAGTGCCTTTTGCCGCTTACTTGTGAAGTATGAGTGATAAAGCACATGCACACACTACTTCTGTAAATGTCTAGTTGAAGGATCACGGCAGTTGAAAGAGCAAGAAATAGTCCCGTGAAGTAGGCGGGAGGAAAAAGCCACAGACACGTAATGAAACACAAATAAAACGTTTGGTGCTCTAAACAGGAGGTCCATTCGTCCGGTAGACAGGCTTCGGAGCCCTTACGTGAGTGTGTCTTCACTGGGCGGGGCCTTGAGAGTAAAGGGCGCTGGTACATCATTTTGATTCGGAGTATTTTTCGTGGAGCTGCGCCCAGGTTGTATAAGTGTATATGTGGGGCATAGTGAAGCCGACTTAGGCAAAGCGGCCTGAGCTGGCAGGGGTCCGGGGCCCGCACAGCCTGCATGAGGGCTCAGTGTTATTTTTAGTCCTGGTAGTGGGGTCACTCATCCACCTGGTCTGTTTAAAACACTGCAAGCACCTTTGCGAGTCGGTGCTGCGGACATGGCTGTTTCCAGCCCCAAGTCGTCCTCTGCGGCGGAGCCCGGGCTGGGGTGAGCCTGCCGTCCACCGCTGTCTGCTCATGAGCCACCACGCTGGATCTGGGGGTCGGGGGTACGAATGTGCCAGGCTTCCTGTTAGGCATGCAGTCTGCTCTCACTGTCCCTCAGTGTCCCGGAGTAGCTCCTGGGTCTAGTGGAGTCGGGGCTCCGGCACCTGTCTTCTGGGGAGGGGGCTGGGGGTATTGTCCAGGAACGTGGGCTAACGTCAGGGTCCAGGGGCTGCAGGCTGCCTGTGACCAGCCGGCTGTCCTTCCAGGCCCTGTGCCACACGCACCGTGGCGTCCTCCTTCTCAAAAGCCCTCCGTGGTGTGTCATCTCTCTGCTCTGTGCTGGGGTTTTCTTGCCAGTGGAGACTGAAGTTGTCCTGAATGCGGCTCTCAGAGGTGTCCTTGGTGAGCGTCCTGGATGTGGTGACGGATCGCTATTTCACACACACCTGCTCTGACCCCTTGCCAGGTGACTGGGGCACCCCACCCAGTTGTCCAGCCCCTTGTCACTGTGCATCCCGGCCCTTTAGCAGCTGCTGTGAGAGGTTTTAGCTGTGATGGTAAGATGAGCCCTAGGTCTGAGGACAGTAACTGACTCATCTGTGCCGTGAGTGTGTCTTCGCTCACACAAGAATCCTTATAAGTGATTATTATTCATTCGTTAAAAAGAATGTGCTGGAAGTTTGTTACGGAGTATGGCAGACCGGATGGATAATGGCCCCTGATGTGCACGTCTGCCCTGGGGAGCCGGTGGGTATGGTGGGGCCATGACAAAGGTGGATGGAGGTTGCTGGTCGGGTGACCCACATAGCCTGGCCCCGATTGCTAGGACGAGGGTCCGTGAAGCTGGAGAGGGAGGCTGGGGGGCAGACAGAGGGAGGTGGGACTTGGGGGGGCTCACGGGATGATCCCAGGGGGTCTGGCCATTCATTGCTGGCTGTGAAGCCCAGTGGACGGTGGGCACCTGCAGAAGCGGGAAGAGGTGTGAAGATGGGTTCTCCCTGGAGCCCCAGAGGGAGCCAGCCCTGTGGCACCTGGACGTTGGCCCCGTGGGACCCATTTGGACCGTGTCTAACCTTCAGAGTTGTAAGATAAATTTGTATCTTAAACTTGAGGCTCAGCACTGAGTCCACAGTAATTTCTTACAGCCACTAAAGCTCCTACACCAGGGTTGCCAGATGGCTCACAGTGAAGTTCGGGAAATAGCAGAAGGAGCCTCTCTGATAAGTAAGTGGCTTCCTGGTTTGGTGAAGGGAGTTGGCCGTGCTGTCTTTCTTCCGAGGTGAAGGTTTTCACGCTTACAGAAAGTGTGTCTGCCCCAGCCCTGGAGGCAGTCACCGGCTTCTGATCTTGCTCCCTTTCGTGGAGAAAGGGCCAGAGTGAGAAATGCTGAAGGTAGTTATGACCTTACTGAATTCCGAATTGGGAAAAAACATTGGAAGGACTTGTGATGTTGTGTGTGTGTTTACATACAGCATCCTTTCAGATTTCAAGTTCTGGAAAAAGCAGTAAGTCAGCTCAAACTTTGAAGGAAAGTGCTTCTGGGCAGTGCTGTGGCCGGTACTCAGCTGTGTGCACATCTGGAGACTCTGTGTCCAGCAAAGCTCTCTGGAGTATTTCTCCTCACGGGCCTAGATGTAGCGTTGTTTTGTAGCCAGGGAACCTGCTGGATGATGTGCTCCAAGTGCTGCCAAGTATCCAGAGGGGCTTTGTTCCCCAAATCATGAGTTATTCCATGGTTTTGGAGTCGATAACAGATGATAGTCTTTTAACTCAGTTGCAAAAAAGCAAACAGAACCTGTGATGATTTAAAGATTATTATTCAGTAGTCCTGGCTATAAATACATATAATTTATGGGTATGGCTCTGGGATCAGCTGCAGTATCTTAAACCCATGTGACCCATGAGCAGACCACTCGTTGACAGTATTTTTAACATGGGCGGGAGACTGCACAGCCCCGGGCTCTGTTGGAAATGTGAGCAGCAGCTTGGTGCAGGGCATCTGAGAAATGTGGGCAGGCCAGATAATCCAGCCAGGGCCATGTGTGCCTGGGTGAGGGACCGGGACGAGGCTGCACCACCGGTGAGGAGTTCCGTTTTTGTCTCAGCAAACGTACCATCTGCTTTGACGAGCCCACAAGTCCGCCAGGACTCAGCTCAAAGCTTACCTGTCCTTACCTCATGCCAGAAAAACTTATTTCTCAAAGAGGTATTTATAATTTATATAAATGAAGCACTTGAATACCCAGAATATGCATAAGAAAATGTTATCAATTTAAAAAATGCAAAAAAATCTTACTATTTGGCAAATTTTTAACTTCAACATTATTACTATTGCATCAACAGTTGGAAGCATTTGTTTTGTCAGTTTTTAGCATTTTATGTACGAAGTACATTTCAGCAACATCTTAAAGTATTTAGGATTTAGGACAACTTAGGATCTTAGGTGAGACATGGCTCTGGTTCTGAGTGCACGCTGGTGAGCTCCACACTGTCCTGGAGCTGACCAGCCAGGACACTGCCATTTTTATATTAAATGCATGCTGTGCTTGAAAGCAAAGTGAATTTCTTCAAGAGAGGGATTGATGCCACTGCACACCTGTTAGGATGGCCAAAATCCAGGACTGACAACGGGAAATGCTGTTGAGGATGTGGAGCAACAGGAACTCTGGTGGCTGGTGGAAGGCAGAATGGTACAGCCACTCTGGAAGACAGTGTGGCCGATTCTTAGAAAACTAAACCTACCCTTAGCACACGATCAAGCAGTCACACTCCTTGGTGTTCACTCAAAAGAGCTGAAGACTTATGTTCACACAAAGACTTGCATGCAGCTGTTCCCAGCAGCTTTTTAAAAAATCTTTTTTTTTTCTTTTTAAAGATTTTATTTATTTATTTGAGAGAGAGAGCACAAGTAGGCAGAGCAGCAGGCAGAGGGAGAGGAGAAGCAGACTCCCCACTGAGCAGGGAGCCCGAAGCGGGACTCAGTCCCACAACCCTGAGATCATGACCTGAGCCGAAGGCAGATGCTTAACCAACCAAGCCACCCAGGTGCCCCAAGAATCTTTCTTTTAAAAATTTTATTTGAGAGAGAGAGAGAGCACACATGTGCACATGAGTAAGCGGGGGTGGGGGGGAAGAGGGAGAGAGAGAATCCCAAGCAGACTCCACACTGAGCGTGGAGCCCTACTTGGGGCTCGATCTCACGATCCTGAGGTCATGACCTGAGCTTAAAGCAAGAGTGAGATGCTTAACTGCCTGAGCCACCCAGGCGCCCCTGTTTCCAGCAGCTTTAATCATAATTGCCAAAACTTGGAAGCAACCAAGATGTCCTCTAGTAGGTGATGGATGAATAAACTGTTATATCCAGACAATGGAACATTATTCAGCTAAATGTGCCATCAGCCTTGAAGAGACCTGGAGAAACCGTAAGTACATGTTACTAAGTGAAAGACGCTGATCTGATAAAGGATGTACACTAGGATCCAACTGTATGACATTCTTGCTAAGGTAAAGCTGCGGAGACAGTAAGAGATCAGTGGTTGTCAGGAGTTGGGGGGTAGGGAGGGATGAATAAATAGAGCATGGGGGATTTTTAGGGTAGTAAAATTACTGTCATACTATAATGATAGATACGTGTCATATGCATCTGTCCATACTCCTAGAATGCACAGCACCAAGAGTGACCCTAGTGTAGACTGTGGAGTCAGGGTGATGATCAAGTGTCAGTGTAGGTTCATCCTGGGTAACAAATGTACCATCTGGTGGGGATGTTGATAAATGGGGAGGTTATGGAGGGGGGCAGGGGGTATATGGGAAATCTCTGTACCTTTCTCTCAATTTTGCTGTGAGCCCAAAACTGCTCTAAAAGACTCTTTAAAAAGAGAGGGGGTGGTTGGTGCATGCAGGATGAACAGACAAGCCTCACGGGAAGGGAGGGCTTCCTGGAAAGGGCGTTCTTGCAGAGAAAGGGGCTGCTTGAGACACCAGAGCATGGGGAGGGAGTGAGCTCATGGGAGCTGGGTCTGCCTTGCTCTGTGTAAGTGGCAGTAGCTCTCTTCCTCATGGCAGCCAGTCTCCTGTTACCATTGGCCGTAGACATTTCCTTCCCCTTCTCCAGGAATGGAGCTCTTTTTCTGCCCCTTCCTCTTGGCACTGGGTCTTGCCCTGTGCCTTGGGGGCCCACGGCGCAGCCACCCTCCCACCCACGGCTGAAGGCGTGCCACGCTGTAGGGGAGAGGGTCCTGCTTCCCCTCTTCATGTTCTCCTGTGGGAGCGGCCCCGGTCCTGAGTGCCAGGCGCCGGCTGTGTGCAGGCCGTGGCTTTCGCAGTTTGTTACTAAATTAGGTGAGATCTTCTACCTCCCTGGGCTGGCACTGGCACCTTGGCCCTTGGGCCCCGCCTCTCCTTGGAGCCTCAGTGATCGCCCTGTCTCCCCCTCCCAACCCTGCCCATTTGGAGTCTGATATGTGAATCACTGACCTTTTAGGGTGTGAGGATGATTGAGTGCAGCCTGGCCGGACTGAGGCCATGGCTGCCTTTTATCAACCACGTGGTGCTCCAACTTTGTAGCTAGAGGATCCCAGTAAAATGCAGATTGCTAGGCAGCCCCGTAACCTCTCTGTGCCTGCACCTGAGTATTTTGAGGAAGCTAAGGACGAGATTCTGACCTGTCCTTGCCGTGGGCCGCTGCATCGTGGAGGGAATTCCTTTAGCTGATATTCACTCTGGGGCAGACACGGTGCTGTACCTGAAATGGGCAGGGTTGCATCAATCCAACAGTGACCCCGAGAGGCCCCTGCCTGGGCCGGGGAGACTCAGGTCAGCGTGGTTTTCTTTGTCTCAGGCCCAGTCCAGCGTGGGGCTGGCCCTGCTGCTTTGTTCTCGCCGACGGGACCCATAGGAGGGTTTCCCCATCTGAGAAGGTGGACACAGGCCTACTCAGGAGAAACATAAGTTTATGAGATTTTCCTTAACACTATAGATTTTAAAATTCATACTGGGGAGAAAAAGAAACTTTTATGAAGGAAGCAGATTAATTTGCATTTGACTGAAGATGCTCTCATTGATTCAATAGTTGGTTTGTTTAGGAAACTGGTCCCATGAGCAATTTCTATAGATTGATCGGAGCTTTCATCTGGGTTCGTCTGTAATGTAAATAGGAGCTTATTGTGGCCCAGTGGCTTGTGAATTTTGCATCAGATTGTAGTCCATATTACAAACTGCTGCTTGAAAATTTAATTGATGAAACTGTTAGAAATTCTGTGCTTGTTTTGGAGCCCAAATTAAGAAGAATGGAATTTTTTCCCCCCAAAAGGCGTACAATTCAGGGTTAGACTGGGTGGTGGGGAGCCGTGACCCTCCCCTTCTGCATGGAAGCAGGAGCATGGCCCGCCGGTTTCCCCGCAGTCCTCCGGATGGCACCGGGAGGAAAGGGAGCTGGAGGTCCAGATTCCCACCATGGGTTTCTTTCCCTAAGCCCCGAGCCTCTCACGTGGTCCTGAAACTGGGCTACCTGGAATCTGTGCAGCCTTCCTGCAGACACAAAGTAATTAACTGAGACACAAACTAGCTCGTAACTGAGACACAAACTAGCTCGTGGTATCTGGTCTCTGGGTAGCATTTCCTGGTAGGAGCCCTTTGGATGATGTGAGGGGAGTCCAATCCCTGTTGCTTTGAGGACGAGTGTAATCTGATGCCGGAGATACAGGTTTTCAGTCAACTAAGCTTCAGTGAAGGTAACAAAAAGGGGATTTTCCACGACAGAGCCCAGCATCTCTTCCCAGTGGGTTGCGCGCTGTGCGTGGGTGTTTCCTCCATGGGTGAAATCTGTTGGTGACGTTGTTCGAGACGCATCTAAAGTTCTACTGAGGGAATAGGTGAGGAAACTGTGCTCTGGGCTGCATGTCTCCGCGAGCCAAGTACATCAGTGTTTCTCTGTCCGAGAGGGGCCCTTGGTAATGCCGTTTCTGCATGTCTCCTGCGCCTCGGGCAGTGACCGTAAACGACATTGAGGTCGCGCTCATGAAGGTTGGGTCTGTTGGACGTGTCTGAGGAGGCAAACCCTCAGCAAGTAACTGGTGCCTCCGTGGTGTGCACCCGCCCACAGAGCGTCTGCACGTTTCCAGGCCTGTGGACGCAGCCGTGGTCGTCCTCAGTGATGAGGCTGAAGACAAGCCGTTTGCTCTCTTCTTAACAGCTGAGCAGATGATTTCTTCTGAAAGGAAAAAGCAAGTGACGCACACAAGATTTCTATTTCTGTCACTTGGATTTTGGCAGAAACAGCCACTCGGAGGAGCCCCCCGGGGGCTGCTCAGGTCCTGCACCACATCACAGTGAAATTTCCGGGTAGATCTCGTTGAGGAGCATAGGCTGTGTTGTGGAAACGCTCTCCCCGTCCTCTTGTCATGAGAGCCTGGGGCAGAAGCTGCCTGTTCTGCAGAGGGCGTGGGTGGTAGTGTGGGCGGGCAGGCTCTGTCTTCCCTGTCCTGGACCCGCCCAGGTGGCAGGGTCACCACTTTTCGCCGGGGAAGTGGGGACGGAGGTCACACCCAAGGTAGGGCTGGGACTCAAAGCCAGGCCGTCTGACTCCGGAGGCCGGGTTCTTCTCACCACACATGTTGTCTCCTTTTACCTGACGACTTGCTTTGTGATGATGTGTTGAACTCCTCGGGGAATCCGGAAGAGCTTCTAGACATCTACAGGCTCCCCCGAGCTGTGATGTCCACTGTGGTGGCCGGTCGCCAGGGGCTAGCGTAAATTTAATTACGGGGAGTAAATAGATTTGCCAGAGAAGTTAATTAATTGAAGGTTCGGTCCCTGAGTCACACTAGCTAGTTTTCAGGTGCTCGGCAACCCCATGTGACTGTTGGCTTCTGTTTGGACAGAGCAGATGTGGGGCCTCCCAGAGTAGGGGCGCCTGCACAGAAGGGCTGTGGGTGCGCTTCAGTCTTCGTGGCTGGGGTGTGGGCGGACGCTGCTGTGCTGTGCATGTCCGGATGGCCTCTCATCTCCGCTGAGCCACTCTTCGCCTTTTTGTTTGTTGGTCTCAGGTGGGGGATGGGGCAGCTCCTTGCTTCCCTGGCCAGGCCCCATCCCAGTGAGTCTCCAGTAGTATTTTGGCAGAGAAACCCTCGCTCCCACTGTCTATACCATGTTGTGTTGACCTCAGATTGTGAGCACAGGTGGAACTCTGCTTTGATTCCTGGCCACACACAGAACCTAAACAGTTGTCCGTATTTCTTGTATGGGGGAAAAAAAAAAGTTGTGTGCTTGCTAGTTTGAGTTCAGAGTATCTGCATTTGAAAGGAGAGATCCTGGCAACCATCTCTGAGCTGGGTCTCCTGGTCTGCAGTGCTGCGGGCTTGGTGAGCAGGAGCACAGTCACCCACGTGAGGTGACCCAGGCCTCCTGGACGTCTGCACCGAAAAACAGAGTTCCTGAATCAGGCTGGAGGCAGGCAGGGCAAGGCCCGGTGTGGGTGATGTGTTGGGTTTGGGCAGATGCACATGCGCCCCAGGGCTGCTGTCTGGGGCCTCTGCTCGGGAGGCTCTGGGCCGGAGGAGCTGCTGCCCTGGCCACATTTCCGGCGAGGAGGGAGAAGCCTGGTGGACCCCATCTCCAGGCGACAGTTCCTGGTATAAAGTCCACTTGAGATTTGGTCGCAGACTGTGCATGTGCTCTAATGACCTGCTGCGAGGGTCCCATGGCATCGATCACGGATGAGAAGCAGTGATAGTTATCAAGGGGCAAGGCATCCACGCCGTCCGGGTGGAAAGTGGGGCGGTGTGTGCCCACCCCAGCCTTGCCAGGAATGCCGAGCCAGGGCCACCAGTGCTCCGTGCCTTGACTGGCCTCCAAGTCGGATTCCTGCCTGGCTGGGCTCCTCCCAGCTGCGCCACCCCTCCCAGGCCTGGCGGGCACATTCCAGGCGGTCACTCTCCACTCCCATGCCAGGACCAGCTGCTTATTTATAGAAGCAGCTCCCCATTCTTCTACCTGTCACACTGACCTCCTGTACGTGTGGGCACGGAGGCAGAGAGGGGTTCCTGTGTCGTCCTGACGTCCAGGACGCCCTGGCTGGCCTGGGGGCCTTGCCAGGAGCAGAGTGAGCAGGCAGAATACGTCTTCCCTCCCATGGGCGTGCACCTGACGTGGCTTCTTTAACTCGTGGCGGAATGTGCCAGTGTCGGCCCAGAGTGTGGGGCCGTCTGGAGCCCTGGCAACGCCATTTCTGTGAATCATTGTCTAATTTTAATTGTTAGGTAAGCTAAAATTTCCCGTTGGTTTTCCGGCAGGTCTCCTGTTGAGATACGCTGTGTCCGGGGATAGGGTGGTCTGCGGTCGAACATCCATTCCTGGCTTGGCTTAAGCAGAACTGTGACATGAAGTGTTGAAAGGTCGGGTTTCTCTTCATCAGCTTCTGGGAATCCACAGACCCTGGTGCTTGTCCGTCACCACCTGTGAGCTTGAGAACCACCCATGGGCCCACACCCACAGGTTCAGAGTCCCTGGGTTTGGGAGGGGCGCAGAGCATGTGCTGATTTAACAGGCTCCGGAGATTCGGATGCCATGCCCGTCCAGAGCATCCTCTCGTTGACTTGCAGGGAGCAGGTGCCCTTAGATTTCTGCACACCTGTTCTTTAAAGTTCTTATGGAATGGAATTAGAAATCTTAAAATCCATTTCTTACAAATTGACGGTCCTTTCCTGTATAAAACAAGAACTAATGTTCTTCTGTAGATGAGACCGCCCGCAACTCTGCTGTTGACCACCCTAAACCAGACACGTCGATCTTGTACCACCAGTTTCACAGGCATGGATTGTTCTGTCGTAAGCAAGACCAGGGGAAGCGTGCGGCTAAAACACACCACTATCGCAGCCCGTTCAAAGTGTACACCCATCTGCTGAGAATGGTCAGTAGTCATTTATTTTTTTAGGTTTTATTTATTTATTTTTCAAGAGAGCGAGCAGGAGGAGAGGCAGAGGGAGAAGCAGACTCCTCGCTGAGCAGGGAGCCCGACAGGGGCTCCATCCCAGGACCCTGAGATCAAGACCTGAGCCAAAATCAAGAGTCAGACCTAAACTGATTGAACCACCCAAGAACCCTGGTCATTAGTCATTTGAAATAACTAAGTTTACTTAAGGAATAAATAAGGAAGGATAAGCAAGTGCTTTCAGTAACAAACCAGTGTGTCTCATGTGAACCCTGACCCTTTCTGACCTCGAAGAAAGGACACTTGGCTCTGTGGGACTTGACCGTTCCTTTTCTTTCTCAAAGTTCTGCCTCTGTTCAAAGCAATGAGCAACTACATGTGGATTCTGATCCTTTCTGTGAGGGCATGTGGCAGTCGCTCAGCCAGATCATGAGCAAATATGCCCCTGATGTGCGCCCGCCCATTGTGCTCCCCCGTGCAGTCCCCTCGGGGGACGTGGAGAAGTACCAAGTACAGAACATGCTCCAGGTGCCTCTGCTCTTTTGAAATAAAAATTCAAAGAAACCGTTTTTCCTCGATGTCCTGCCCCATATTTGACTTCCTCCTGGAGGCTTTAGGTTCTCCCGATCCTTGGGGGACTTCTTCCCAATGTCACATTCTCATTTGAAGATCGAGCTAAGCTCAACGTAATGGATTTAAAAATACCTTTACATATTGAACGTTTTATTTGTGAAAAATAGGTGAATGGGTTTATTCTTGGTGGTCACTGATATGATAGATTCTTAAAACAAAATAACAACAAAAGCAGCTGTGTCTGGAAAGCCCTGAAATTAAAAGACCCATTTGGACAGGATTTGGACACCAGTTGTGAATGGCCCCAGGGCACACTCCACTGGTGGATCCAAGGGTCTGAAGTCACAGAGATGTTTTTCAACCTCTAGACAAAATATTGATACTAACTCAGCTAATAATTGCTGTGTGGCAGGCCCTGTTCGGGGAGACAGGGTTCAGTCACGGATAAGCAGCAGTTGACCCTGCCCCCACTGGGCTGCTTTTTCTCTTTTTTCTTTTTTTCCTTTTCGCTGAGTAGAAAGCGTAGAATGTTTCATTGCCCAGAGTAAGAGAATGGAAAGGAAGTGTTCAGATTTTCAATTGCTAAATCCAGAAAAGCTTCATGAGGGGAAGTTTTAGGAAGTGTTGGTGAGATGGCTCTTGTATTTTAGGTACGCAGTGCTTTGAGAAAGGCTGTGTGGGACGCAGGCCTGGTTTGCCTGGGTTGGGGAGAGTAGAATGCCTGGAACAGCCTGAGGAATTCTGGCAAAGGGCTTCCAGAAATAGGTGAAACTTAGGGACTTGACATTTGTTGCAGAGAAGAAAAAAAATTGCCAGTCTTGGGGTCTTTTGTCCCCTATATATGGCTGTCAATCAGTTCTGCCCTTAGTTTTATTTAGTTATATTCTTTTTTATTAGGGTTTTTTGTTTGTTTTTTGTTTTTTGTTGTTTTTCTTTTTGATCCTTGTTTCTCTGTTTGGCAAATGTTAGCCACTCTAACAGCTAGGTACCCACAGCTCAACACTAAAAAAAAAAAGTCTTAAAAATGGCCAGAAGACCTGAACAGACATTTCTCCAAAGAAGACAAACAGATGGCCAACATCACTTGTCATCAGGGAAATGCAAATCAAAACCACATTGAGATACCACCTCACACCTGTCAGAATGGCTAAAATCAACAACACAAGAAACCACAGGTGTTGGCAGGGATGCGGAGAAAGGGGAACCCTCATGCACTGTTGGTGGGAATGCAAACTGGTGCAGCCCCTCTGGAGAACAGTATGGAGGTCCCTCAAGAAGTTAGAAATAGAACTACCCTGTGACCCAGCAATGCACTGCTGGGTATTTACCCAAAGAAAACAAAACACGAATTGGGAAGATATATGCACCCTATGCTTCTAGCAGCATTATCTGCAATAGCCAAGATATGGAAGCAGCCCACGTGCTGACCTATTGACTGATGAATGGATAGAGATGCAGTATATATATACACAATAGAATATTAGCCATAAAAAAGAATGAGATCTTGTCATTTACAACAAATGGGTGGATCTAGGGAGTACAATGCTGGTGAAGTCAGTCAGAGAAAGACAAATACTGTAGGATTTCACTCATGTGGAATATAAGAAACAAAACAAAGACAAACCAAGAAACAGACTCTCGGCTCTAGAGAACACAGTGCTGTCCAGCAGAGGGGAGGTGGTGGGGGTGCGGGGAGACAGGTGATGGGGATGAAGGAGTGCATCTGTGATAAGCACAGGGTGATGGACGGAAGTGTTGAATCGCTACATTGTATACCGGAAACTAACACTGTATCTTTACTTCAACTAGAAAAGCCAAGGAACATGAGACTATCCTGTTAAATAGTCTTAACTTTAGATTAAACGGAATCATTTGAAAGAAAGGGAAACTGTTTTGGGGAAAAATTACCCTTTTTTTCCCAAAGATAAAAGGATGACTTATATTGTTTTCTGAGTTAATTATTAGATCGTATGAACTGGTTTTGAAAAGACACCATGGGAGCTGTTGTTAATTCAGGAAATTACTCTTGTTCTTAAAGTATCAGCTTTCATACAATGGACTGCCAATATTTCCATTCGGCTTCAACATTACTTCCTGGACTGTTAGTGAATAAAGGACATCAGCTCCTTCCCTTCTCTGATACTTTGCAAGAGAAAAGTTCCTGACAGCTGAGGGAACAACATTCTGCCAATTTCCTCTTGATTCCAGAACCAGAAAACGTTGTCACCTTGTTAATTCTAGCGTTTACTTTTGGAAAGTTTGTACCATGAGGGAAAAGGTCACAGTGCTTAACAGGGACTTGAATTTAGGTGGAGATAGTTAAATATATTCTAATCGTATTTGTCTCTTGATATTTTTAGCAATTTTACATTGAATTTAGAACAGTGAGTCATAGCAGCTAAATGTGTTCCTACCTTTTCCTTTTCTGGTGCAATATTACTTCTGTTTATATGACGACTGTGATAGGAACCATGAGGATTATACTTGCGATTCAGGGGTTTTCTGCTTTGAACATGTGAGGAATTTCAGGGGAACCAGTTAGTCATACTTTTAATAAATACTGCTGGGCATCGGGGTGAGTAGTGCTTAACTGTATCATGGGAATGATAATCCCATGTTATATTTTTATACAAGACTTCTGTGTAGTGAACTCCCTCGTGTCGTAGGATAATGTGCAGCAGGTTTGCAAGGAGGTTTACCCCCAGAAAGTCTGTTCTGAATGCAAGTGTCAACGTATATTTGAGATGATCTTTGTGCGTGGCTATGGGAGGGAGAAGGAGGGTCCTATCAGACTTGCTGATGAGCGTTTGTGCATGTTTCAGGGAGAACCGGCAGCAGCGTCTGCCCGCTGTGAGCCCTGCGTCCTCCTCTGGGGTGCTCACCCCGTGGGATTGTAGTGCGAGCCGAAGCCCTCACTGCAGGTTCGTGCAGCTTAGTGACAGGGCTCAGGTGGCTTTGGAAACCTGTTTTGGCTTTGTCTGAACTGGTAAAATGCTACAATCTTATTGTAGATTCCCACCTTATCCACCCTGAAGATTATAAATCGTGGTTCCCTGAGTGTCTGTTGATGAGGATGGCAGCTGTAATTTATTCGTGGAAATGGACACCGTCTGATGTGGGCTCATGGACATATATGGTTGTGAGCAGTCCTCTCCAAGTCCGCCTGAAAAGCTGGAAGGGGATTGATGCGTCAGCTACCGTTCGAGGCTTGTGGACTCCCGGACGTGTCCCAGCTGTGTTTTCATCATAGCTCAGCAAGTGGTTAAGTGCTTTCTGAGGGCACAATGGTCACCCAGGTTCGAGGTGCAGTCTTCTCCCGTCTCAGGGTCCCATGCACGTTCGAATTGTCCTCTGGGTCCAGATCGTGTCTGTGTCTTCAAGGCCTCCTGGAATGACGAGGAGGAGGGAAGGCTTTAGAAGCCTTAATAGCAGACCGAACACCCTCTTCCCTTGTGCTGAAGAACCCCGTTAGAGTAAATAGGACGTTGTGGGGTCTGCTCTGCGCTCGGTCCCCGTACGGGGCACCATGAAGGGCTCATAAGATGCAAGTCTGTCCTAGAGGGTTACCCCTCGGCGCAGAGCTCATGCACGCGTGTGTGTGTATGTACGGCAGAGGATCCGGCATGTTGTGAATACTGGAACATATGGTTTTGGGCGTTGTTTTTTTGGTGTATTCTGGTTACCTGTCAAATAATTGCTAGAAACCCCTCTTTAGGCTCTAGTCAGGTTTTACTGCAACATAGTTCTTCCAGCTTGCCGCACCAAGATGGAAGAATAGCATGGTGATCAGATACAGTTGACAAATCAGCAGTCCCACAAACTTGTGTGCCGGTGTTTTCTCTGATTTGGGGATGGGTCTGGTTTCTGAAATGGAAGAAACATGACTCTTTCAGAGGGGTTTTGGCTCTTGTTAATCTTGTGTGGGAGATAGCAAGGAGTCCTTGAGAAGTGGGACGCTTTTGTTGATTCAAGAGAACTCCCAAGTCCCAGCAGAGAAGCTGGGTGGGCGGTGGCTGCATGGGGCCCCTGCAGAGCCTTCTGGAGGCATGGGGGAGCCCGCGGGCATGGGCACAGCAGCGGGAGTGCAGGCCGGGCGAGCTGTAGCCGTCTTTGATGTGTGATGTGCTCCCGCTGGGGGCTGTGAGGGGCGGGTCTCCTGTGGCAGGCCATTCCTTCCTTACAGAACTCACCTGGAAGACACCGCTTAGGATTTGCAGAGCAGAATGAAGAAAACAGACTTGGTGGTTCACTTGTATCCTCACTTTCTGAAACTTCCCAGTGGCAGGCATTGCGGCTGGCTCTGGGGACCCATTTTGAAAGACCATGGCGTCCAGGTGATACCGTGGCGTGGTGTCAGGCGTGGACCTGGCCACTGTGGGCCCGGGATGGAGGGATTGATTTTTCACCTTGGGTTGGGGGTGCTTCACAAGCAGGGACCCCTGAGATGGGCTCACAACATTGCATGTGCCCAGAAATGGTGTATTCTCAGAGCCTGGGCTCGAGACCTGAGGGCCATTCTGCTCTGATCCCCTCTGGTGAGATGAGTCTTGTTTTGGTTGTTGGGGGAATCCCCTCTGTCCTGGCCGTAGGGAGCATTCACACTTCTGTGTTTATTTACGAGTGTGAGAGAAATTCCCAGGAAGGCAGTTTTATGGTATTTTTATGTGATCTTTGTGTCTAGGTGAATGACCTGCAAGTATTGGTGGACCATGGTTCACAGTTTGAGGAGGATCGATACCCCAAACAGAAGGGGCTGTGGTTAAATCACATCCTCCTTTAGAAATGACTCCTCTGTGTCAGAGACCTGGTTCAGCAGCAACCTTCACATTCAGATCCAAAACGGGGATGATGAAATGTCACGGTTTCTGGTTTCCACCGAGAATTTGCCTCAATAACCGTCTTTTACAAATAACAGTTTATATATTTAGACCAGGGCTCAGGGCAGGGCATCCATGCATCTTGTGATCTGTGGTGACGTTATGTTTTTGGTCAGGGATTGAGACGTCACTGGATTTGGTGAGACAATGCTGAGTGGCAAACGGAAAAGTACATTTCAGGAAACTCTGGAATCTGGTGTGAAGCTAATAGATTTGGATTCTCATAATGTCCGAAGACCCCCTGAATGCCAGTAGTCGGGATGGTGGTAGGCGTCTGACTGTGCCACCCTGATTTCCCATTTTAGGAAGAAAACCTCACTTAGATCTGAAATGTCTGGCGTCCAACCATCTCAGAGCCCCCAACACTCTGCACTGGGGGGAGGAGGTTGTGACTCTCAGGTCACATACGGGGAGCAGAGGACCGACCCTCCACCACACACACACACGCACGCACGCTGGCCGTGTGCGTTCCATGTACTCTCCGAGCCTCCACAAACAGCCGTCTGCCCCCGATACTTCGATGTTCTGTATTGTCATAAAGCATCGCATTGTCCATGTCTCTTGATTGGCTTGCGCTTAGACTGTTCAGATAGCAAGGGCCCTCTCAGTGTCCTTGAACTATAATTTCTGTGATGGACTAGTATTGAGAATGTGCAGGAAAAGCATCAGCCAACAATTTGATAGGGCGAACCCTGAACATATGGCCTGGGCCTAAGTGAGAATTCATGTTTTCCTTCCCCCCAGATATTGGTTTTACAGCCCCCTAACTGGCCAGGGGTAGGTCATGTGTGGCCAAGTCCTAGGCAAACCCCCAAATTAACTAAATAGTTCTTGTCTCTATTCTTTAATATACTTTCTTAGTGTATGCGGGACCATAGAATTGAGAATTGTGTTTGTGGAGGAAATTCATTTCTGTAATTATGGAGAAATTTGTTTTGGGGGGAGGATAGTTCCTTTAAAAATTCCAAACATAAAGGTTTATATAATCAGGAAGCTGTTTATTGTAGTGAGATAAGATTTAGCTGCAGTCCTAGGGTTGGGTTGGGGAGGGGCCTGAGGTATGTGATGCCGGCTGTCGGCCAAGGAAGCTGGAGAGGAGGAGGGACCAGCCCTGCCCACACCTTGAATTTAGCCTGGTGAGATTCCTGATCTCCAGATCAGGAAACGAATCCAGCATTTCTGTTCTTTACCTCTGAGCGTTTTAGAAATAGCGACATCGTATGAGCCTTTCCTGTCCCTTAAATGATCATGAGAGGTGGTTTCTAGGAAATAATCGGTAACTAAACTTCAGTGGAAAAAGAAAAATTGGACAGAAGTAGTATCTACTTTGGGTCTATTATTTGGGCCTTAAAAAACCCTATATTTTAGTCACATAGTCCCTTCCTGTTGTTGATGCGTTGGAAATGCTTGTTCAGGTCTCCTGGGAGACTAGGCTTTCCTGCACTGTGCGTTTACAATACAAAATTAAAGCTAATTAGAGATCCGCAGAAGTCCCTAGTCTGCACTAATCGAGGTTTGGGGACTGGGATGCAGAACTCACCCAAAGAACTGTTGGGAACAGTAAAATGGCAAAACTGGCTGGAAGTTGTCATTTTCCTATTTCATGTACTTTGTAATAACTAATGTTCACATAGGTTTCACATGTGAATTGACATGTTGGACCTTAACTGGGAGCATCCAACATCTTTCCAAGCAGATCGGTGGTGACCGGGCATTCCTGGGGCGGGCTTTAGTTTGTGTTAGAGGGTGTAGGGCAAGTTGTTGGCTAATTGCTCCTGAGAGAACTGTCCTTAAAAATCAGCACTGGGAACTCTCCCGGATGTCGTGTGTTTATCAGCTCCCAGTCACTGTAGGATGGGATGTGAGTCACGTTCAGCGCCCCCCCCGCCCCCCCCCCGACCTCTGCAGCAGAGGCTCTGGTTCTGGGCACACCTGTCTCTGCCAAGCCCCGTGCCCTGCTCCAGAGGAGTCCATCTGCATGTGTAGGGTTTCCCTGGGACTCTGGTCTATTGAGGAGCCGTGACTGGGGACAAGACGTTGCCTTGTGTCCCTACGGCAGAACCTTGCCCTTTTGCCTTTGCTTCTGGGGGGGAACAGGAGCGGCATGTATGGGTCTGAGGGTCAGTGCCAGATGCTCCAACAGGAATGCAACATGAGGACTTTGCTCAGATGGCCTATGGGAGGGCTGTCGGTCGGCATGTGTTCCAGACCCTACAGACCTTGATGTCTGACAGCAAGGAGGTCAACTGAGCCCCGTGTGCTGCAGGACAGGTTGGCAAGGAAGTGCCCACACCTGCTGTGCTTCCTGGAAAGATCCCCAAAGACCGAAGGACCTGATGCCCCTGTGCACCCTCCACACTCCAAAGCTTTGCGTCCTGGGTGATGAGACCAGCTGCTTGCACCGCTGATCAGTGGGAGCAAAGTGCTTGTTACCCAGATGCTGCAGGCTTCTCTCCATCCCGAGGATGCCGCAGCCTCACACCTTCTCTCCCTATTGTGGACTTGCCGTTGCCTGCCCCCGGAACCCCTCTCAACAGAGCGGGGAGTGTGCCCACGTTCCAGACCACATTGGAGTGCATGGGAAACCTGCGTGTCTGGGAAGCGTAGTTTTAGCTTTTAGCTTCATCTGGAATTGAGATCAAGTGAGCCAATCCACAGCATCCGTCTGGATCCATAAACTTATTATAGTTCTAAAAGTAGTCATTTCTTAAAATAAGGTTTTAAAAAGTGGTCATTTCAGTTTTAAGAAAAATCAAGAGCATTTCAACTTTTCTCATGCCTCTTGACATCTAAAATGAGAATGGTGATTTTTGAAGCATGGGTGTATTTTTTATTGTTGGGTGTTGTAAACCTTTATGTAGCTTTATTTTCGGTTTTGCCTGATGATCTAGAAAT
Source organism: Leptonychotes weddellii (assembly GCF_054177405.1). Taxonomy (NCBI): domain Eukaryota; kingdom Metazoa; phylum Chordata; class Mammalia; order Carnivora; family Phocidae; genus Leptonychotes; species Leptonychotes weddellii. The sequence continues at coordinate 36,470,360 of NC_138373.1, read as the reverse complement.
TTACCGAATACGTGGTGTGGTAATAATGCTAGTTATGTTTGTATGACTTTGTTTTTAGAAGCAATGAGAGTGTTATAATTTAAAACCTCTACAGTTGACCATTGAACAGCATGGGTTTGAAGTGTGCAGGTCTCCTTATATGCAGATTTTTTCCGATAAATACAGAACAGTACTGTAAATGTGTTTTCTCCTAAGATTTTCCTTACATTTTGTTTAGCTTTCTTTATTGTGAGAATACAGTATATAACAGATAGCACATAGAAAATATCGGTTAATGACTTCTCAGTAAGGCTTCCTGTCCACAGTAGGCTATCAGTGAAGTGTTTGGGGGACTCAGTTACCCGTGGATTTTTCAGGGTGCAAAGGTGGACGCCAGCGCCCGTGGCATTGGAGGATCAGCCGCAGCACAAAGTAGGATGATTGGCTGGAGAAAAAAGTCAGCTGTTTGGTTTTCTTTTTAAGGACACAGGACGTAAGTGTAGACGAGTGAGTGTGGGCGGAGCAGTCCCCCTTTCCGGGCTCGGCAGAACCCGAAGGGGAGCACGGCCTTCCCGCAGCTCCGTCCGTCACGTTCACGTGTAACACGTCACCTGTGGATCGTGGCTGCACTGCAGCCAGATGCGCGCCGTTGTTCAGCAGGTGAACTCACGCTTGGGAGGGGTTTTCATGAGTGTGGAAAACATCGGTTCACGTCATCACCCAGCGCTGCTGTAGGGATGCTTTGAGGAGGCACTCTGGGTGCCAGCCAGTGTCCGCGTGCCCGTGCTGGACCCGCCTGAGCCGCCATCAGACCCGAGGGATGCGTGTGTGGGGGCGCGGGCCCGCGGGAGCACCAAGGGCGCTGAGAACCTCCTCCCTGCGTCGCTTCCCCTCCTGCTCTGCGTCCCCCGCAGGCTTCATGCCGTTTCCCTCATGGGCAGCTCTTGGCCGGGGCTGGAAGGGAATGGGAAGGGCTCAGATGGTTTCAAAACTCACCGGGGAAGTCCTCTTGATTTCTGTTCTGATGAAAGTGTCTGTCGTCTGGGAAGGTGGGAGGAGGACCAGGAGAAGTCCGTGCTCTGTGGCGGCTGTTGGTGGGGGTGCTGTGGCCAGCAGGTGAGGTGGGGTCTCGGCTCGGGACCCCGGGGTAGCAAAATACCCCCGACTAGGGCTTTACCAGCCGGCATTGTGATTGCTCCCAGCTCCGGAGGCTGGAGGTCCACGTGTGGTCAGTTCTGGAGAGGGGGGTCCTCCTTCTGGTTCTCGCTGTGGCCTCCCACGGCGGCGCGGGATAGAGGGGAGCCCGAGGGTGACCTATGGCAGCCAGCTCCCTGCTGCTTCTTGCAAGGGCACTAACCCCATCACGGGGCCCCCTCACGACGTCCTCAGCTCCCAGAGGCTCCGCCTCCTAATAGTGTCCCGCTGGACGCTGGGCTTGAACACCTGAGTTCTGGGGGGATGGACACGGAGTCCATAGCACAGGGCACCTGCCCGCCTGCTCTGCTCCCTCTGGCCCCTCACGTCACCCAGCGACAAGGCAGACTTTCTGAAACCTGGAGCTTCAGGGGCACCGAATCCCAGCCTTGTCCCGGGCGGTGCCGCAGGACGAGACGCGCAGTCTCCTGACTCCGGCCCAGAGTTCTTCCGTTTGTTCGGGTGCCCATGGGTGTGTCCACCACGTGCTCTGGAAACTGTGGCCTGGGCTTCTCCTCACGCCTCCCGACACCTCTGGGGAGCTGCAGGTCCCCCCATCACTTACTAGAAACCTGGGGCCAGCCTCCATTGCTGCCTTGCCAGATCCCACACATCCCGAGAGGTGGGCCAGGTGCTGTCCGTGCATCACCGCACTGGACCCTCACGACACCTGGCAGAAATGAAGTCCCTGAAAAGCCATCTCATGCAATCTCCACCTAAAATTCCTGTGCACGTTATCAATCTGGAGGGTCCCGGCCGTGATCGTTAGGTGTGCAGCCCACCTCGAGCCTTGGGGGTGTGCAGCACCTCTGCTTTGTGTGAGCTGTGTTTTACTAGGGAACCCGGAATACCAGAATAAAAGTTTTGTGACCAAAGCCCTGCAGTGGGTGTCCGTTACCCGGACCCTCAGCAACACGTCACCCACCCACAGTCCCAGTCCCAGGCTCCCTCCTGGACTTGCTCTGCACAGAGCCCTGTTGGCCCAGTTCAGCCCTTCCTCCTGGCCTGGGGTCAGTGTGAGTCTGAGACAAGCAGGTACAGGCAAGGCTTCGTACCGACCTCAGGAGTGCGCAGCCCAGCTGCTGGCAGACGGTCAGCCGAGGCCATAGGCCTCTGTGTGGCCGGCACTCTGCCGCTCCCTACACGGCGTGGGTTCAGGTCATCCTGCAGCCTTCCCACCTGGGTCCTGGTGTCCCTGCCGTTGCCGGGGCAAGGAGCGCCAGGCCGCGGAGGTGAGGTGCCTTGAGTGAGGACAGGAGCCCTCCAGCCGAGGGTCGGATCCAGGCTGTGCGTGTCTGAGATTCGTGCAGAGGAGGGTGGGTGTGTAGGGTTTGTGTCGATGAATGCCGTGACCTGGACCCTTCCCCTTCTCTCGAAGCCCCATCCAGACTGTACCGGCTATCTGTCATTTCAACCAGGCTCAGGTTCTGCACTAAGGTTGGGCCCTGTACATGCCCCTGTGAGCAGGGTACCAGCGCCCCTTGGCAGCCCCTGCGTGGGGACTCAGGGCCCGAGAGGGAGGCCCCAGCGGAGACCAGCAGAAATGCATATGGTGGACCCTTGTTGTATCACCAGCAGGTCTAACGACGGGTCCCCTCCTCCTCAGTGTCTGAGCTGATGCACGTGAGCAACGGCAGGGTTGGGAGTGGGGGCAGGCCTGGGAAGGCAAGTCACCGTATACAGGGTGTTGTTTCTGCGTGTAATCCTTCGCTAAGAAAGCCTGTCCCTTCCCAGACAACTGTACTCCCTCCCGAGTCCTTAAGGAGAGGGCCCATCCCTGGGAGTGGAGGGATTGGGAGTGTGCGTAGTTTGTGGGTATACACACGTGCGTCTCTGCCCCACCTCTGCATCCCACAGCAGTTAGTGGAAAACTTACAGAAGTTTTATGGATGTATCTCTTCAAGAACATTCTAGAAAAGTTGAGGGTACTCATAATAAAAGGAGTTAACTTCTGTTAGAGTCCCACATTTGGATTCTAAAGATACACAAATCAGTTGTAAGCTCTTCAGTCTAATTTCAGTGGAATTAAAGCGAAATATGTTGAAATTGTCTTGCAGATTTTGTTGGGTGGTGGTGATAAGAGGGAGGTGGTTAGAAATAATGCCTTGTGTGAGGAATACTGTTCCTTGTTTTTTGAGGGACATGGGGCATCTACTTGGCTTTTTTCCCCCTCCAGGTGAAAGCAAAGACAGAATATTTAGGTGACCCACGCTATGGTATTTTTTTCCTTTGTTAAAACATGTGTTCTGTGGGTTCTGAAACCTCAGACTGAGCGTTTTTTGACATTCCCATGTCTGTTCACATAAATGCTGTTGAAAAGAAACAGTACTGTAGATGCTTGAAGCTGAATAGGCCTCTCATTCTAAAACACAGAGAGATGACAAGAATGTGGGGTTTTGTTGAGGGACTTTAAAAATGGTTTTAGCCTTTTTCCTGAGAGGAAAGAACTAATTACTGGTTGGATTATTCTTATATTAGGAGGGATTCTGTATACAAGTGAAACTTGAAATGGCAGAGACAGAGTTCTTCTCCTGTCCTTTGGGAAGGTTGGTATTTGAGTTTGGGGATTCAATAAACCACATTTAGGTGAATTTGCAAAGCTTCTCGCCACTTAATCTCCTTTTAGTTTGTGTTTCTTGCTCGCAATCTAAATGTGTTGTTTTGAAACTCATGATCTTTAGATTTCTTTATTATTCATAAACTCTATGAGCTACAAAGACAGATAGGAGGTGGGTGGTGAGGAGTCAGGGCACCTGGTTTGCCTTGCATTTCCCCTGAAGGGCAGGCGAGTGACCTCCCGTGTGGCGTCTGGATTAGGTGGCCTGGACACTCGTCCGCCCCTCTCCAGTTTCCATCCCTGACCTACTGTCCAGCAGGCGGGCTCTGTCCCAGCAGATTTGTTCCTCAGTATCTTTCTGGCAACAGGAGGAGGAACCCTCCCAGGAGCTGATGTTTCTGTGAATCCTCGTAACGCCTGTTTTCATGGGTGTTGTGTTCCAGTGGGACGGCTCCGTCCTTAGCCTGCTCTGTGTGCACGGTCGACTGGTTCTAACCATTTCAGTGAAGTGTCGCTTCTCTTGACCATCCGTCCCCCCACAGCTAGGGGGAAACGGCATTTCTTCTGTCCTTCTGGGGCGAGGGGTCAGGGATTCTGGCTCTGAACTGAGTTCATGACTGGGAAAGGTGTGGTTTGTGGGCTGACTTGTTCCTTCTTATTTCTGGGGTGCTGGTTCCCTCCGTGTTTGCAGCAGAGGTGGGGGCCACGTGGGTCCCCGATGCAGACGTCTCCAGGAGTGAGGTTGTACCCACTGTAGACACAAGGCTGACATCCTTGGGCTTCCGTTTTGCCGGTGGTGGCAGACGTTACCTGTAACCGTTACCTCTTACCTGGCTTCAGGTGTTTTGCTCTGCCTCGTCTGCTGTCACATTCACGCAGCAAGTGAGGGTTCTTACTTTATTCTCACACTTACAAACATCAAAACAGAAGCTAGGCATGGTGTGGGTTTTCTTTTAAGCCCTCAGGCCCTACTTGGCTTTGGATTTGGGGAATGAGCGTGTCCACGGAGATGTGCAGCCATGGTGGCCCCTGGGGGTTTCCAGGGCACTGCGGAGGTTGGTGGGTGGGGACAAGGGTGTCCCTGTGGTGTCTGCATGGGATTTCAATGGTTTCTTTCCCCAGGTAATGCGTATCATAGTTGTATGTATGTTTTTTGGGGGTGGGCATTTGGATTTAGGGAGAGAAAATCCATATTGAGATTCTTCATTGATTTAAAGGCTTGAACCCCAGAGGGTTTGGGCTGAATTTCAGGATCTCTTGGAAAGGCAGGAAAGCGCTACCTTCAGCGGCCCTGGAGCAAGAGGGAGGGAAGACACCCGTGTGGCAGCGGCCGGCGCCAATGTGCACCTGCTGAACGATGCTGATGATGTCTCACATCTGTTCCTTTTTTATGTGTGAGCTAAGTACTCTCTTAAGTTGATTGACTGTGGCACCTTTGGCTCCTTGTCTAGGAGGACATACGGGTCTTCCCCATGGATGAGTGGTTACCAGATCAGCTCCTTCAGCCTTGACCTGCCCGCGGGCTCCTGGTGTCTGGAGGGGGACGCCTACTGTGGTCCTCAGCGGTGCCGTGTGCAGAGCGTGACTTGAGCTCCTTGCGTTAGTGAGCTCTCTGGAACACGAGGAGGGCAGAGGGAGAGCATCCCGGCTGCAGGGCTGTTTGTGGGGCCGCGGCGAGTCCCCCAGGATGACTCCCAAGTCAGGGGCAGGTCCACACTCCGTCCTCACTCCTGCATTCTGGTGTTTGCGTGTGTGGGAAGGAGAGGAATTGGGGTCAGTCCATCCCTTATGGGGGCAAGTTCTGCCCTCATGTCATCTCCGCTGCGATCGGTGATATTATTTATGTTCTTCTAACCTTAGGCTTATTTTATATAAAAATAAGAAGGGACAGAAACAGTTCAAGGACATTTAAAGACTTATATAATACAAGCCTAGTTTTATCATGTCTCGTTAGGAGCAAGTCAATGAAACAAATTCATTTAGATAGTTAAAAATATCTTCACTGTTTTCATTTTTGTGGCAAGCATTGATTATTAATTGATAGTAAAACGTTTGTCATCTTTGTAACTAATGCTGTTGTGCATCCTGTTTGCTCGGGGTCTCCGAGCATGGCCCAGAAGGGGTAGGGGTGCTGGGTGTCAGGGCGAGGAGCAGACCACGGGTCGCCTCTGGGCAGCCTGCCTTCAGGGAGATAAGCTGGGGTGGATGCTGGGGTAGACTTGAAGTGCGGTTTGCGCGTGTCTGTCCTGTGCAGGCGGTGGACCTCGGGACGCCAGGCTCTGGGCGGGCAGCAGGCACAGCTGGAGGGGGAGGACGGATAGGCAGTAAGTTGCTCAGACAGGTTCTCCGGACGCCGCTCACCCCTCCAACCAGCTCCCTCCTGCGGCTCAGACCTTTCAGGGAAACTGTCCTGTTGTGGCTCCTAAAGTATGGTTTTCTTGAGAGTTGAGTAAAGATCTGTAGAATAAACAGGTAGATAATGAGCTTCCCGCCGTGCATGTGGGAAGGAGCTCCACACGCCGTACAGAATGGAGCTTCTGCGGGCCCAGGGGCCGGACGAGGACATTACCAGCAGGATGGATTGTCTGTGGCAAGGCCGCCTTCCTTTGGGGACAGCAGGGGCCTGTCAGGCAGCTCCCTGCACCCTTGCTGACCCGGTGGTAACACATTGCCTGGTTTAAGATTCCACTCCCGGGAGAGGTTGAACCTGTAATTCGTTTAGGTATGAAGTCTCCGTTCCGTGATGTGGGCTTAGCACGAGGGACTCTATTTGGGGCCTATGTTTAGCATCCTTGATGAAAACACAAAGCAGGAAGTTGTCTGTGTGGGTTCCAAGCGTCGAGACCTGCAATTGTCATTTGTGGGCTCCTGGGTTAAGTCACTGCTTTGGGTCTAAAAACAGTTATTTTGTGTAGGGGACTTCTTTTTCTTATTAAACTTTGTTTTGCTTTTTTGAGCAATAGTGTATCAACTCAGTTATTACCCAGTCGCCTTGCCTGTTCACTGTGATACATTGTAATAATTTAAAAGAATTCTGGGCTTTGTTCCAGCCAACTAGGGGCAGGGTGATGAAACCGTGAGCGGTTCTGTTCTAGAATAGTGCTGTGTGGGGAGCTGTGACCCCAGCTGTGAGATGCGTCCTCGGCCGGTGGCTCGCGAGGTGAGTCCAGAGTCTGTGAAATGCCACACCATGAGCATGGTGACAGGACGGCGCTCCGCACGGGTCTCGTCCCCTCCATGGATGCGGGGCCAGGAACTGCTCTACCAGCATCACGGTCCTGTTCCCACCAATGGCCCGAGGGATGCTCCGGAAGGAGGTGAGCTCCAGTCTCCTGGTGAGCTCCTTTCCACTGTAGGAACAGGCGCTGAGTGTTGTGTCCCTGTTAACCCTCATCTTATGGATGTGCCTCTGTGTCCCCGAGAGTCCCAGATGCTTGCCGTGAACTCCCCGATGGCCGGGTGTCTGCAGTCTGGGTCTTCAGCTGGTTTCCCCGCGGTCACGTGCCTGGCTGCTTCTTGTAACCTCCTGTAGAGGGCATAGTCCGGCCTCATCCCATTGGCCAGTTACGGCTGCTCTCTCAGAAGCCCTTGCAGGGAGCTGCGGCCCGCCGGGCCTGGAGCTGGAAGGGGCCCCTGTGGGCTCCTTTCCCGGAAGCTCCTGCACAGGGGCTGGGAGCTGGGGGACTGTACCATGGCTACCCCCAGCCCCACTCATGAAGAAGGCACCCTCCACTGGGTCCTGGACGCCTCTCCACGGCACCCCCAAAGTAGCTGATTCTCAGCACGTATGGTGTGAGATTTAGGACTGTTTTTCAGGGCGGATAGCCCAGCATCTTCCGGGCCACCAGTATTGAAGCCCAGATGATTCGGGACAGACATCTGTCGTAGCATAAATACAGCTCGAGCCCAGAAAGCTGGGCTTCAGGCCCCTGCCTGGGGGTTCAGTCCTGGTTTGATCTTGAGAAAATACCTAATCTTTCTGCACTCGTTTTCTGCACTCCGTATTGGTCCTTTCCCAGCGGTGGGGATGTCCAGTTAGGAGGCCCTGTCGCTCAGGAATGGCGCCTGATGCCTCCCTTGTGTGTTACATAGAGAGCCATGCAGGTCAGGGTGGGGTCTAAAATGGGAAGTTTCACGTTGGGGTGTACAATACCTGTTAGAGGCTTTTCCTCCTGTGAATGCGGGTGCAGGGATTTTGGGAACTTGTGCAGTTAAAAAAGGGCTTTTGTAGGGAAGAGTGTTGCACATAAACAGCTGATGTGACCTTAGGCCTTCACCCTGTCCATGCCTGGCTACTTCCGCACAAAACGCAGCAGGAGTTTTAAAGTTCTGTCACTATATACTGTACGCTCTTTTAAGTACGGGAACAGATCCTACATGTGTGCATTTAAGGGTTCCTGTGCGGCTACATTGTTACAGTGAGCTGTGAGGATGAGCTGAGCCAGGAGAACTGGGAGTGGCCGCCATGTGGGCGTGGATCCCCAAGCTGGTGGCTCGGCTGGGCTGTACGTAATAAGTGGGGTATTTTCACTGCTGCGGAAAGTGGGCTTGCTGCGCCCTGTCCCCCAGGCAGTCACTCTCCGCAGACCCTTGGTCATCCCTGGAGGTTCAAGGTGAACAAACAGGACCTTCTCCAGGGAGTGGACCTCCAGCAGGGAAACCGAGGTAGACCCCAAAATGCAGCACAGAGGTGTGAGATTTATGTGTTCAGCACTTGCTGTCCCTAGGGGCTCCATCTCACGATTTGTGAAGAGCCTCAGGTGTGTGCAGAGGCTCGGGGAGGAATGGCAGGAGCAGCTCCCGGGCTCACCCAGGCACTCAGCCCACGAGCCGGCCCAGCAGGGACTCCCGCCCCACATGCGGGCCTCCCAGACTCGGCTCTGGAGGCTTGGTTGTGGGCAGAGGGTCAGCTCTGATTTATTTGGTTTTCGTGCTGTGGAATATTCTGTTGTGGGAACATCCTGCACTCATCCCTTCTCCCACTGACAGACATTTGGACTGTTTGGTGTGTGTGTCTGTTCAAGGCAGGACTTCTTTGTACAAGATAAGAATGTCATTATGTGATAATGTTATCTGCGAGGGAACCAACAGGAGCTCTGATTATACAGATGCTGTATTAATACCCACAACCACTTTCTCATATTCAGACACGTATAAAAGTCATCCTGACGTCCAAATGGCTGCTCAGATCTTAAATTTGTTAGTTTTATTATTACTTTGGCTACTTGAGCAAATGTATTACTTATACAGAAGTCTGAGAATGTTGAAGTTACACATATAGAACAGAAAGAAACTGCATTTTAATTAATGCTCCCAAATGGACAGCCTGCATGTTTTTTCTTCTTATGTGACCATGGTGTTTTTCACTTGAGATGTAAAATTGTATTTGAATATACTTTTCTAGCTCTTCTTCAGGACTCCTCGTAGTTCTTCAGTGAATCGTAAAAACTGTACAGGAATATTCAGTATTTGCGGCACATCATTTCCCAGGACTGTGTGTGCCCTGTTCCCGTCGGCATTGGATGACTTTGTGGTCTTCTACTCAAGTGGCCTTGAACCTGTAGGGATTATGAAGCCCTGAGTGGGTCTCTGAAAATGTCTGCATTTCACTGTCTTGCAGCCCTTAAATATGGGGGAGTCACAGAAGATGCAAGTTACTGCAGCTTCTTTTCTGTTGATCCCTAGAGTTTGACCTGAAAGTTCTCTTGCCTTGATGTTCCTCAAATTTGTTTCATCGACTTGTGCTTTATCCAACTAGGAGGGAAAGAAACGTAAAGGGATGCTGTATTCAGTCACCAGTCGGGCCCCCTGCTCAGGGGAGAGCCTGCTTCTCCCTCTGCCTCCTCCCTGCTTGTGTGCGTGCACACACACTCTCTCTCTGTGTCTGAAATAAATAAATCTTAAAAAGAAAAGATGCAAGTGTGGGTGTGTGGTTGGCTTACCAATTACACTAATAATGCAAAGTGCCTACATTATCTGGGATAAATGGAGATAATTATTTTGATTTTAGTGACAAAATGTATGGAATCCATGTTGCAGTGTTGTTGACAAGTGAAAGGTAAGAACACGTAATTGATTGACATTCCTGCGTGATTTCCGTGGGCTCTTTGAGCACAGCGTAGGGATCTGTGACTACGGTGCGTTGACAAGCACAGTGAAGGAAGAAGAGCAGCTGAAGGTCCAGGCAGATACAGCTGGTCCAGACGCCGCTTCCTGCCAGCCCATCAGGCTCACCATGTACACCATGATTGTACAGTCTGAGCCTCCTCAGGTGTGTGCAGATGACCATGGGTGGAGGTGGCCTGATGGACGGAGAGCAGGGAGCTCTTTGTGGTCACTGAGCTCCCAGAATAGGAAGGGCAGGGCTGGGGCACCAATGGCAGTGAGCATTCGCTTCCAGGAACAGGGGAGGTTCTAGAAGATACTCCCGTCCAGAGGAGCTTGAACAGGATGAGGAGAAGGATGGCACTGGTTTTCCACCACCTCTGTCCTCCTCCAGGATGCGGGGAGGCAGGGAGGACCCTGCCCGCTCAGAGGTTGTCCCTTTGGGCACCAGGTCTGTACTTCCAGATCCAAGGAACAGGAGAGCCTTGACCGGGTCTTCTGCCGTTTCCACGACACTGAACGCTTGTTCCGTCTCTAAGTCCGGTTTCCTGAGGGGGTCAGGTTTCAAGATGGTTTCTTTCCTTCCATCATCCGCTTTGCCCAGCTTATCCACCACGCGTGAACAGCCAGGGACACTAGTTTGCTTTCAACCTGGTGTTTAACTCACCAAAAATAGTTCTCTGTCGCTCTTGACTCCTTATAAAACTCTAATCCTTCACGGAACGAGGATGTGCTGTTATTGGACACAAGATGCAACATGCCAAACGGCCACTGGTTTGAGAATCCCATTATTTTACCTCAGACCCGAAGAGTGAAGATTTATGGTTAAGGAGATCCCTGACGTCTTTCCCACCTCAAAGAGTTTTATGAATTTTGTTTTAGGCTGTTTGGGACGGAATGAAAAGGTTGCGTCAAGAACAGTTCCAGAAACGTTTGGTGCTGTGCCCTCCATTCATTGGAGCGATTGTGCCTTTTTCCTCTGGTGGCCTTTTTGTGACACCGCCCCCCCCGGCCGGGTGGCTTTTGTGGAGTGTGCAGGGCATCACTGCTGTGTCGTGTGATGGTGGGGTAGAGGGTTTGGCGGAGGAACTTTCTGGTAGCAGTTGGTTGGTGCGCATCAGTGTGTGCGTGTGACTCTCTTACGGGGGGATGTGTCCCCTCTACATGCTTCATCAAAATGGTGACGACTGCCAGAGCTTTTATTCTTATTGCTTTAGCAGAGTTTCCAGGTTTCTTCTCCTTCTACGTTTAATTTCTAGCACTCTGAAGGCAGAGGAATGGACAAGCACTCCTCTGACTCACAGGGACCAAACACTCTGGTAGCAACAGTCAGGAGCCTCTTCCTGGCTCCGTGTTTCGTTAAAGAGGAACAAACCCCTCTCTGGATCAGTCGGGGCGGGAGGTGCCTGTTTAATCTCCACGTGAATGAATCAGAGCGGTGTTTATGGCAGGCCGGGAGAGGGTGGGCATCCGAGTTCTTTGTTGAACTTCCAGGGTTAGAAGGAGATGTGGAGCCTTGCGTTTGGGGTCGTCATCGAGGGAAGACGATCAGTGTGTGGGTACTGGTAATCCCAGCCTTCCCAGGGCTGAGGAGCAGAGCTGTGTGTCCTAAGAGTCCGTGCCTTCCCCCCGAGGCTGTGTCCCATGCTGCGCTCTTACTTGGCACCACGTGCTAGTATTCTGCTTTTCCCGATAATTACTTACCTTTGCTGCTCTTGTCCCAACAATCCAGCCCCTCGTTAGGGGGCCGTAGAGGCCATCTGCTCTGAGGCCTTCGGGGGCAGGCCCTCAGCCTCCGCCCCGGTCCCCAGTTTGGTTTATGAAGTTAGTCTCAGGATCCACCGTTTAGAGGGAGAGAGTGTCTGCTTTCCTGCTCCATCAGGCTCCTTCTGCTGGGAAGGAAACCGCCCCAGTATCTTTCCTGCTTCTCCTGCACCTTGCAGGTATTTATTACCTGGTCTGCGTTGGTCCACCAATCTTAATCTGCAAATATGTTCATATCATAATTTTAATTAAAGGATTTTGAATAGTTGTTGATGAATTTTGGTCTGTTGCTGAGTTGATGGTGTGTCTACATCGAGAAATTGGTTCTACACTGATAGAGCCTTTGGAAACTATTTTGAGATGAATTGCTTTCACCCTGAACGTTGCTGAGTTTTACATGTGTATTTGCCTGAGAGCTTTTAAGGCATTTTTGTCTTTCAGGGCTTCATCCCTTCCTTACAAGAAGAGGAATGGCATGTAGAGCGTTATTAGTTTGTTTTTGCTTCCAGAAAGTAATGTCATTTTTTTTTTTTTCCACACAGAGACTCTTGCTAAAGTAAGTAGTAAATTATAATATGCTCAGGATGGAACATGGATCAATAGAATATGGAGTTTATAAATAGACCCGCATAAATATGACCATTGATTTTTGACAAGGTGCAAAAGCAACTTGGTGGTCAGTGGATCATCTTTTCAACAAATGGTGCAGGAAGCATTGGGCATCTATATACAACAAAGTGGAAAACCCCATATCCAGACGTTAACTCTGATGGGATCACAGCTGCAGATGAAAACTCTGAAGCTTCTAGAACGCAACATTAGAGAAACTCTTTTTTTTTTTTTTTAAAGATTTTATTTATTTATTTGAGAGAGAGAGAATGAGAGAGAACACATGAGAGGGGATAGGGTCAGAGGGCAAAGCAGACTCCCTGCCGAGCAGGGAGCCCGATGCGGGACTCGATCCAGGGACTCCAGGATCATGACCTGAGCCGAAGGCAGTCGCTTAACCAACTGAGCCACCCAGGCG
>NC_138373.1:36446946-36457234 GCF_054177405.1 Leptonychotes weddellii | reverse complement strand
CCGGCTAGCTCAGGTGCTGGGAGGTCAGCAGCCCTGGCTAGCTCAGGCGCTGGGGGCTCAGGCACTGGGAGGTCAGCAGCCCAGCTAGCTCAGGCGCTGGGAGGTCAGGCACTGGGAGGTCAGCAGCCCCCGCTAGCTCAGGTGCTGGGAGGTCAGCAGCCCCAGCTAGCTCAGGTGCTGGGAGGTCAGGTGCTGGGGGCTCAGGCGCTAGGAGCTCAGGCGCTGGGAGGTCAGCAGCCCCGGGCTCGGGCTCCAGGGCGTACATGTGTCTGTTAGTGGCGTTCTGACCAGCTTTGTGCTTTGCTCTTTCCTATGTGTGTTTCTTCGTAGAAGACAAGGATGGTTCTCTGTGGGGATGGAAAAGTCTAACTAGAAACTCTCCATTACACAGTTAAAAACAAACCTTGGTGAGCAATTTCTTCCTAAACACCCTCCGTGCACAGAGCTCCTGCCCTCACCCCCGATCATTGCCGTGTGCTGGTTCTCGTCATGCTGGGTCTGTGCTCGCAGAGCCGCAGGACTGCACGCAGTGTGACTGTTACTGGTTACATCGCTCATAAATACGATGGACCTTTAACTGTGGGACCACTTTGTGAAACCCCACTTGAGCTAGATCAGCTTCTTTTCACGCTAGGGTAATAATTTTATTTAAAGTGGTATAAAGCTAATGGAATAAACATTTTTTTATTTGAATTCCTAGGAAATTTAAAAAATATCTAATCTAATTATCTAATTGTTTTCACATCAACATACTGCCTCATCAGCTTGATTCTTACCAATTATTCTTTCAATTTTTCTGAGTCCTGGCGTAATTGTTAGAGAATTCAGAAGAAAAAACTCCCTCTTTCTCTTTTTCAGCAGTCCCCAAAGAGAAAGGAGTGTTTTCCAGTAATTAAAGAAGGTGTAACTGATGGATTCTTTTACTCTGCTGCATCTTCCCTTCGTGTGCTGACAGAGCTCTGTGTGTCCTTGCTGCAAAGCAGTGTGAGCTTGGGAACCCTGGAGAACATCCCCCCGGAAGCTTCTGGCCACCGTCCTGCCGTGCTTAAGTCCCAGTCCTTCAAGTGGTCTCCAGAGACACATTTGTTTTGTCCTTATTACAGCAGAACTCTCACATTGTGCTGAGATGCCTCTTGGCTCGTGGTCTTAACTGTGTGGGGGATTATTCTTTATCACTTACGCTGCAGGACGCGGGACCCGTCGTTTGGGATGATGGCTCTGCTGGCTGACATCCTTTAGAGGATATTAGTTTTCCACTTCTGTTCTTCACATCAAAGCTTTGCGATAAATAGGCATTTTGCAATTCATTTCAGGATGAACCTGACTTGATCTCATAGTTCAGGTTTTCATTAAGCCTTTCATAATTTAACATAGAATTAATTCTGAAAGCAGATTGGGCAAAATCTTTTCTGATAAAGTTTATTATTACTTTGAGTACCTGGTATAAAATCCAAGGGAGCGGTCGGTATTCAAGACGACTGCTGATGAATGCGATGTTCTGAAGCCGGTGACCGCAGCAGTACTGAGTTACCTGTTTACTGAAGGGCTCTGTCGTGGGGTGGACGGAAGCACCCTCTCTAACCTCGGTGGGTCCCCAGTGTCTCCGCTCTAGGACTTAGCTATCAGCCTCCACTCACCTCGTGGCGCCTTCCTAGTTGGGTGCCTTCCTGATTCTGGAAAGAGCCTGAATCAGGGCTCCACAGTGGTGATGAGCAACCTCCAGACCTGGAGTTGGCCTTGTCTGTGGTCTGTGGAGAGACGGGCGAAGGACCGGGGCTGTTGGGGGGGGCGGCAGGTGTCAGATGAGCAGGCTGTGGTGCCGGCTGCCCCAAGGATGGCCACTGGCATGGATTCTCTGGAGGCGACCCTCACCACCTGCAACAGTGCATGTCCAGCGGCCCGCCAATGCATGCTGAGCTCCAGTGGGCTCACCTCCGGGGCTGCTTTCTGTCCCCTTTCCCTTGTTTGGGAAGGCTGCAAGCAACAGAGCCTGGGACAAGACTGTCCCCACTTCCTCCTGGCTCAGCCCCAGGTGCAGTGACTGGGTGGCCTAGCCCAGCCTTGTCAGCAGCTCCTGAGGAGCAGGGGGTCTGGCCGGCCCGGCGGGTGCTGGCAGGGGGTGGCTTTGGGAAGCGCCGGAGTCTGAACCAGGCACAGAATGCATTCTCCCCAGACCTGCTGTTTTTCTAAAAGTACTTCTGTAGTTAGAAACTGAGTTTCTCTTCAGGGAAACTTCTTGTACGACTTGTTTGCTGAGTATCCTCCAGACGTTCCTGATGCACAGAGTTGGGGTCTTTGAGGAGTGGCCCTTGTCTAAAAGGAATTTGAAGAAGATCAGGAGGCATCTCTGAGCTCCCATGCTCAGCTAGCTGGCTCCTCACAGGAGGGATGATAACGTGTTAGTAGCATTTGTTTGTTTAACAAGGGCAGTGGGAGACTTTAAAAACATGAACTTGGGGGGCGCCTGGCTGGCTCAGTCGGTTAAGCATCCGACTCTTGGTTTCAGCTCCAGTCGTGATCTCAGGGTCATGGGATTGAACCCTGTGGTGAGCTCCACGCTCAGCATGGAGTCTGCTTGAGATTCTCTCTCCCTCTGCCCCTCCCCCTGCTCGCCTGCTCGTTCTCTCTCTTTTTTTTTTAAGATGCTCTTTTAAAAAACAAAAAACAGGGGCGCCTGGGTGGCTCAGTTGGTTGAGCGACTGCCTTCGGCTCAGGTCATGATCCTGGAGTCCCGGGATCGAGTCCCGCGGCTTCTCCCTCTGACCCTCCTCCCTCTCATGCTCTCTGTCTCTCATTCTCTCTCTCGCAAATAAAAAAAAAAAAAAAAAAAATCTTAAAAAACAAAAACAAAAACAAAAACAAAAAACCAAAACATGAACTTAGTTATTCTTTGAGCTTGGAAGGGTCACATTTTTTGTATTGTGAAGAGGGAAATCTTCACTTGTCCTCCGTCCCTGAATAGATTCCAGGGATTTTCCACCAACAAAAGGTGATCTGTCTGAGCGAGGGTCAGTGTGCAGGCTCTGAAATCATGGGACCTGTCAACTGACTTCCTAAAAAAACATTCTCGGTGAAGATGTTCCTTTCTAGCTAAAACATTTCAAAAGCACAGGTTAAGTGGTGGTTGCTGTTGTTTTAGTGATTATTGTAGCTTTCCTGTTGCTTTAGGAGCAAAATGTCCCTTGAACAGGGCAGGGCTCATGCCTGTTCTTCCTTTCCTGTCTGAATATTTGATTTTGTCATTGTTGATAGTTAATGGGTATGTAGTTAAGAGGATTTCAACCCAGGATTTGGCCCCAGGGGAATCTAGTGTATGGAGTAGTTCTGTGTCGAAAAGGCAGCGTCGGTGCTGGGGGAACGGAGGGCTGTCTGCATGGCCTGCTCGTCAGGATGGACACAAAGGCCAGAGGTCAGCGATTTTGCACAAGGTCACGAATAAAGGTGGCCGCAAGCCCAGGGCCAGTGTCCCGGTGATCACACACAGCTTGCATCTGTGCTCTTCCGGAAGAGTCTCTGTGGTCATTGATGATGGCCCTCTGGATTTTCCATGTTTTGGTTCACAACAAGTTTTTCAGTGAACTTTTTATTTGGGTGATGAATAGGATGGAATTTGGCTCTTGTAACATTTGGTTGTACATTTAATATGTTTCTGTATCAGGTGCTTTTCTCTTCAATATGATCTTAATGATAACAGTCATAGAGATTACTTGCATTTAGGGCTTAATATGACCTTAAGCATTTGCACATTTAAACTCAATCTTAGGAGAAACCAGTGAATTAGGCAATGTTATCTTCATCTTACTTACATAGAAAATGAGACTTAGAGATGAATAAATGTGCCCAAGAGCACGTGACTAAGCAGTGGCGGCGCGGGGCGGGGCTGGTTTCCAGCCTGCGTCTCTGCTCCATAGCAGGTGCCTTACCTCCCAGCCGTTTTCTTTCTGGACTTCTTACAACGCTGTCTTTACAGATTTTCCTCAACTTCCTGTGGGGTTACGTCCCCGCAAAACCCTTCTTAAGTTGAAAATATTGCAAGCGGTGCATTTAATACCCCTAACCTTGACCGTCCCAGCGTAGGCTCGCCGACCTGAAACGTGCTCAGAACACTTACATCAGCCCACGGTTGGGACAAATCCTCTCCCACAAAGCCTACTTGATAACCCGGTGTTGACGGTCTCACGCAGTGTATCGAATATGGCGCTCACCGTGAAGAACAGACGGTGGGTATGGGTGCGGGACTGTTGTCCGTGGATCCGCTGTTACTCCCGTGATCGCGGGGCTGACGGGGAGCCGCTCACAAGGCAGGATCATCCCACTGGCCGCTAGCCCGGGACAAGACCCAAACTCAAAACTCAGAGAATGGCTTCTACTGAATGAGTATCGCTTTTGCACCATCGTAAAGCTTGGACATTGGAAAATTCCTAAGTGGAACCATCCTAAGTCATCATCGGAGTACTTAAAATCCACAAGGGGAAGTAGCTACTTATAAGAGCTCTTACCGTAAGACACAGGTAAAGGGTACTTCTGTAGAATAATGCATTGCCTTTTATCTTCCATGCGGGCCCTAAATAACGTCTTCCATGGCAGCATTTCCTCAGTCTTATTCCCAAGCTGATAGCCTGTGAGGACGACTAGTCGCATCCTCCCCATGTGCGCTCAGAGCCCTACAGCAGGAGCGACTGTGCAGTTTTGGAGTTTGTTCGAAGCCAAGTGGTGCTACTTGGTACTGAAGTTTGTGCAGGTGATTACACTTCAGAGGAGTGATTTGATCGCTTGTAATAAAAATATGAAATCATTCATACTTAATATAAAGGTAACACTTCCTCTGAAGTTCTTTTCCTTCCTCTGAAGTTAAAAAAGATTACATAGTTCTTTGTCCTAAGGTCTTAGATGTTCAGGCACAACTTTATTGCGCTTTGCAGATTGTACATTTTTCACAAATGAAAGGTCTGTGGTGACTACAAGTCTGCTGGCCCCACTTTTCCAATAGTATTGGCTCACTTCCTCTGCCACATTTTAGGAATTATTGCAATATTTCAAACTTTATCATTATCATAGTTGTTACAGTGATCTGTGATCCGTGGTTATGACGAACAGCTCAAGTGATAGCTGATTAGTGTTTTTTAAGCAAACTATTTTTGTTTTTTTTTTTAAAGATTTATTTATTTATTTATTTGAGAGAGAGAATGAGAGAGAGAGAGAGAGAGAGCATGAGAGGGGGAGGGTCAGAGGGAGAAGCAGACTCCCCGCCGAGCAGGGAGCCCGATGCGGGACTCGATCCCGGGAATCCAGGATCATGACCTGAGCCGAAGGCAGTCGCTTAACCAACTGAGCCACCCAGGCGCCCCTAAGCAAACTATTTTTGAATTAAGTATATTTTTAAGACATAATGCTATTCTGCACTTGATAGACTATAGCATAGTGTAAAGGTAACTTTCATATGGACTGGGAAACCAGAAACTGCATTTGACTTGTGTTATTGTGGTCTGGGAGCTGTGCCTGTAGTTTCTTGGCATGGCTGGTCTCCATCGCTAAGGGATACCTATGGGTTCTCCCCCCGCCTATCTGCTATTGGAAAAGTAACAACATTTCTTAATACTGCAGTGAGCATTTTGCTTATATTAACATGTAATAAAATAGGCTTTTTTCCCCCTACATTATAAAAGATTTCTTGATGATGAAAATGAGAATAGAATTACTGGCCTGGAAAGTGTGCAGATTTTCAAGGGTCTTGGTACAAATACTGAATTCCTCCCCAGAGGATACTGTGTGCTCTTTATTCACTGCTTTGTGTTCCACGGGTTCCTAAGAAATCCCGTGGTATTCCTTGCGTCATCCGAGGAAGCTGGATGTGTAGAGCTGCCTCTAGAAAAGTGGGAAAGGTTTCTGGAGAGAGTGTTTTGCATGTACCACCTGGCTTTTCAGAAGGAAATGAATAGAGTGCTTCCCAATTAATACAACTGTGCTGTTTTCTCATTAGTGCGCTTAAATGGTGGAATGTTCCTTTGGAGGTGTTGTCATCATACATTTCTGTGTATGTTACATTTTGTGGGGGATAAAAGTGGTCACTCACACAATTTTGAAGATCTATAAGATTTTATAAACTTCCAAGATGGCCAAATGTCTGTGATGTCTGTGAAAATATCAGTGACTCACAAAATGTCCTAAATGCCTTTTATTATATGTGGCGAATGGTTTAATGGACATACTTTTTGTTTACAAAGCAAAATCACACTTTCCCCCAAAAATACGATAGTTGTCATGGACATGAGAAGTTTTCTTACCTGAGAGTGGAAACACCATGTTGCTTTGCAACTAAATCATAGAAACATACATGCCCTTACTTCTCCTTCATCAGCAGGCATTCTGAGAGCCTGGAAGAGTTCCCTTTCTTCATAGCCGATGTTGGGGCAGCGCGTGGCCCCGTTCTATAAAAAACAAGAACAGGTAGAAACACGCAGCCTCGTCAGTGATTCCTAAGGACAGGACAGGGTCTCATGGCCAGGTGGGTGTGCATACTCAGTAGGAAGCCTATTGTTCTTGATATTCCCTCCACCCCAAAGTCACTAGGTTTCCTTAGGTTTTTGTCATGAACGCACTGTGGGTTTTCCAAAGGAGAATTTTCTGTATCTGTTTGAATTGGATCAGGTCCAAAGAGAATTCCCATGACAGGGAGCTCTCCCCCGATTTCCCTCCGACCAGCGAGGGTAGCAGGAAGTATCTGGTGTGGGTCGTGGTGTTCACAGGCCAGGGTCTGTCTTGTCAGAGTCAGGTCTAGACTCTTCCCTTGAGGTTCTCAGATAACTGTGGACACTTTAATAAGTGAACGTGTGCTCACATGTTAGTAGATGTTTGCACTCAGGCTGCTCTCGGAGAAGCTAAATTGGAGAGAGTTGGGAGCTTGGGAGATTGACGGCGTCTAAATACGGGTTCTTCTCTCTAGCAGCATGGCAGCACCTGGGAATAGGATTCACCCAGAACATAACGACCACAGGTTCAGCTGCTGGCTTACTGCTCACATCCTGCAGACATGACCTTACTGTATATTCACTTACTCCCTCTTGGTTATTAATCCTATTCATAGCTTCCAATAAGGAATAATCAAGTCCTTTACTTAAAGGGTACAGTTTTATTTGTATCAAAAAGACATAAAGACAATATTGTATGAATTTTCCAGATACTGGTATGTTCATTTCTGATTTCCCCTCTAGGTGTCTAAGTATTGCAATTAAAAAATCTTCAAAAAAATCTCTAAGTGCATATTGGATTAGTAGCTTTGATGAATAATTTGATGGACAGTTTTCCTTGGGTGAATTTCCTTGGTTTTTGTTTTGCCAGAAACTCATTTATGGCAAAACAATATATCATTTATGTTTGGAAAAGACTTTGTGCCCTTATTTCTTCTATAGAGGCCACATTTGTAGTGAAAATTGATGATACACTGGTAATAGATACCAGTCTCTCATGTAGAAAGTTTTAATTTTTTAAAAATATGAACACATGGGCTCTGCTTTTTTTTTCCTAGCTTAATTCAAGAAGCAAGGACTTGTGAAAAGAATAACACAAATAGGTCAGAAAGGTTATACATGCTGAGTGGCTGCCCTTGGGGTGCAGAGCCCTGCCTGGCTCGGGGCTGTGCTCTGGGCGTGGCAAGTGGCTTTGTTCTGGGACAGGGGTCTGTTTCTCCAGAAAATTAAGAATAATCTGACACACAGAATCTGCAGCTCAAGAAGCAGAGTCGGACCTCTGTCAAGGATGAAGATTTGTCCCAAAGGCCAAAACATGAGGACATTTCTTTGCTAATTTTATAGAAAACTTACTGGACGGCTATCTGGCCTCACGTGTCTACTGCGTCAGGAAACATCTGAACTTCGTCGTCAAGCCAGACCTCCAAAGGAAGTGTTTTTACATTTTTCACGGTTTTGGTCACTAGTTAGAGTCATTAAAATTATTGTTTAAAACACTGAATTCTGGTTTAAAAAAAATTGCTTCCATAGAACTGGCAGCACTTCTATGGAGTGTAAAAGGGTAACATTAAGCAAGGGCCTTGCAGGGGCTTGGTGTGTCTGCTGTGCACGAACACGTGTGTGTACGTATGCCACATGTGCATGATACCTGTGTGCACACTATATATACGCGTGTGCGTTGTATTCCCGCACTGGGCGTGTGTACCGTGTGTACATTGTGCACACACATGTTATATGCATACATGGGTACTATATGTATATGCACCACATGGATCTAAGCTCTATACGCATCTACCCTACATATGTATGTACATTGTACATAGACTGTGTATACTGGAGGTATATATGCGTACACACTGGGTCAGTGCCTGTAATACGCTACGCATATACATTTTCCACTGTGTCAATACCGTATACTGTATGTACATATACTGTGCACTCTGTGTATGCACCACATGGATATATGCATATGCACTATATAGACACATGTATGTACTCTATGTGGATATTTGTATGGACACTGTATAAACTGTTATGCACTGTATGGATATATGTGTGTAATATATACACATACACTGTGTCTATATGCATAGGGTATACACTGTGCATATATTTTACATACATAGTATATATATCATGTATTGGTATATACTATATACATATATCCTCTATGTGCATACACTATGTGCATAGGGCGTATATGTGCGTGCACTGTATACCCACCATGTGTGTATATATTTGTGGACACTGTATATGCACTACATGTGTATATATACTGTATATGGTCCTACGTTGTATGTATATACACTGTATATGGTTATACACTGTATGTACATGCGCTGTGTGGGTGCGTATGTCTGCATACTGCATATTACCAGGAACACGGCTCCTGGAGGCTCCAGTGAAGCACCATCTGGCTAGTGCGGGCATAGTGTAGGGTGAAAACAGTTGTTCTTTGCTACACAGGATATGAAATTTGGCGAGATATTGGACCTTTGCCGTAATGCGGGAGCCAGTCATATTGCAAAATTGATGTGTGTGTGTGTGTTCACGTAATCATCGTAATGGCTCTACAAAGTGGGTTTTATTCCCAGAAGGGAAGACTGCGATTTCCCAGGGACCAGGTGACCTGTGGAACCAAAGAACTATCAATTCTCGCGTGTCCCTTTATTGTCTTACCACAGCCTTTGTTGGTGCCGCCTAACCAAGTTGCCACCCACTCTGAAATGTGTTTGTCTTCCTCCTGCTGAGCTTTGTTCCCAGAGAAGCCAGGATAGTGTGTTCTTCGTCTTCGTCGCTAAGTAGCAGAGTCTCTCTTATGCTGCTCCTATAAACAGTTAAAAGTCAACACAGTATCTCTGTGTTAAAATTGAACACAGTGCATAAGCTTATTTTTAGGAATTGTTTGGAAAGATAAGTAAGAAGACCTTCAGGGTGAGAGAAGGCTGGAGAGTATTTAAGTAAACAGGGAAAATAAATTTGTGCAAAAAAACATGTCCAAGATTGGGATTTGAAAGTAGGATGTCTCAAATGTTACATTATTTGTCTGCCGTTTTGGATTTTTAAAGAAGTTATTTCAGTTTGCCATTTCTTGGGGGATTTTACTTTTGACGGACTATCGCTAGGATATTCTGCTTTCTCGGAACAAAAGAACAGGCAGTCTCAAAGGTAAACTTCAGGTTCTACTTCTGGAGAAACAGAAGTTGCAACTTTTTAAAAAGACACCGTCTCAGCTCTTTTCTCCAACAGTTAAAAAATAATGTTTCGTCACAGCCAAGTTCACCTTACTGAACTACCACAGATTTCTCAAAAGTGTTCCCAGCCTCTTTATTTTGTCATTCATAATTATTTAATGTTTCACAGAAAGAAAATCTTACACAGGTTAAATTTAAGTACCTTTGAGGCAGGAGTTCCATAAACCACAGGGCCAATGATAGCATGGCAAACCCTTCATCTGACCTTTTATTCCTTTGACGAACGTTCACGAGTTCCTACTTTGTGCCACGCATGGTGTTAGCTGCTGGGGCACAATGCTGAGCCCGAGGTTCTGTATGTGGGGAGGGTCTCATCCCACTCGGTACATCAACAGCTGTATGATAAAGTGTAAGAAACCAGTATACAGATATTTTTTGGGCACATTGAACATGGCATTGACCTGAATGTGACAGATTTTTCAGATTTACATTTGCCTTTTTTAATTTCTACTTATAATTCTGACGATTTTCTTTTTCTACCTTTAAAAACAAATCATTGCTAATCACCAACAGATTTGTGATAAAGTATATTTATGTGTTCTAAATCTAGTGATTTATTCATTTAAT
>NC_138373.1:36392133-36446446 GCF_054177405.1 Leptonychotes weddellii | reverse complement strand
TTTCGTCTGGAGGGGTGAAATGCGCCGTGTAGGGTCTTCCTTCCCTGAGCCCGGAGAAGGGGTGGCCTCCCTGTGGCAGTGCCCACGCGCACAAAATGACAGGCGCACCCTTTTGTCTGTGCTGAGGCAGCTGCTCCTTCTTGCCCACCCCATGGATTGTCCTCCCTGCGTCATTTGTCCAGGACGGTTTGCTGTTCAAGCTCAGACCCTCCTCTCAGATGTCAGGGCTGTAAGGAGTGCTGTTTGTTTTCTCTTTTCTGATAATGCAGAATTACATTGTTACGAGGATCACATGCGCATTGACCTACTGTAGAATCTGGATCTCTCTTAAGGAGGGCTCTCTGTTTAAATTTCCACAGTCCTCTTTTTTCCCCCCCACCAATGAAAGTGACCTGGAGTCTTAGAAGACCCTGAAGACGATCAGTTGCTGGCTCTAGTCCCCTCCCTTACGTCCCCCTTCCATTTTAAAAACAAGGCTGCCTTGACCAGCCGAAGGAAGTTTGTGCAGGTATAGTTAGTGCTAATGATTACTGGTATTTGAAAACATGACCCCCAAATGAGAATTTATTTTTTATAAAAGCAATCTCAAAGGGTCTTACTAATTGTTTTATGTATAGTTAGTGAATTGTACTCATAATAAACTTTGTCATCTAAGTAATTCTCTGGTTTCAAATTAGTGTTTGCAGCTCATGCTCTAGAGTTTTTTTACAAGGTAGAGTTGAAAACACGACCATATTAGATGGAGTGGGTGCCTTTAGTTCCACCCCTGTGTCTGTTTGTCTGTAAGCTGGAGCCTGCGCGCTGATGGGTCCCCTCAGTTTCTCATGCACCAAACCAGCTCCCCCGGATCTTCCCAGCTGTGCTCGGGGTATGGAAGCCATTCCCGCCGGGATGGTGAGAACAAAGAATCGGCATGTCGAATTTACTCTCTTCTCTGGTAAATGGAATCCTATTAAACCAAATATGCTTTCACAGCAGACTTTGTACATATAAAGCACTAAATGCTGAGAGGGGTCGTTGAGCAGTGAGGCTTCTCTCTGCAGCCGGCATGAAACCTTTGGTATTGTAGCAAAGTCACAACAGCTGGCTTTGAGCATTCGAAAAAATGGTGTACGTACCACACTCTGATTTTCGAGAGCCTGCCTAAAAATCTCTGTGGTTATGCCACATTTTGTGTTTGTTAGCAAGAGCTTAATAATGTTGGCATTGGGGCAGATAATTTTTTTTCCAGTCAGCATCTCTTAAAAAGAATGTGTTGCTTTTCCCACAAGAAGATGAAATGAACGTTAGCCCCACCTTCCTGGATTTCAGCCCACTACGATGACCCACCTGGGACTGATGCTTTCTTTCTGTTGCTCAGGTACCAGGCTTGGGTTTGGGACAGGGTCCTTTGCTTTGTCACATGCCCCACAAGGACGTCACCTGAAGGATTGTCTCCTATTTCACTGTTATCATTACTGGAAATGCTGTTTTCCAAAGAA
Organism: Leptonychotes weddellii; assembly: GCF_054177405.1. NCBI lineage: Eukaryota > Metazoa > Chordata > Mammalia > Carnivora > Phocidae > Leptonychotes > Leptonychotes weddellii. Next base: position 36,444,965 of record NC_138373.1, on the reverse strand, counting down.
GAGCCTACTGAATTTTTTCATCTGAATTTATATGTAATACAAGAGAATAGTTGGCTTTAATAAACAATATGCAGTTCCCTCATCTTAATTATTTGGTTGTGGAAAAAGAGTCATGGAGATTTTCTTGCTATAATCTATGCTAGGAATTGTGCAAAATCTTTATGGAAAATGACTAGTCTGTTAGGCTATAGGGATTTATGTATAAAAAAGAGACTTTTATTGCTAAAAGGAATGATTATTGATGTGGGTAAGGGTTTAAACTTACTATTGACATCTAGTCAGTAAGATACATTACAATGTGACTTTAATGTAAGAAAAGCATCAGTTTTTAAACGGTACCTGTGACATTTTTTTAGACTCTTCTGCAGGATAAGCAGAGCGGAGTGAAGAGAATAGAATGTCGCCAGGAAGGCCATTCAAAATGAATTCAAACATCCAGAGCATGAACTAGTTTTCTAGAAATGCCGTCCTGTTGTTTTTGAGTTTGTAGTCAGTGTCGGTAGGGTCCATGGTATGACTTCTGTAGGAACTTCAGAAAGCTGCTTTCATGAATAAAATACAGTATGTTTTTTCTAGCATTTCAGTTGTGAGTTTTGAGATGTGTGAAAACTGTTAATCGTTTCTTTTCCTTCTAGAATTACTTTGCTTAGTTTGGAAAAAGTATGTGAATGCCAACAACCATCTGAAGCAGTTAATCATAAAAAAATTAATATTCAGGTGTGGATGGACTGCCCACTTTCTCTGTATATCATTCTAGAGTCATGTAAATTTAACGTTTAGTCTTTTACGAATATTGAAATTTTCCTCATTATTCCAGTTTCTTCAGTGTATTGTTGCTTACAGTCTGGAACAGTTGGACCTCCTGATTGGGGTTCTGATTTGATTGCTGATAGCTGGGACTGTTTTCCATTTCCTTGGATGTGAGTTCTATGACTTTGACTTTTGAAATGATATGCTACATTTGATAATAGAAGCAATAAAACAGAAAGAGTTCACATCTATTAACATTTATGTGCTTTAAAGTGTCTCCTTCATAGAACAAAAATGGTACCTTTTATTCATGGGTTGATTGCATTGTTTTCTGCAAATATCTTTGTATTTCCACCTTACTCATTATTTGGGCATAATATCCTGTTGTTTGTAGAAAATCCAGAGTGGGACGTCTGGGTTCAAGTGTTTTTTCTGCTCTGAGAGACGCCAGTCTCTGGGCTACGTAGTCTAATGTGATTGGCTACTATCTAGTGGGGTGCTGGAAAGAGCGGACTCCTGAGCATGCTCGTCTCAGGGTGGTGGCTCTCCAGATGTGTACCTGTGGGGCCTGGGGGAGCCGGTTCCTCACCTGGGCTCACAGTTAAACCCCGCCTACTGATCTTGGCTTTACGAAAGAAAACGTACATCTATACCTATTGGATTTGTATAAGTTATGCTGAAAAGAGTGCTCCTTGATTATTTTGTCTTGGGGATTACGGGGGAGTTTTATCCTTGGTAATCTTAAATCCAGCCACTGTAGGGTTGATCCACAAAGTGTTCACTGTTTTGAGTGTGTGCAGGCACACCTTGGAGATGCCTTGGGTTCATTCCAGACCACCTCCGTGAAACAGTATGCAAGTTAAATAGCAGAACTGTACGATCTAGGAAATCAATCAGTGTTAATCTAGATAATGTTTTGCAGAAAGAGCCGCTTGCATCTTGAGTGTGGTTGATACATCCCGTGTGTCACCACCTGCCTTAGCAGCTGAACGTGCTACATGGGCACCTGCACACGTGACGTGGAAATCCTAGGGCAGAAGTTGGTTACGAGGCAGCCATCCGGTGGCCTAGAACATATGTACTTAACTTTAATCCTTGCGATGAAAACACGGGATGAAAAAGATTTCCCAGTGAACCTAGTGGGTCCTGCAAATGCGTTGGCTCACTTGGACTGAGACAAGTGGAAACAGAGGGGGGAGGATGGATGGAACAGAGAAGGGAAAGGGACCCGAAGGACAGAGGCAGTGAACGTTACTTCCTTTGGGACGTGGTACGCACGGTTGGGGCAGGGCAGCCAGCAGAGGCAGCGGGGGTGGAGGCCGCTCTTCAGCCCGGGCCAGCTTGAGGAGTCAGGCTTCTGGGGGGCGTGCCGGAGGCCCTCTGATTATGGCTTCTCCTTCCTCAGTGGGTGACTGTCCACCAAAGAGATCATTGCCGTGACATTGGTCATTCGTGACGGCCACTTGCAGAGACGCCTCTCCGTCTGGACCGTGTTTATGCTGTGATGTTCGTCGCGGCCCGCTGCGTGGCTTCTCCTTGGGAACGGGAGGGTTTAGTGGCATCTCCATATCGCCTACGGACTGGTTGGCCAGTTCAGATTCTTGAGTTCTTGGAGAAAACCCGATGTGAATTTTGCTGGGCTCAGGTAGGTCCACTGTGGCAACACTGAGGTGTTGTGCACTGCCTTCATCATACAGGAATCTTGGTAAATGTTTTCTACTGAAAAAAATAGCCTCTTACCAAATAAAGCTGAATAAGGAATAGTAGGTTTTCATTACAGTGCAGTGATCCTAATTTTCAGTGACCATAATGGAACTTTTTGTTATTACTAAAGTCCTTCGCGATCTTTCCATTCTTTGAAAGGAGGTATTTTGCTCATGTTAATTCAAGAATTAACTGGGGTGGGATAGGAATTTTTTAAGACAGGCCCCTCTCAGACTCTAACCGGTCAGACGGTGCCGCACAGGAGTGTCTGAGGATCCCTTGTAAGGTAGGGATAGCTGTGAACTCGGGCTGACGAGTGAGGGGGAGTCACTCCTGGGGTCTAGACGGCCTCCTGCATGAGGGGTGCTGGATCTGCGTGGAAACATGGTGAGGTGTGGGCGTGTGGCTTGTGTGAAACCGCAAGGGGGGCATGGGAGCTGCAGGTTGTGTTTTGGGAATGGCTGGCACCCGGCCTGGCTGGGGGATGGGCTCACGTGAGGGCAGTGGATGTGGAGACTGGGGGGCTTGGGCAGAGGTCACTGTCCTGGCCCCAGAGTCGGGAGGGCCTGTGCTGGGCTCACGTGTGTGTCATCCTGGACCACGCACTCAGGTGGCCTCCGCAAGGCGATTTCCTTCTCTACAAAGTGGACGTGGTAGAACACACCGAGGGAGCTGAGCTGCTGATTTTCCCTCGCGGGCACATGCCCGCTCACCGATGGTGCCGGCAACAGGCTGGGCTGAGAGTGTGCTGCACAGAGCAGGGGAAGCGGCGCGGACTCAGGGGTACAGAGCTGGGTCTTTGCTCATGGGAGGACAGCCTCAGGGTGGCACCGAGTTCACTCTGGTCCGTGGTGTGCACAGAAATGCTCAGCTGCGTAAATAGTCCAGGGATGAGCTGTTCGGGGCCGTGACGTAGGTCCAGGCAGAGGAAATGCGGCGAAGGTCTGGAGGCCGGGAAGAGCGGGGCTTGTGACTGCCAGGGTTTGTCGGCTTACAGAGCCGGGACGTGCAGGAGTTAGAGACTCGGTACGGGTGGCCGGGGGTGGCTGGGGGGTGGCCAGGGGGGCAGGTGCCCACACGTTGGAGGTGCGCCATCACACGGATGGGTGCCTCTTAGAGCCTTCCATTACAAGTCTCGTCACCTGTTTCACTGTAGCCCCCGAGTCCGCTTGAGCAGGGTGCACACTCGTGTGCACCGTCTAGCTGCTTGGTGTGGTCCAGCCGGGCTTCGGGTCGTGCTGTGCTCGACTTTGAGCTGGTTCATCCGCACAGACGAGCACCTGTTGGCTATTCTGCCAGTACCTGTCGTTCCATATCTCAAACTCTACCTCTTCTCAGCTGAATCGCCTTTCTTCTGAAAGCTCCGACAAAAATCTGTGTTAAGGACAGGACCTTACGTCTCCACTTAACGTGTTCAGGAGTGTCTGCCACAGCCCTGAATGTTCCAGCGTGTTGGTTTCAGAGAATCTGTGGCATTATTTTGTAGAAACACTGTGGCTGGAGCCGGGCGGGCAAACTTTCTGTCAGGAGCCAGGGGGCACACGTCTTACGGTGTGCTGGCCACATCCATCTCTGCCATATTCTTCTTTGTTTGCTTTTAAAAAATCTGTTAAAAATGTAAAATTCACCTTGAGCTTGTTGGATTTCTTTCATCCTTTGAAGACCTTGAATCGCAGTTTACTCAAGTTTGATGTTTGCATTTGTTACTTTGTTGCTTGGCTACTCAGTCACGTGGCAGCTTGGCAACTTCCCCTAAGAACCATGCCCGTTGATCCCAGAAATGGACCTTGCAGCCAGCTTCCCTTTCTCGAGGCCAGTGTAGCTCCGGAGCCCAGGCTGCGGCTGACTTCCGTGCTGTGTCAGGCCCAGGAACGTGCGCGGGGGGCCTGGGTCTCCCAGCTTGATTGTCACTTCTCTAGGGAGTAGCTCTTGGGAACGTTTGCAGAAACACTCTGATAGATCCACAGCCATTCTCTAGATGGGAAAGGAAGTTCATTTCTCCCTAAACACATGTTGCTGCCACATAATTTCTAGTGCTTCCCATCTACCAATCCTGCTTTATCTCCAGGTTTAGCTTCCTGCTCCCATTTGGAGCTGTGATACTTGTTGAAAAAAATAACGCTTTTTCTTCCTAAGTTAGAACTTGAGCTCTGATTTCACAAGTGGATTATTATTTTTTTGAAGATTATATTTATTTATTTGACAGAGAGCGCGCGTGCACACGAGTGGGACGGGTAGCAGAGGGAGAGGGAGAAGCAGGAAGACGTGGGGCTCGATCCCAGGACCCCGAGATCACTATCCGAGCCAAAGGCAGATGCTTAACTAACTGAGCCACCCAGGCGCCCCTCAAGTGGATTATTATTTACTTGTTTTTAGAGCCATAAAAACAAAGACCATTCCAGCAGGCACTCTGTTTTCCTTCCTCCACGCCTGAATGTGGGAAAGTGACTGTGTTTCTTGTTGACTGTTTCCACGCTGAGATTGGGTCTCCCTCCTGGGACCAGGCGGCATTGCTTTGCTTCCTCTTCCCTCACCTGAAAGGGCACATGGTAGGTCTGGGGTGCGACCACTCACCCTATTATAACAGGCATAATGTCAGCTTATAGAGCACCGTCCTCATCCTCATGTCTCCAGTAACCCGGAAGCTCAGGATGGTGACTGATGGCCCCAGGGCACCCTTTCGGTGCCGTGAAGCTGGCCCTGGAACCCTGCTCTGAGCCTTGATCAGAAACTCTTCATCATGCTGATGGCTCAAGGCGTGTAAGCCAAACTGAGAACAGTTTCCCCAGAAACATTCAGATAACATAGGAAGCACTTTTGACTAAGAAACCTCAACCAGGTTAATTTTCTGCTGTGTTTCTCCCCTTTGTGTGAGTGTTAGCCACAGCATCACAGTGAGCCAAAACCAAGAATCAGGCGCTTAACAGACTGCGCCACCCAGGTGCCCCCAAATATGTGCATTTCTAACAAGTTCCCAGGTTGTGCCGAGAACCACTGGTCTAGGCTCTGGGCAGCCCCCTTTATGTTGGAGTTTCGCATCCTAATTCCATTTATTTGAATTACTTTTCCTGAATAGGTCAGTTATCACAAATAGATTTAAACCCTGGAACATCAGGGGAGGTTGTATGCTCATTTCCTGGTTTAGGGAGGAGTGTTTCTCTGAACCGAGTCTTGATTCAGAGAAAGGGCATTTGAGGGAGAAGGGGGATGGGGAAGCCTGTGGTATGCAGAGCTCTGTGCCTTCTCTGGTCCGGCACTCGGGTGGGCAATAGTCCTGGATTGTCCGGTGATGGGCATTTCCTCGGTTGAGGATGAAAAGTTAGAGGGCGCGACTGTGCCCCCATTTGAGCTGCTCCGTGGAGCTGGTGGTGTCCCTGTGGTGTCCTGCCTCTGTGGGTGAGGTACTCATGGACTCTGGGCTGCTAGATAGACAGGCTCATGTTTCCACCTGCCCTGGCCTTCGAACCTCTGCTCTGGGCACCGGCAGCTAGAGATGGGCAGGAGTGGCGGCCATCCCGTCCCCTCCACACTGGCTGTCACTCCTGCCTCCTAAAGGTGTGAGCACTGAAATTGAAACGAACTGCAAAGGTAGCAATTGTACCAGACTGTGAGCACTATTTTTTTTTGGAATGCTTTTTAACAGAAAAGAAGAAAGGCAAGTGTAGAAGTAAAGGGTTCGGTCATGTCTCCTGCTGGCTAATGTTCGTGTCACGTGAACAAATAAATAGTAGTACCATCTTCTAAAGAAAAGCACACGTTTACACTACAGATAAATTAAAGGAAAAAGCATAGGATTCCTTTTTATTTATTTATAAAGATTTATTTGAGACTGAGAGTGAGTGAGTGCAAGCAGGGGGAGGGGCAGAGGGAGGGAGAGAATCTTAAGCAGGCTCCCCGCTGAGCAGGGAGCCTGACACGGTGCTCGATCCCAAGGCCCTGAGACCATGACCTGAGCGGAAATCAAGCGTCAGACACTTAACTGACTGAGCCACCCAGGCGCCCTGTAGGATTCGTTTTTTAAAAGCCCATTAAAAGTAGGCTTTTAATAAATGGCAAAAATTACACGATAGCTCTTTAGAAAGTGAAAATGTAAGCTATTGCATTTTTTTGGACAGAAGATTTTAATATAAAATGCTCTAAAAGAAGCATTGATTTTTAAAACTTTATGTATCTTTTAAAAAACTTCTTATTCCTTAAAATGTGTTCAAATTTTGAAATAGACCTCTTTTTTTTTTTCCTGATGTGGTTTACAAATCTTGTTTTCCATCATAAAGTGGCAAAGGCGCCAGGACGCAGGTCTTTGTATGTGGTCGTGAGACGCCATCCAGCAAAGTAAGAGACCAGATGAAAATGCAGTGATGTGGATTTAATATATAACATCAGCAACAATGATTTAAGGACGTGGCTTTTGTACGAAGAGTTCCATTTTCCCAGATATATTCTAAGTACTAATCATTAATTTTTAGTTTATTTGGATTCAGCAATATTTCTGTTCAGATACTTGGTAACAGAACACTGCATTGGAGAGTGTCTAATTCATGTGTTTCTCTTTGCAATTGTCAGTTTATATAACTTTGCTTCTCCCTTAGGTTTTGAACGACTCCATGAGTTTGAAATTTAAGTGCATTTGGTGATAGGGTGTTAGAAACTAAATGTGCACGTGGCAAGTGGAAAAAGCATCGTTCTGTATCTTACTCCTTGAATACATGTGAATTCTAGGAGAAACTGGCACAGGAGGCTGTGGAAAATGCCTTCTTTTAAAATTGGAAAAACTGATTACTCCTCCTATACGTTGTTTAAAAAGCAGAACCAAAATGGAAAAGAAAGTTTCTGCCCTGATGCTGGTTGAAGACCGTTTCACTCATGTGGAAGGAGTATTTTTCAAAGTGTGAGTGGTGACTTTGCATTAGCATATGTGTGTTCTTGTTTGAGTTTGTTACCCTCTTTTGGAACTCAGGTACCGTTTTGTATTTTTAGGAGTGGCACGTTTCCTTAAGTGAATTAAACAAATTTGGAGGACGATACTTGTTTTATACTTAACGATGTATGTGTACTGTAGTGTAATTCTTGGCACAGAGGAGACGTACGTGACTGTCTACGCTTGGTCTATGGACAGAAGGATGTGCTCTTCCCCCGACTTGCAGGCAGCTGGGGCCATGATGCCGAGCCGGGTGGCCCACAGAGGGGGTGTCCTTCCGGCTCCCCCCACTGCTGCTCCTGTCGGCAGTGATGATGCGGTCCCAAGCCTGCAGCCACACAGCAGCTCACTGCTTTTCCCCTTCAACAGAAGTAGGGACATTTGTGGCCGGTAAGGGGACCAAAAAAGTTTTTTCTGCTTCTGTTAATCTTTGAGAGGGCTTTGTGTGGCCTTGCCAGGTTTTGTAGTAGAAAACTGAACTCGCTCAGTTGTAATGCAGTTTTGTTTGAATATGATAAAAGGAGGTCAAAAAAAGAGACGAGAATGACTTTTATTGTCTGGTTGTTTGAGTTTTCCAGCAAGTCAGGTTGGAAAAATGTTTGTTTTCTTGTTTCTATCCGTATGTTTGTGAAATAGCAAAAGCAAATGGGTGTTTGTAGCCAAAGTGGCCCAAATAATAGCTGTTTTTTATGTAATACCTGCTCTCTGTGAGGCACTGCTTGGAGTGCTTTAGGAGTCCTTGATTCGTTTAATCCTTCTAAAAACCTTGATAGTCAAATACTATTACTTGTATTTGCACATGTGAATTCTAGGTGTAAGTGGGATAGTAGGCTGCAGAAAAGGCCTTCTTTTAAAATTGGAACTCACTTTACAGGGAGAGACGGTGATGTTAAAAGGGTACAAGCATGCTTTGGAGATATTGTGGGGTTGGTTCCAGACCCTGCAATAAAGGGCATATTGCAGTAAGTTGAATATTACAACAAAGTGAGTCAAATGAATTTTTTGGTTTCCCAGGGGGTGTAAAAGTAACATTTACACTGTATCATAGTCAAGTTAGTGTGCAGTAGCATTATGTCTAAAAAAAATGTAAATTCCTAAGTTAAAAAATACTTGATTGCTAAAAAGTGCTTTCAGTGGGTCATCATCACTGATCACAGATCATCATAACAAATATAATGATAATGAAGTATGAAATACTATGAAATTACCAAGATAGGACACAGAGACATGAAGTGAGCAAATGCTGCTGGAAAAATGGTGCCAATGGACTTGCTCTACGCAGGGTTGCCGCAAACCTTCAGTTTGTAAAAAAAAAAAAAAAGGAAGAAAAGGAAAAAGAACGTCTGTGAATCTCAGTAAAAGGAGGTATGCCTGTACTTGCAAAGGATGACTAGAGCTTCTGTCCAAGATGGAGTGACCGCTAGCAGAGTCCCCTTGGTGCCTCAAACAAAGCCCTGGGCAAAGTATGTGGACAGTCAGTTTCCCAAGAACTGTAACCTAACAGATGGGAAGCGAGGGGTGAGTCCTGAGGGGACCTCTTACTGCCTTGAGGAGGTCCCTGGGCCTCAGGGCTGGGAGGGGACCCCAGCAGAGCCCCACAGAATTTCAGTGACAGGCTGATCAGTCCTAGAGACGAAGGAGCTGAGGTTGGCTCAGTGCATGAGAGCCAGTGAGGTTCCCATGACCCCCCTCCATTAATGAAACAGGAGGGATTGAAATTCTTCCCACTGAAGATCTGCTAGTAAGCCGTATGGAGAATACCATGTCCCTCGAACTCCTTGTATCTCCTTGTACCCAACGTCTTGTCTGCCTTTTCCCCGGGATCACTCACAGCACATCTCAGCGGATTCTGCATCGGTTTGTACTGAATTAGTGTTTTCCCAGCTTTGGAAATACTCTCCTTTATAGTTGGTGCATCCACACTCTTAACTGTTCCTGAGTTATTGCAGACTCCGCCTAGACTCCTTGAGTCAGCAGCTGAGCAGTGTTGGAATGATTGACTCATCAAGAGCCAAGGAAAGCTTGAAATAATTTGCCTCCTTCGTTAATAGTTGATGTTGCTCAGTGTTCTCCAGCGCTACGCAGCCGCTCCTGCTGCAAGGTTGCTGCTCATTAGGAAGTTTATTTTCCTCTGGACACACTGGGTTCTCAAGTTCCTGCAATCAGATACAATCTAATTATCTCACCATCACCCAGCGCCTTTCCCTGCTTGGCTAACAAATGCACCTCAGAGACTTGGCCTGCAGGTTTAATTTTTTTTTTTTTTTTTTTTGGTCAGGTTCTGCTGTGATGTAGTGTTAGATTTTGAATTTCCTAATTTTTCTGTCTTTCCTGTGAGTTGGAAGTAGCGTGATGCGTGCTGACTTTGATTATGTTGGCCCCTATTGTATTCCTTGTCGCTGGGCTGTCCAGGCGTTAGAGAGCCCCCTGCTTTGCTCTTCGTTTCCATAACTAAGTACTTCACACTCTTCTGTGCTTAAAGGGGGTGCATTTGAAATCCACTCTTTTTCTGTTTAGCTTTGATGTGATAGAGTAAAATATTGCACCTAGGGGTTTACCTGGCACTCAAAACGCTCCTGAGAGCCAGAGAGAGAGAGAACGAGAACCGCCTGCCTGGCTTCCTGGTGAACTGGCAGCCCGGGGCCGCGAGGTGCACCCAGCCATGGCAGAGAGACGCACACGGTCACACGCCAGACACAAGTGGCGAGGCTGGGTCCCCGTGAGACTGCACTTATGGACACTTAAATTTGAATTTTGTAAAATTTTAAGATGTCACAAAATATTATTCTTGTGATTTCACCATTTAGCAGTGTAGGCACTGTGTTTAGCTTATGAGCTGTAGGAAAGCAGGGTGTTGACTGGGCCCCCAGGCTGTGGTTTCCTGACCCCCCTGGCTTAAATTAGTTTTGAGAAGGTCACTTTTAACCTGCTTGTATTCTCCTTTTCTCCTGAAGATGGATCTGACCCCAGTCTGGTAAATTCTGTTATTAATTTTAGTTTTTTTGGGGGGAGGGGTGCTTTTTGGGACCCTCTCCTGGGGTCTGGAATGAGGCGTCTTGCTTTCCCAGCAGACAAGTTGTCCACGGGACCAAAAGGGAGGGTCCGTGGTTGCGTGACTGAAGAGCTTCCCTGGCTGGGAAGGGCAGGTGAGTGCACGGACATTCTTGGGAACTGGGTCCCAGCTCCCGAAGCGAGAGCCAGTGTTATCGCAGGGCTGACCACGCGTGTGGTTGTCAAAGGGGTGAGCTCCAGGGGAAGCAAAAGGAAAAATACAAAATAGGGCACTCCAAATATTCTGTGATGTGGTCAAGTTTGGGAGCTTTTGACCTGAGAAGCCCTAGCAGGTGCCGCTCGGCCAGTCCACCACCGAGTGTGTGTGAGTGAGTGTGTGTGTACACACGTGTGTGAGATCACACGTGTGTGAGATCATCTCCTTCGGGCCGTTTGGAAGCCCCTCGCTGATCATCAGTCCTGCTTTGTGGGGCTTTTGTCCATCAGGGTACCTGCTAATTGTTAATCTGTTAATCGTGAGCTTTCTTCACCTCCAAGAAAAAGAAAACACGCATGTGAGAAAGTCCCAGAAAGTGATTCGTTGTGGAGGATACCATGTGCTAATTGATACTTTCTGAAATTAGCTGATAATTTTGGCAGTCGGTGGGTTGTCCAGCACGTTCCCGAGTTACAGCGAAAGGAGAAGGTTTCCTTTGAATCCAGCGGCCTAGCAAAGAAAACGATAGGCCCTCTTCCCTGAGATTGATTCAAGGGCTGCTTGCCAGTGAGCAGGAGGACACTTGAGAAGCCTGCATGCCGACATGCTGGCAGGTCGAGGACGTAAATCCTGATTGACTCTTAATTAACAGCCGGGTGTCCTCTACAGGTGAGCGTTCGAAGGACTCCTGTGTCGCTGGGTTTCATCTCTCTTTGTTCCTCGTGCCAGCCACTGAACGCAGGCTAGCCCCGTCCACTGGCATCTCCATCTGCCCTGAATCCTTGGCCGTCCTGCAGCCTTCCCGCCAAGGCTTGCCTGCATCTACGCATGCATGTCCTTCTCTCCATGGGTTTCCGTCTCAAGCCCGACGCCATAGCCACGTGTGCGGTGGGCGCTCAAGACCCACTCGCGTGGTGTGCCTCCTGCCGTGGGTACCTGCTGGTCCCTGCCACTGAATGGTCTTGGCTTCCCAGCGGCAGCCTCCCTCAGGCCTTCGTCAGGCACAGCAGCAGAGGGGGTGCCAGACGGGGCACAGACGGGGTGCCGGTGGGACCGAGCCGGAGAACGGGAAGGGGATCTGGTCAAGGGCAACAATCAGTCTTGATGTCTGTGTGTCTCAGGCTAACAGGCTAATCGGCGGATTGAGCAGCTCTCTCTCCTGATGTGACCCTGACCCCCAGCGGGTTGGGAGGGAAGCCCACAGGTGTGAGCTGAGCACAGCGCCCAGGCATGGTCAGGAAGGCCAGCAGGAGTCTCTGCAGGTGGGGTGTGCAGCCACTCTTGGTTGGAGGTTCTCCCCAGACTGCAGAAGGAAGTGGGGTCTTGGCTTGCACCTGTGGCGGGAAGACCATCGGGAACTATCGTGAAGAATGCTAGCTAACCTGCAGGTCACACAGGCTTCGGGGACGTGGCGCCCTGAGGCAGGAATACTTGTCTGGGGCTAATAGGGTTCCTTCCTGAATAGAAAACAAAATCCTGGGGCTGATGCTGTAGGGGAGAAAAAGCCATTTTCCCCTCTACCCTTTGAGTTCTTAGCTGAGACCACCGTAACAAAAAAGACTAACAAGAGGAAAAGTTGAACATGTGTTATGTCACGTACACACAGGAGACGTCCAGGGAAGATGGGGAGGTGGCTGAGACCCAGGCTCCCATCCTGTCCTGAGACGGCAAGAGAGGGGGCCGAGGCCTCGGAGGAGAGTGGAAGGGTTAGGGAAGAGGGCTGGGTCCTTCAAAGAACAGGTGTGGGTGTGACCCCAACAGTCCATCTGGGTGTGGGGTTGACCTCTTGTCTCTCTGGGACAAGAGTCAGTCTTCCTGGCTGGTGAAGCTCCCGGGGAGGGGGCTGAGTAAACTGAGGTCCTTTTGGAGGATCTGTCTTCAGGCAGATGAGGGGAGTTCAGAGAAAGCCTCTCCCTGCATCTGCTGTGTTTCTAGTGCCTTCCGCTCAAATAACCAGTATGCCACAGCCATGCATTTTGGGGTGGCACATCCTGGACCTCTGTTATACTCTGGGGTGATGAGCCCTGAGCTCCTGCGGTCCTACTGTGGGGTGATGTGCCCTGAGCTCTGCAGTCCTACTGTGGGGTGATGAGCCCTGAGCTCCTGCAGTTCTGCTTGGGGGTGATGTGCTCTGAGCTCCTGCGGTCCTACTGTGGGGTGGTGTACCCTGAGCTCTTGCAGTCCTACTGTGGGGTGATGTGCCCTGAGCTCCTGCAGTCCTACTGTGGGGTGATGTGCCCTGAGCTCCTGCGGTCCTGCTGTGGGGTGATGTGCCCTGAGCTCCTGCGGTCCTACTGTGGGGTGATGAGCCCTGAGCTCCTGCGGTCCTACTCTGGGATGCTGTGTCCTGCCCTTCCTGGTTCTTTGTTCCGAGGCTCCCCCACAAAGACCAGACATCCAGGCCCGGTTATGTGCCTAATTATTGATCATCTCTAGGGTCTTGTGGTTCATTTCGCATTATTAAAATTATTCATTTCAGACACACAACTGCCTTCTGGACTTTTGGCCACCACGTAATAGAGCTAGTGCTCCTACAACAAGTTGATTATAATTCTAGAGAAATGGAGAAATGTCACTTTTTATTAGCTTATGTGATCTCATAGATGCAAATAGACAACTCCCATACATGTTTAAAATTTTGAAAGTCTCCTTCAGACTCCTGGTTGGCAGCCACTGGTCTGATCCCAGCACCTCCCTCTCCTGCTGAGGAGGACAGGCAGAAAGAGTCGGGGACTCCCTCAGGGTCTCAGTGAGGGCTCCTGGGCTTCTGTCTCCTTCCCCAGGTTCTTCCCACTACATCCTTCATGGGACAGCCGTGGGGGAGCATTGTTACATGGCCTGAACTATTAGCTGGCCAAGTGGATTAACTGACATTTTTCATTATTTTGTTCCAATGTTGCCTGAATTAACTTAGAAAAATACCAGAAACAAATGCCTTTGCATCCGAATGGGACTTTTTGTTCTGAATGCTTTCTAGAGAGAGCACCCTTTGTTTGCAGAGAAATATCACAGTCTCAGAGCTGAAAATGCCTAAACAGGATTCTTGTCATACAGAGAAGTATCTGACAGAACATCTGACATTTGAGACAGGAATTCATATGCACCTTATCAGGAGTGTGCTTTCCTTAACCAGGGATGGAAGAGTCCCATGGTGGTCCTTTGACAGTTGGTGGCCCCATGCCCTGGTGTGCTCGCCCCAGCATCACACCTTGGCCCCTGCCATCTCCTCTGCCCCATGTCTGAGTCTGGGAGCATTTGTCTTTATGTTTTGACACCTCAGACCTTTCTTGACCACTTACTTGAGAGGAGTTACTCCCAGGCGCCGCCTACCCTAACTCCCGGCTGTTACCACTATTGATCTTCTACTGTTTGCTCGTTGTTTTCTGGAAGTTCCGGCTCCTTCCACCAGAATGGCTCCCTGAGAGCCATGTAAACAGTGGTGGATTCATAGTGGGTGTCTGATAAATTTTTACAAATGAATTAATGAATGACATGGGTGAAGAAAAGAATTGTGTTGATTCTCCAGAATTTGGTGAGCTCATAGTGTATTTGTATTAAAGCTGTCCTATTTCTGCTGGCTTGTGATCATCATCAAATTATGCATTGATGGTTTTTAAATGTGTGTGTGCCTGTATGTGAGAGGAACTGTCATTTTTGGAATAACATGATTAATGGAAAGATGGGAAAAAACTATGTTTCATAGGGAAAAAAACTGCCATATGAACTCTCTGTGAAGGGTTTCTAGAGGAAACACTCAAAGCAAGTGTTTCCATAAAAACCCAATCCAAACACTGACAACTGGTGGGATTTAAGTATAAATACAAAGCAGCACCAAGAATCTTTACATAAGGGTCATTTCACAAAACCTTAATGGTTTACCCCAATTTTCTAAGTAGCTGAAGAATAAGATTCTCTTGAAAACCACATTGAACAACTGATTTATTTCATGAGGTTAGCTTTGGTCACTTCCCATTGTCCTCTATTCAGCAGTGACAGATGGCTAAATTTCCATGCCAACCTTGATAGTTTTAGATCTTCCTTTAGGTTGGTTAGAATATGCCAATAGACCCCAACTTTCAGACCCGCCTGAGTCACTACACTTGACTGAGCATCTTTCCTGTTTGGGTGGAAAATGTGCTTGTTGGTCAGGCCCTAATGAGTGGACACGGACAGAAGGAATGGTGTATCTCGTTGAGTGGAGATCCATCATGAAGGTGTCCTGTTTTCGGAGAGAGCAAAAAACATTTCCTTCTTGTCATTTACAGCTTCCCTTTGCCACCATCTGATGCTGATCTTCCATGTAAGTGTTGACAGGTTTTAGGGGACCCAAGCGACCTGTGTCCCCCATCTCCTACTGTCCGTTGGCTCCGTGGACCTGTCTAGCGGGCTGGCCTCCCCCCCACACAGTATGCCGTTGGCAGGGTGCTTTGTAGAGAGGCCAAAATCTCTTTGGACAAAGTTTGAATTTTCTACTGCAGTTCTTTGAAATTAAGTATCACCACAAATAGGGCAAACTCATGCACATCAGTACTGTGTTTAATGTGGCAGTTATGGTCCTATAATCCTATTTTTATGTATTTTTGAGTAATGAGAGAATTTTAGGTTTGGGGGTTGAATAAGTTCTGAGAGGCGTAACGGGTTTAGTTACTTCTGCGGACAGTTTAGGGCTTCTCCTTGCAAGTCAGGAATAAGGAAAGGATCCAGGCTTTTTGAGTTGGCTGTGTGACGTTGGGAACTTACTTCCTTGGAACGTGTTTCTTTATGGGGAAGCAAGGGAAAGTAATTCCTGCCTCAAGGGCTGTGTGGGGACAGCCCAGTGCCAGCCACAGCTCTGGCCCCAAGCCCTCCAGCGCAATCTCGTTTTTATTATATGTAATTCTTTGGTAACAGTGTGTCTGGCAGCCAAATGCATTATCTTTACAATTTGTAGAAAATTATATAAGGGAAGAAGTAAACAGGGACACTAATCTAAAAAATGCTAGGCACTTGGGCATTGTTCTTGAAGCGCTTTTATTCCTTCAATTCTGGCTGTGATGCCAAGTCTCAGTGATCATGGAGCCAAGACACCAGTGTCCCCGGGGAGCCTCCCCTTTCCCCGTGCCCCTGCCTTTCTCTCCCTCTCTGTCTCTGTGTCTCCCTCACACTCTAACAGAGGCCCAGACATCAATACTCTCCAGCTGCCCCTTTTTAGCAGTTGGCTGGGAAACTGGAGGGAAGGGGGGCCCGGTTACTACAGAAATACAGGGAATTGAAATAGAATGCGAACTACTTCTGCATCTTGTTTTTTTATTTTAATCTACGTACAAAAGACAAGTGTCAAAACACAATCACTGTTAATTACTCCACACAGACTCTGGGTTTGGGGTCTGCTGTCAGAGCTCCAGGAGTTTTGAGGATCCTGGCCTGAGCCCATGGATATTTTTGGTGACTCTACTACCAACCGTTTAGAAGTACCATAGGAAGAATAAAGGAAACATTTAATTACGAGCTCTCTGATAAAAATTCCAGAATCACGTTTAATAACAATTTTTCAGATTTATCCATAGACAGGTCTTGGTTTAATAAATATTTATGGCCCGTCTCTGCTGGATGCTGGAAACGTGATAGGAAAGGCAGAGCTCTGTTCTGGAGCCGCCAGGGTCCCTAGAGGCAGGTGGAGAAGGGCCGGCATGGGTAATGGCGTGTGCGGTGCAGAGGGGATCCGGCCCAGTGTCGGTGGAGTGGATGCCCACATGTAACTGTTCCCATTTTGATGCATTCATTCACCTACATGCACCTGTGCAGACCTGCTCTTATGAGATCATATTTTTTCACCTAACATTATATTGTGAATATTTTCTCCTGTCTTCAAATGCTCTGTGAAAAACAAGGGACTCTGGCAACCTTTGAGTCACTGAGAGGAACGAAGTGTTGCTGGGGCTTGGAGCTCCTTGCGTGGTTCTGGCCGAGAACAGAGGGGAGGTCGAGGCAGGTAGTGGCCTGTGTGTACTAGTTATCTATTCTTTAACCAGTTAACCCCAAGCACGGTGGCCTAAAACAATGAACATTTGTTATTGCACGGTTTCTGCGGTCCTGGGTCCAGGGGTAGCTTTGCCGGGCAGTTCTGGCTCGAGACGCCTGCCAGGCCTGCGTGCTCCTCGTGACTCGGTGGGGCTAGAGGTTCTGCTTCCAAGAGGCGTCCTCACCACCTGGGCCTCTGCAGAGTTGCTGGGCTTTCCCCAGAGCTAGAGATGAGAGAGCGAGAGAGAAAGAGAGAGCACAAGCAGGGGGAGCAGCGGAGGGAGAGGGAGAAGCAGGCTCCCCACTGAGCAGGGAGCCCGATGTGGGGCTTGATCCCAGGACCCTGAGATCATGACCTGAGCCGAAGGCAGACACTTAACTGACTGAGCCACCCAGGCACCCTACAGTCTACTCTTGACACCCCATGCCATGTGCCACGTTTTACTGGTCACACCACCCAGCCCTGACACTGGAGGGAGGGGAACACCAGGACATGGGATCATCGGGGCCATCTGGATCTGGCTCCCAGGCCACATAGAATTTTGGACATTATCTTAAAGTTAAGCCTGAAAGAGTTTTAACTGGGGTTTGATCTAATCTGGCTGGAATATGGAGAATGAACAGAGAGGCTGCAGGGGACATGCATGGAGTTAGCTATAAACATCAGGGTCCTTACGGGGGCAGGTGGATGGCTTCTGGAGGGGGACCCGCAGAGTTCTGTGGTTTGATGTGGAAGTGCTTAGGAGGGTGTTCCCTCGTAATCATTAAGGCATGCATTTGCTTTGGGTGGTCAATTGTTTGGCTTGATGTTCCAACTGAAGATCATCTGTAAGGAAGGAGGCGTGGAGGGTTCATGGGGGGCTCTTCCAGTGATGGAGGCCAGCAGCATCCTGAGGGTGGAGTCGTGGCTTTGCAGTGGCTGGAGGTGCAGATCTGAGAGAGCTGAGGGACAGGGGTTGGGCGGGAGAGCAGGGAGCCAGAGGAGAGTCTAGGCTTGCTTTGAGCACCAGGCGGACGGCGGTGTCATTTCCCGAGGTGGTTTGTGGGGGATGAGTTTGAGGGCGGCCTGGACAGACTGAGTTTGTTGAAGTTCCTTAGAAATTTCCTGCTGGAGAGATCCGGTGGCTGGTGGGTTGTAGGGTCCTTCTTCTCAGGGAAGATCTGGGCTGGACACAAGGACATCTATGGGTGCTCAGGATGGAGGAGAGGGGGGTGGAAGGCCCCAGATGGAGCCGAAGCCACAGTCCTGTTTCTCCTCCGACTCCACTATTCTCCCTGGAGCTCCATGTCCTGAGTGCGCTCCGGGTCGCATGGCATGAGAATCTCTGGGAGCAGGTGGGCAGGACACCAACATGTCTGCGTGGACCCACTGTGCGCTTATCAGCATTTTCTGTTTGTGTTTGTTTCCTTGTCTTGCATATCAGATAAAATGGTTACATTTTGAAAATACACGTAACAGTAAGAATAAGACTGGGAAAGAATGTAGAGTGGGTGCATAAAGGGATGAAAAGCTGGTGTTCAGGACGGGAGTCAGATGCTGAGTGGGTCTGTCGGCAGCAAGCACGGGCGTCGATCGGGTCCCGGAGGTGCCCACCAGCTGCCGGAGGTGCGGGCGGCGGTGAGAGACTGTGCTGGGAGCTGCCGTGGGGAATGCAGCTTTGCAGTGAGTGTGCTTGGTACCGACACCGTGCGTGGATATTCTGAATACTGACCAGAGGTTCAAGAAAGAGGGGACTGTGTTGTGACGTGTCGGAGCGGTGGTGATGGATGGACGTCATCCAGTGCTCCAGATGTACCAGAGACTTGGTGGGGTTAGGACCCCGCCAGGCTCCACCCCAGACCCCTGCAGAGCCCGTCCTGCCCACCTCCCTTGGCCCAGACCAGCATCACTCCAGTTCCTTTATCCAAAAAGTGATGGAATTAACACCCGCCTTTTGGTTTTTTTGTGAATTAACTGACACAAGGAAATACTGTACTTTTGTTCTGAGGAAGGGTTGGTGGCACTGTGGGGTAGGGACAGCGCTGATGAGAGGCAGGTCCTCAGGGCTCAGCCTGTCCTGGTCCTGGGCTGCCTCCGTGAGACAGGGTGTCCCTTCTGGAGAAAGGACCAAGGGTCTGTAGTCTGGTCCCCGGCTGCATCTACCTGCGCTGAAGGCCCCTCTTGAGCCTGGGGTCACTTGCAGGGTTTCGTGGCCACGTAAAGAACACAAAGGACCAAGGCTTTTAAAACCCCAATCTGTGCATATTAGTTTAAAGACGTAGGTTCTGACTCTGGGTCTGGGCTGGGCCTGGCCTCCTGCATTCTTGAGCGCTCCCCAGAGACCCCAGAGTTTCTGTCCCTGCACCAATTCTCTGGTGGGGGTGTAGGGGGAGGAGGGCGGGCAGGAAGGCGTTCAGCAGAGAGGTGGTGGGCCAACCACTGAGCCTCGCGGCCCGGTCAGCAGGTCCGTGAAAGGAGCACAAACACGCCCGTCCCACAAGCTGGTTCAAGTGAGAAAGTGTCCGAGGGACCGTCCATGTTGCGTGGACATGGGGCTGAGAGCGTGTGCCTTCCTGGCCAGCCCCCTTCGTGGATAACCCTTCCCACTGTTGCCGGGGCTCAGAGAGGAGTGATGTCCAGGCTTCTCGTGGACCCAGAATCTCCGTCTCTGAGGCTGAAGCTGCACGCGGGATCTTTTTCAAGCTCCGAGGGGATTCGCGCACGACATGTTCCTGCTTCACTTCCTTGTTAGCTTTTCTTCGTCTTCATCACATGTGGGCAGCTCACGCCGTGAGGCTTATCGCATTCTGGCCCCTGACGGCCAGCCGTGGGCCCTGCAGCCGTCACCATGAGTGTCCCCTCAAGGTCTGGCTGCTTCTAGCAGCCAAGCAGTCGCTGTCTGGCTGAGCGGGGCCTGGAAGGGGCAGGGCGGTTCTGCTTCCTCTCCCACCTGAGGCTCGCCTCCGGGACACAGGGACACGCAGCTCCATCCTGGGGCTGGTGCCGGCGGGGTCTGGGATGACTTACTTAGAGCCCTGCAAGGCTACACTATAAATACACGTGATGTAAGGCGAGAACGTTTTTGAAGCGGAAGGCGCCCGCAGTGGTACTCTCTCCCTGCAGCCATGGGCTGGGGGAGGTCCCTGGTGCTGCTCAGAGCTGGCTGGGATCATGGGCTTGGCGTGATGAGGCCACCTTGGGGCCCGGGGCCTTGCTGGTCCACTCCGCTAGGAGCTCGAGGTTCATGTGGACGTCGGAGCCGACGAGGGCCCTCCGCCCCGGGGCTGGGCAGGGACGAGCTCGCCGACCGTGCTCCTTGGCTTCCTGTAGGATGACGGGGTCCCTGCATGTTTCTGCTTTGCCTCTGGAAACAGCTCACGGCAGATCTGTGCTCTCTCCCCCGATGGCCCTTCAGCTGTGGGACAGCTGTGACCTGTCTGCCGGCCTCCCTGCTCCCGCCGTGGGCCACAGGACACGACTCCATGCTCTGTGTTGTCTCAGTCCTTCAGGCAAATGTCCTGCAAAGCAGTTCACTGGAAACTAACCTGTAAGGCACTTCATGTTCCAAATCCAGCTTCCTTTTTGTTAGAAGGCCATTGAATCACGCTGATGAGAGCACATGGACCTTTAGGGCCAGCTGCCCGGTGCAGACCTCGGCTCTGAGCCACCTGACATTCGTCCTCCTGGGCCCGAGACCCGCATCTGCACGTCGGAATGCTTGTGCCACTGGTCTCGTGGGGTTGGGTGAGGATGGAACCACGGCAAAACCGGGCATCCCTGTGACTCAGCTGCAGTCACAGATCAGACTTAACACAGAGGTGTCCCGAGAGAACTCGGGATTAGTGACCTCAAGCCCTGGGCCTGGAAGGAGGCGAACTCATGTCTGACCAGACCGAAGGAAGGGCCCGAGGGGTTTCTGTGAAAACGGGCTGATGACAGGTGCAGTGTCAGGTGGGGGTCCGTGTGGTCCTGCACTCCGTGGATGGAGTTGGTGGGATGGGGTGGGGGTGTTCTCTGAAGACTGTAGCCCCGGCTCCTCTCTCCTCCAACAGCGGGGTGAGGACTCTCAGTATGGACGGCGTGTTCATGGCCACGTGCATTTGGTTCAAAGCAGATGGGTCTTTTGAACTTGGAGTACAAAGCGATTACCCTGGGAGCTTGCTAAGGCCCCACATTAGAGCTCAGATGTAGCAGGTCTGAGGTGGGTCCCGAGGGGTCTGTGACCTTGCAAGGTGCTTGCGTGCAGGTGGCCAGTCCCCCAGAACACCTGTGGTCACCTGAATGTTCTGCATCTCCAAGGTACGAATCCTCCACCTTCCCATTCTTGTTTTTGTCCCTGCCCCGTGACAGGGTCGTGCCGCCAGCCCACAGCACTTCTCAGGAGCGGGAGTGCACAGCCGACCGCGGGGTGTGTCTCATTGCTTAGCACCTGGTGGCCCAGGATGTTTCTGTCCTGAGGATCCAACATTTCTTTATGCCTCTCACTTACGACAGACTTGGGTTATTTGAGTTTTGATGCACAGTAGTGTCCTTATCCTTGTTCTTAGTTGGTGGTAGAGGAACTGGAAAGCTGATGGGGGAGCTCACGCTGCCGTGAACGCTCGCGGGTGGTCAGACCACAGGGGAGCAGGACCGGAGAGGAGCAGGTCGACTCCCCGTGGGCAGGAAAGGGAGAGCCGCCTAGGACGTGGATCGTGGAGACAGTGTGCGCAGTAGTGAAGTGTTGACAAAAACAAGCCAGAATCCTCCAGAATCCTGCGTTGCGGGTGAAGAGGTTTGCGTTTTGCGGGCTTGTTTGCATTTGTAGGTATTTGTGGGCTTGTATGATCCTGGAGGTGTTAATGCACAATCCCCTGGTGATATTTCTCCATCTTGAGGTGCCATGTTGAATCCGCTGGGGGTAGCGGGGGGGGGAATCCGCGGTGGGGGGAACCCGCGGGGGTGGGGAGGTGAGGCTGCATCCAGCTTGCTGCCCCCCCCCCCCAGATGCCTGGAGGAGTGTCTTCCTCCCAAGACTGACACGGTGGTCCCCCTGCCCGGTTAGGAAGGGATGAGGCCATTACCTGCGCTGCTGTCCCTTGGGAGGCCGTTGTCCTCTGCTCCCGCCTCAGCTGTCATGAAACCTTCCAGGCGCCAGGAACCACCTAGGACGGGTTTCCGCTCTGCCGTGCCTCCCAGAGGCACAGGTTCCTAGTGCAAGCCAGTGAGGATTCCTCCCCCAAAGGCTGTTATTTTTATTACAGATCGGAAAGCGTCTGGCCTGGGCACGGGGACCCTGGTTCTAGCATGATTCCTGCCCCAAACATGGGAAGCCCTGCTTCCTAGACTGTTCCTGCACCGAGCCTCCCGTGGACTGACCGTGGGTCCAGCGGCTCAGCTTCTGCCGGGAACCAGGAGCAGGACAGGAGGTAGAGACACCTAGTTGCAGGTCATGGCTCCCGGTGCCACGTTCCTCAGAGGGGCCCTGACCGTGTGGGCATTGCTGTGGAGGGAGCCCAGGCTCAGGGGGTCGGGGCAAAGGGGAAGGTGGGGAGAGGGCTTCCGGCAGCCCCAAGCCTCTGCTTGAGAAGTGGTTCTAGCTTCGCACTGAGACGTCCTCTGATAATGTCCTCCGATTACGTGGGCTTCCTCTGTGATAGTGGTGTGTGTGGCCTTGCGAGTGGCCGTGCGTGTGGTGGCTTAGCCACACGTCCGGGGAGCAAAGGACAGAGCTGCAGAGGGTTCTGTGTGACACTTCCCAAGACCTTTGTCAGCTTTCTGCAGGCCAACTGCCTTCAGACCTGGCTGATCCAGGATGCTTTGTCACCTCCAAAGTTGCATCGAAGGAATGAAGGAAACCAAATACTATGATATATTTTGAATATTTCATGTATTTAATATATCCGAATACTTAAATACTTAATACATGAGAATAATGAGGAAGGACTTTTCCCCTCCATTTCCAAAGCAAAGGAATAAACAACCCTTTTACTTGGCAGGGACTTTACTACGTTTCTAAAAAGGCAGCAAGCACTGTTCCTAAAATAGTACCATCTGTTCCTTTGCATAGATCCTATTAAAATCCCAGCTATATTTCTACTATCTTGATGTTACAGATTGCAGAAAAAATTTTTTTCTACAAGAACTTCATGATGCTTTCCTTTTAAATAGCGAATAGAAAGTGTGGAGAGTCAATCTCAGAAATGAGCTATAATTTCTGGTCTCTCGAGAGCTGTCGTTGACAGCCTCCATCAGCTACAGCAGAGTCCGCGTCACCATGGCCCCAGGCCGCGGCGTGCATAGCGGTGCCGGAATCACCAAGACAATGTGCAGAGATGCAACGGTCTTCCCTCTAGTTCCCAGGTGCGGCTTGTCTCATGTAGGAGCAGCTGTGGCAGGCTCGACGGGGCATCCAGAGGGACACGCTTCCTGGGGGCGCCTGCTGGGGGCTGCTGCAGGAAGTCCTCATCTCATCTGGGGGAAGGGACAGCGATTTGGGAGGCCTGGAAGGCTCCAGCCTGCACCCCGGTCATGTGCTCTATTGCATGCACCCCACATCTGCGCCTGAAGAAATCAGAGCCGACCTGTCATGACTCTCCGAGCCAGCTTCATGCTTAATTCTGCTCCTGCTTAGTTAAATGGTGCTTATGTGTCTGTACGTCCGTAGGATGGAGGGAGGACCGATGTCTGGATGGCTATCAGGGTCTTGAATCTGTTGTTGTTTGTTGCTGAGTACTGTGCTGATGATGAATATACACTAACTTTTCTCTGTGGTCCATGGAAAATGGGCAGGTGTACATTTTCCCAGAAGGTGGTCCTGGTCAGTTGAGACTGAACTTTAGTCAGTTAACACTGGGAATGTTCTAGAGCAGTTTGAAAGTCGTGCACTAGTGCTATGTAGGGGTCTGGCTCTCTTTGCAACATGCTCTGGGCTCAGCACATGCTGGCGGGTGGATGTTGGGGCAGATCACTCCGTGTGCATTGGAGTTGCTCCCATGGGTTTTCTCCTTGGAAGGCAGTGGGGTCTCCTTAAAGGCAACGTGCATTCATGCTGGACCCGACTGAACCCAGCAGGAGGTGGGAGCTCCAGGCATGGGTCTGAAACCAAGACCTCTGTCCCTTTAAGAAGTCCACGAAGGAACTCGGGATCCTGCCAGCGCGCCAAGTTTGCTCAAGAACAGAGCCCAGGCCAGCTGAGTGTAGGCGTGGAGGCCGGACCCCTGACTGCCGTTCTCTCTGTCGTGCAGGACATTGTGACAGTGGGGCTTGTCCAGTCTGTCCTTCATCTGTGTCTGGGGCAGCTGCTGGGCACCAGGCTCTGTGGGCAGGACAGGCAGCAGGCCCTGCGATGGGGGTGCTCAGCGTTGGGAACGGGCAGGGAAGCTCTTGGAGAGGTGAAGGAGGGAGGAAAGTGCCCGCACCTGAGCCCCGGGTGTTGCCGAGCTGAGGGGTGGAAGCCACTGGTGGAGTCTGAGTGGAGCACCCGAGCCGTCTGGGTTCCCCATTGCTGCGTGTCCTGGGGATCATCCTAAATTTTAAGGGGATTTAAAAAAAATTGTAGGGGAGGAGGCTGGGAATTTGATTTTGTTTCTGATTTTCTACGACTTCAGTTTCCATATCCCTTTTCCTGGGCTTGGAATGGGCGCTGCAGATATTTGTGATACAGAAAGAGGAAAGACTTTCGAGAGACAGAGTCCATACGAATCTGTTTGTTGTAACTGCTTGGGTTATTTTAAGTGGGAAGAATGCTGACGTCTCCAGTAAACAGAACTAGTAGCTCCATCTGCAGATTGAGAGGGCCCCGAACAGCGCCATCCCGTGGAATGTTCCACAGTGATGGAGACGCAGCCCTGGGCACGGAGATTGCTGCAGATACAAAACCAAACCTTACATCTTAATTCACTCTAGCCGCTTGTCACTGGTGGTTACTGCTTGGAACGACCCGGTCTGGAAGATGGTTTTGTGGCGGTCACAGCGTTCCGTGTGATGATGTGGGCCCCTTTTTAAGCAGCAGGTGCCCGTGTTGGTGATGGCCCATGGCCCGCGCAGCAGGCGTTGGTGATCGGTACTCCCAGATACTCGGTTCTGTGGGGGAAACCTGCGCTTGCCGCGAGCCTCAGGGCGAGACGGGGAGCCAGGTGAGGGGTCCTCCGCTGCTTCCCCGGAGGGGCCCCTGGCCTCTGAATGCAGGCTGCACACACCACCCCCTCTTTGATGCTTTTGGGTGTCAGGTAAGCGTGTTAGCTTCCTTTGCCTGTTGGTATGTCTCCTAGCACAGGGAGTCCTCTGTCCATACGTGTGTGTGAGACACGCATTCTCCACGGGGTGATTTCTCCTTGGGGAGGTCTGACCGGTGGCTTAGTAATGGCTGTGTCCCCCACAGGCCTCCGTGCGTGACTGGAAAGGGCATGTTTCCTGGAGGCAGGGGAGGTTATGAAAACACACATCTAAGAAGGCTTGTGAGGGGTGCAAACAGCACCTTCATACACATGTACATAATGACTCCGTTTCACAGTGATGGACATTTAATTTGGGGATAGCTAAAGCCATGGCTTGTGTTCTGATTTTCCATCGAGTGGAAAGTAAAAGTGAACAGCAAAATCTACACCATCTTCCTACTCACATCTTCGTGGGGTGGGACAATTGAGTCGTGAAGCCTCTCACTCTCATCTTGACTGACTCTCTCTCCCCCGTCTTCCCGGGGGTGAGTCGAGCTGCTCCGTGTTTTCTCCTGCCAGCCTACTGTTCCTTGGTCTCAGAAGTGTGCTATATTTGTACCCTGCTTTAAACGTGCACAATGGCCTAAATTGCTACTTTCCGTTAGAGTTAGGTATAACGTTTTAATTACAGTGTCACCAGTAACTCAGCTCAGACAGCCCCTGCCTCTGCAAGAGCAGTGCTTCCATCGGCGGGGGGTTGGAGGATGGCCACTGCCTCCCTCCCTCCCGTCACTACCCGCTTCCGGAAGCGCAGAGTGTCCCGGGCCCGAGCTGCTGAGCGGGGCTTAGAGCCGGCCGAGCACGGCTTCCTGCTTGCCGTGGCGCGGGGGCCCTCCCCGTCGGGAGTGCGGACTTGCCCACGCCGGTGGGTTGGAACCTGCCTCCGGGGACCCCGAGACCCACAGGGGTGGCCGGGGAGGAGGGGCCGCTCACCACCGTCCACCCTGAGCAGGCATCCAGGGCATGCGCGCAGGAGGCCACACACTCTGTGGGTCCCTAGTGACAGAGCATTTGGCAGACTCAGCCACTCAGTCCCCGTTCTGAGTGGGCAACAGGCTTCACACAGGACCAGCTTTGGGGCTGCGTGGGGAGGGTGAGCATGCACGGAAGCGAGAGGAGGTGTTCCAGGCCCAGGGAGGAGCGGGGTGTGGAGGGGAGGACCGAGCAGGGCACAGCAGACCCACTAAAGAGGGGGCCTGTGCAAACCCAGTCCTGTTTATGTGCTCAGTGTTCACGTAGTTGTAACTGAGATATACGTGTGTGCATCTTCCTTGTCAGAAGGGCATGGTCACCTTCGATCTGGATCTTAGGCTTCATATTTATAACACGGTGGAAGTAATGACACCTGTGTTCATCCCCCGAGTTAATGTGTGTAGAGAGCCTGGTCACCGCTCACGGGCCATGTGACGTCAGTCGTGGGCCCAGAGCATCACTGCCTCCCCTCCTCATTCACAAGAACCCCGAGTGCGTGTTGGGCACCCGTCATGCCACCACGAAGTAGCATTTTCCCTGTGCCACCCTGCTGTGGCCATGGGATTGGGCTAAGGAGGAAATGTTTGCCGGCTCTGGGAGGCTTTTAAGGCGTGGGCACCTGCTTTCCCAGGTGGCTGGAGCGTGAGTGGCCACCATGGCCTGGAGGATTAGGGGACACACCTGGGACTCTGGGCTGGGAGGGCCCCCAGTTTTGTCCATGTGAGCAAGAATGTACCTGAGTGTTGTTGAAGCCACTGGAACTTTGAGGTTTTTGTTCTGATCAGTTGAACCCAGTCCTGATGGATCCAGGTCCCATGACATAGAAGAATGAATTTGAAGTCATTACTGGTCTGATTTAATGAAAGCTTGTTTATATGATTGAACACGACCTGGAGAATGGAATTTGAGTCAAGCGAGTGTGTTGGCAGGAGAGGGGGTCTCCAACGTGCTCCAGTAGGGAGCACAGTGAGGGACAGGTTTTGTATGTTTGTAACAAGTTCAGTGTACGTGAAATTAGAAGGAATTATAAAAATCTAAGCTGCTGGTTGTCTTCCTCACGGTACGGACATTCACGCTGATGATACGTAAAAGCAGGGTGGGCAGGCTGCAGACGTCGGGCCTGAATCAAGCTGGTGGCGCCGACGGTGCTGGCTGATTGCGTTCTTCCCCAGCACATACTCGCAGGAAGGAAGAAGGAGGAAGGCCAGTTTCACCCGGAAAGACACTTGATGAAACCGTCAAAGTTTGCTTTCATTAACTCTGAACGCCCACGTTTCCTATTCCGAGCAATAAGATGGGGCGTCTGCAGGAGCTCAGTCTGCCACATCCTGAGTGTGCGGTGGTCTCAAGGACGAGGACTTGGGGTGAGCTGAACTGGCCACTCTTCCACGGAGCAGCCTTTTTCTGCTTAAAAGGTTGACTTAGTCTATTCAGACTTAGGTATTTGCAGGTGTTTTCTCAAAAATGAATAGATTGACTCTCTCAGTTCAAGGAGAAATAACCTATCATTTGTCCCCAATGATAAAATTCGACCTTTCAAGTGAATATTAAAATTTTGGAGATCTTGTATTCACCACCATTTACTATGGGGTCAATGGTGATTTTCCTACGTGTGTTTTTTTTTTTTTTTTTAAAGATTTTACTTATTTATTTGAGAGAGAGAGAGATCATGAGAGGCAAGAGGGTCAGAGGGAGAAGCAGACTCCCTGCTGAGCGGGTAGCCCAATGTGGGACTCCATCCTGGGACTCCAGGATCATGACCTGAGCCGAAGGCAGTCGCTTAACCAACTGAGCCACCCAGGCGCCCTGATTTTTTTGATGTTACAGGATGAACAGTGTCAACGTTTGGGAACTATGCATAATTTAGCAAATCTGGGTTTTGTAAATGACCGGTGTGTGGTATGTTAGTATGAGAGCCATGCGAAGTGCAAGGTGATCAATGAATTTGAAAGAAATTGAAGATTCCCCGTGAGATTTCAGATTGCACATTCCAAACAACCGTTAAGCAAAGTACCAGTTATTAAATTTGATGTAGCATCACGGATGAATACCAAAATAGTCTGGGGAAAAAAATGAAATGTCTCTATGTTTTCCAACTCTATACTAGCGTGAGGCCTGATTTTCTTCACATACTTCAAAATGACTTACTGCGACGGACACAGGAGTACAGACGAGGGTCCTCCTGTCCGGTATCAGGTCAGACGTTAGAAATCTGCAACAAAGTAGCTCATTGCCTCTTAACCCTTAACCTTTTTCATTTTGGAAATTTTTTTTCCTTGAGAGTGTTTATTAGCATGCAGTGAGTTTATTTTAAAATGAGTTAATAGGGGCGCCTGGGTGGCTTAGTCGTTAAGCATCTGCCTTCGGCTCAGGTCATGATCCCAGAATCCTGGGATCGAGCCCCACATCACATGGGACTCCCTGCTCAGTGGGGAGTCTGCTTCTCCCTCTCCCACTCCCCCTGCTTGTGTTCTCTTTCTCGCTGTGTGTGTCTCTCTCTGTCAAATAAATAAAATCTTTAAAAAAAAAATCAAAATAAAATGAGTTAATATAAACGTAAAATTTTTCTGTTATTTCTAATTTGGTGAATATTGATATACCCACATGAAAGCTTTTTGTGATATTCAGTAATTTTAAGAGTGCAGTTTGAAAACCACTGGCCTAGACTGA
The DNA here is from genome assembly GCF_054177405.1 of Leptonychotes weddellii. Taxonomy (NCBI): domain Eukaryota; kingdom Metazoa; phylum Chordata; class Mammalia; order Carnivora; family Phocidae; genus Leptonychotes; species Leptonychotes weddellii. The sequence goes on along the minus strand of NC_138373.1, from coordinate 36,416,565 downwards.
GAGCAAGTTGCCCGCTGTTAACTAACTTCTGATCTGTTGCTGAGGAATGGTTGAAGGCATGACTCTTTTTCATAACCCAGAATATTGCCTATTCTGGGCACACTGTGGGAAATAGTGCTAGTCACGTAAAGGTCCTTGGCGGAAGAAGTTTTCTGCAGACTGTGTTTGGAAAACACCGGATGATGCCAAACCGTTGAAAGGCGCACGTTTGCGGAGATGACGTTGTAGAGCATGGCTCACCGACAGCCTCGCGGCTCGCCAGAATGGGGCTTTTCAGGGTGAAGGATAGAACTTTGGAATAAAAGTTTATCAGTGCCCCGAGAGCCTTCTTTGCTTATAAATTTGTGCAAGCCAGGGGGTCCCTAAGACCACCCTCAGGTTCAGCGATTTGCGAGGACCCACAGAACTCTTTATGTTTATGATGGGTCCCAGTGAAAGGAAACGGGACGAAATCATCACCAGGAAGCCCACAGGGGGCAGGTTGAGGGGAGGTCCAGGCGTGGGGCTCCCAGCCCACTGCTCCCACTGGAGTGTGCAGATGGCATGAACCTCTTCTGACAACATGCATGAGTGTGACCAGCGGGAGCTCACCCGGCCTCGTGTCCAGACCGCCCGCATGCCAGACCTCTGCCTCCAGCCCTTCCAGGTGTCAAGACCAGCCAAGGCCCTGCGGTAACCCACACTGTGGGTGTTGATAGCTGGCACAGCCCGAGCCCACAGGCCAAGCAGGACCCTTGATCAGTGAGGACATTCTAAGGGCCCAGCAGTTAGCTCCCAGGAGCCTGGGACAACGGCCGAACCTTTCACTGGGCAAGGTCAGTCCTTACTGCAGTCTTTTAAATTCTCTGAAGGTTAAAAATGAAGTAAAAAGCCCACACAGTCCTGACAGAGAATAAAATTGGAAGACCAGCACTTTGCAATTTTAAAACTTGCTACAAAGCCCCAGTAATCTAGACAGTGTGGTCCTGGCATAAGGACAGACAGACTGACCAATGGAAGAGAACTGAGACTCCAAAAGTAAATCCAGTATCTCTGGTCAGCTGGTTTTTGACAAGGGTCAAGGCCATAGGCCAAGTAGTGGGGACAGAATGGTCTTCTCAGCAGATGGTTCTGGCACGTCCAATACTCACATGGAGAGGAAGGGAGTTGGACCCTAATAAAAAATTACTCAACGGACGCCTGGGTGGCTCAGTCGGTTAAGCGTCTGCCTTCAGCTCAGGTTATGATCCCAGGGTCCTGGGATCAAGTTCCACATTGGGCTCCCTGCTCAGCGGGGAGTCTGCTTCTCCCTCTCCCTCTCCCTCTGCCCCTGCTTGTGCTTGTTCGCTCGCTCTCAAATAAAATCTTTTAAAAATTTACTCAAAAATGGATCAAATGTAAGAGCAAAATCTATAAAAACCTTTTGTATTGGTTTACTAGGATTGCTGTCACAGACCACTCTAGACCCAGGGCTCACACACCAGAGTTCACTGCCTCGAGTCCTGGGGGCTGGAAGCCCGAGGTGCAGGCGTGCGCAGGGCTGGGGTCTCCCGAGGCCTCTCACCTGGGCGTGCAGACGCCGTCCCCTCCCCGGGTCCTCACGTGGTCGTCCCTCCGTGCATGTCTGTGTCCTGCTCTCCTCTTATAAGGACTCCAGTCAGATTGGATTAGGGCCCACCTAGTGACCTCATTTTACCTTCTTTACTTTTTTTTTTTTTTAAAGATTTTATTTATTTGACAGAGAGTGACACAGAGAGGGAACACAAGCAGGGGGAGTGGGAGAGGGAGAAGCAGGCTTCCCGCTGAGTGGAGAGCCCGATGCGGAGCTTGATCCCAGGACCCTGGGACCGTGAACTGAGCTGAAGGCAGATGCTTAACGACTGAGCCACCCAGGCACCCCACCTTCTTTGCTTTTTTAAGGACTCATTCTCTCTCCAAATAGCCTCATAACTAGGTCCTGGACATCTAGGACTTCCACATATGAATTTTTAGGGAACACATTTCAGCCCAAAACAACTTTAGAAGGGGACATAGGTGAAAATTGCTGTGACCATGATTCCTCAGGGATATGACCTCTAAAGCACAAGCAACCAAAGATAAAAAATAAACTGGACTTTATAAAAATTAAAAGCTTTTGTGTTTCAAATGACATCAGGAAAGAAAAAACAACCTACAGAATGGGAAAATCATTTGCAAATTAAATTTAATAAGAGTCTAATATCCAGAATACATGAAGAAGTCTTCCCACTTAACAGTAAGAAGAAAACTAACCCAATTTAAGAACAGGCAAAGGATTTGAATAGACATTCTTCTAAGATATACAAGGGTCTTAAAAAGCACATGAAAAGATGTGCAGCATAATTTGTCTTTGTAGAAATGCAAATCAAAACCACCATGAGATAATACTTCACACCCACTAGGATATCTATAATCAAAGTACGGGTCCATGACAGCTGCTGGGAAGGACATGGAGGAGTTGGAGCCCCCTTGCACTGCTGGAGGCAGGGGGGACGGTGAAGCTGCTTTGCAAAGTTCTGCATTTCCTCAGTATGTTAGCAAACTACCATGTGACCCAGAAATTCCATTCCTGGGCATATGCCCAAAAAACTTTAAAACGTATGTCCATACACACAACGTAATGTGCATAGCACCATCATTCATAATAGCCAAAAAGTAGAAACAACCCAGACGTCCACTGGCGGCTGAATGCATAAACAGGAGGTGGTCCGTGTGTACAATGAGATGCTCCCACGATGTGGATGGGCCTTGAAAACGTTCTGCTAAGTGAAACAAGCCAGGCAGAAGAGGTCACATGTTGTATGATCCCATTTATAGGAAATGTTTAGAACAGGTAACTCCGTGAAGACAAGGCAGTGAGTGGTGGCCAGGGCTGAGGGTGGCTGGGAGTGGAGGTGGGCTTTCTTATGCAGGGGTGAAAAGATTCTGGAGTCCCTGGGGATGGTTGCATGACCTTGAGAATATACTAAAAATCACTGAATTGCATGCCTTTAAAGAAGGGATTTTGTGGTTTATACATGGTGTTTCAATTAAAGAAATTAAGATCTTCTTTGCTGGTGTTGATATTTTAGAATATGGAAGGTACTGCGTGTAGAACTTGTTACCATGGAAACCCTGTCCTAAAAATCATTAAACGTGCTCCATCTTCACGGATTTTAAACTGTGTATCTGGCATAATCGATGCAGTGAGCCATACCTAAGCTATTTCTATCTGACATAAAAACTCACTGCTGTTCTCCGTATGCAGGGAGAATGGGCGTGGGAATGCGAGCTGAATTCTACGCAGAAGGAAATTTCTCTTACCCGAGTGGCCATCAGTACCGCGGCAAGCCGCGCGGTCACCGTGCATTCCTTTTATCTCCATGGCAACAAGAGTTGGCACAAGTAATCACGGACATCTTTCCCACAAGGTTCCCAACAGGGCTGCCCACCTCGTGCGCTCCGCGTGTCCCCTCCGCGCTGAAATAAGTAACGGGATTGCGCAGGTACCCGCAGACGGGGGCAGGGGTCTGGCTGAGGCCACGGGGGTGGGGGCGCGGGACGGCTCGCGGGAAACCTGACTGCAGGGAGGCTTCAGGGTGGGACGGTGCAGGGGACCCGGGCTGCTCGTGACCCTGGCCAGGTGTCCTTGCACCTGCAGTTGTCACCACCGCTGTCCGAGCCGCGTGGTCACGGTGCTGCCACAGGGGTGCGTGGCATTGATGGGCTCCAAGGAAGGCAGCCCAGATCGTTGGCCTGTGCTTGAGGGACAAGCGTGGAGGCCGCCGTCGGGGCTCGGGGGTGAGGACGGTGCCCTGCGGCTGTGCCCCCGGTCCACTGCTCGGACCTTTCTCACGTGGGTGGGGGAGACAGCGATGGGAGCGGCTCCCTCGGTGTCCTGAGTGCTCTGCTGGCCAGAGCACCACTGGGCAGGCAGATCCTGTGGAGATACCCGCTGACCATCCCTGACGCCGCCCCGGCCGCCGCAGCCTGGGGATGCTCGGAGGAGGGTGGCGTGTTGGGCATCACAGAGCTGAAGCTCCCTGCCAGTCCTTTCCCAATCTGGCTGCGATCAGGGCCACTTGGAGGCTTTTGGGGAAGTCATCTTCATGGCCTGAGCCTCCAGGGACGCCTGTGCTTTGACAGGACATGTCTGCCGGCTGGCGCGCCATCCTGCTCTGACCAGCAGAGGCCGGGCAGCTAACGGGCTGATTTTCTCAGGCACCAGGCAGACGTGCTGGCTGAGGAGACCTGGGCTGAGGGGCGCCCCGCACTGGAGGAGGAAGACTTCCCGGAGAACAGGGTTCGGTTGGTTTCCTTCACCTGGAAGATTGCCCCTTCTGCTGCTCGTGATCATTCAGGAGCTGGTGTGAGCTCCCCCCGCCTCCTCCTCCTTGTCCCTGTCAGTCCCGTCACCCAGACGCCTTGTCCACGTTAGGCTACCTGGGAGCTGTCCGTTCTTGGTGGAGCTGTTCTTGAAAGCAGCCTCTTCCCATAAACTGTTTTAACATCAGCCTGGGGTTTCTTTCTGGTGGTTTTGTGAGACTGAGAAGTGTGTTTTCTCTTTCAGGAATAAGACATATCCTAGCGATTGCAATCTATTTAACCATGAAACTCACAGTGGTTTTTAAATGGTGTGCAGAAAAACGCTCATTTAAAAAACAAGTATTTGATTATTTGAGCTATCGATAGGGACAGAATCAGGGCACCCCACACCCTCAGTCAGATTGTTTTCAGGTGTTACTTATTTGGCTTTGGAGTGTCTTTCTTTTAACTAAAATGCTACAACTCGCATTTCCTGGGCTTGGTTGTCAGCCGTAGGGGTCTGGGAATGGCAGCTGTGAGATCCCCGAGGTCGATTCCGTGAGGAGCCTGATGATGGCGTCCGTGTTTCCCAGTGTTGGAGGTAGAAGCTCTGAAGGATGAGTCCGCTTTCCACCTCTGCAGCTTCGGGAGGAGACAGGCAGAAGGTCTGACTGTCGAGGAATGCGCTGTTCTCGGTGCTGCGCTGTGTGTTACAGTTCTGAGTCTGTGCCCAGCGGTGCTGTCCGTGCGGTCTGGTAACGGGAGGGTTAGGAAGGTGCCTGCCGTCCCAGAGGTGAGACTTGCACAGTGGACTTTGACTCCAGTGTCCAGTTGTGGCTGTAGCCTGTAGGCAAGGCCTCGGGTGGGCGAGCCCTCGGAGACAGGGTTGGGGAGGCGGCGTGTGTCGAGGGCAGCATGGGGCCTCGGCTGAGCTTGGACGTGCTTTTGTGGAGATGCCAGGGGACAAGGAGTCATCAGGAACAGGGGGCCGGGCAAGGGGCTGGCAGGTGTGCTAAAGGCTGCAGACGGAGGAATGCTTGCGTCGTTTGGGAAGGCAGCCTCCCAGGCCAGCTGTGTCCGGGGTGAGGGGACCAGAGGGCTCACGGGCCAGTCTCCCTGTGCCAGTCGCACAGCTTATTAAATCAGCAGAGAACAGGCAGCGGAACGCGGGGGCGGAGGTGGGCTGTGATCACGCACTCAGGGAAGGGAGCAGTCGGGTGGGGGACCTCTGTGCTCGCGCCCTGGGGGGGTGTTGATTTTTGTCCTGTGCCTCCAAGCACTTGGGGTAACAGTCCGCTTGGAAGAGCCACAGTGGTCTTGTGCCCATCAGCTCTGCTTCTTGAGCAGAGAACATCTGGGGCCACGTAGAGGGTCGTCCATGATGGCAGGCCAGGTAAGGCCTCGTGAGCACCCCGTGAGCGTGTGTCTGATCCAGGGGCCTTGTGAGCATTTTCATGTCACTTCATATTTACTTTCTGGCTTCACCTAAAACACCTTTAAAGATTTTGCCTGGGTTTGGGATCCCTGGGTGGCTCAGTCGGTGAAGCATCTGCCTTCAGCTCAGGTCATGATCCCAGGGTCCTGGGTTAGAGCCCCGCATCGGGCTCCCTGCTCCGCGGGGAGTCTCCTTCTCCCTCTCCTGCTGCTCCCCTTGTTGTGTTCCCTCTCTCTCTCCCTCAAACAAATCTATAAAAAATTAAAAAAGATTTGCCTGGGTTTGACAAACCTCAGGTCCATTCATCTTTCATAATAGAACCAACAGTTTTCAGGGCTTCATGCATCTTAAGATGCAAGAAATGGAAACTATGTTATAGATTACATTTTATTTGAGAAAATTTTAATTTTTTTTATTGTAAAACTTACATGGCTGAAAAGCTACCCTTTTCACCGTTTCTAAGTGTCCCATTCAGTGGCACTCAGCACATTCACATCGTGGGGCTGCCGCCTCTGGAACTTCCTCCTCTTCCCAGGCTGAAGCTGCCCCATTAATCACCCTGACCGCCAGCTCCAACCACAGACTGCTGACAAGGCTCTTCAGAAGGAGGCGGTGGACGGGGTTCCTGGAGGGCTGGCTGTAGGTTTGAGAAGTATTTTAGGTTTTTGTCTGTTTGCATAGAAGGTGGTCACGTGGTGGTAAGTCCCTGGGGGCTTTGGGGCTTGTTTTCCTGGTGTGAACTTGGCTTCCGACCCGTGTCTTCTGACCCATGTCCGAGATCCTCACGTGGAGATGACACTGCTGTTGCAGGAATCCTGAGCCTGCTCTCTTTGCAAGTTTCTCCTCCAGGTGCGCGAGGTTTGTGATGAACTTCTAGCCTTGAAAGGAGACTCCGAATCGGAATGTTGAAAACCTGCACATCACTTCAACGACTCCCCACCTGTCCGCTTAGTATGAAACATGGGGCTTGCTCCCCAGTTTGCTCCGTGCTGTGCTCGGTGTTGCGGTGGCTGTCAGTCTGCCCCACAGTTATTCCCGAAACCCCCAGAATGGAGGAGAAACAGGCCGGGAGCTCTTCTGAGTATCTGGTTTCTCAGTATCTGTTGTGGTGTCAAGCGTTTGGTATGCATGGTTTTTGTGATAGGTTTCACAGTCTGGTGAGCTTTAAAATAACATTTCTGCATTTTGAAAGTCTGCTTTATCCTCTTAACCTGTAATATTGCTGGTTCTCAAAACTATTGGTTATTTTTTAAAAACCAAACAGCTCTCTTATAGTATGAATGTGATTTCTGTAAGAATTTTAGTTTTAAAAAAATTGAGGTGTAGGGCGCCTGGGTGGCTCAGTCGGTTGAGCGACTGCCTTCGGCTCAGGTCATGATCCCAGGGTCCTGGGATCGAGTCCCACATCAGGCTCCCTGCTCTGTGGTAAGCCTGCTTCTCCCTCTCCCACTCCCCCTGCTTGTGTTCCCTCTCTCGCTGTGTCTCTCTCTGTCAAATAAATAAATAAAATCTTTAAAAAAAAAAAATTGAGGTGTAAATTTATGTGATGATTAGTTCAGTAATTGGACAAAATTACGTTCTCTGGATATTTTGCATGAAAGTAAACACAGAGCACTTCTGGGAAAGAAGCATGTATCAAGTCTCTGGACCAGGACAGACTTACAGATGAAGAGATAGAAAGTAATTTGTTAATAAAAGATTAGTGATATTATCTGCCTTCAGCTCAGGTCATGATCCCAGGGTCCTGGGATCAAGCCGCATTTGGGCTCCCTGCTCAGCGGGGACCCTGCTTCTCCCTCTGCCTGCTCCCCCTGCTTGTGCTTGTTCTGTCTCTGTCTCTGACAAATAAATAAAATCTTAAAAAAAAAATTAGTGAGATTTGTTACATAGAACCTTTTAAAAATCTTTATATTTCCAAATCCAACCCAAATAAAAACCCGTGCATCTTTTCTACACTGTGACCTGTACATAACTTTAGGTGCAACGTTTGAATTGGTATCACGTTTCCCTTTTTACAAGCTCCTTGTCTTCCCTGGATTTTGTTAGGGGAGTAAAACTGTATAAAATCAGAAAAAAAATCCAATATAGTGAATGAGGGGTTAATACTACATGAATGGTTTGTTCCAGCTGGTGAGAAATGCTGGAGGACTCTGACGGTGTCATGAACAAACACTTCACAGCCGAGGTCGTACGGAAGATCAGAAAACACAGGAAAGTTTTGTCATAATTTACATCTGTGTGCTTGCTAATAACAGCAGTATTTTTTGCCCCTCTAATTGGCGTGTTTTTCAAAATCACATTACTCTGGGCTTATATTGATACCGTTGGTAGAATTATTAATAGGCACAATTCTTTTTTTTGTAAAAACTTTTTTTAAAGATTTTATTTATTTATTTGAGAGAGAGAGAATGAGAGACAGAGAGCATGAGAAGGAGGAAGGTCAGAGAGAGAAGCAGACTCCCTGCCGAGCAGGGAGCCCGATGCGGGACTCGATCCCGGGACTCCAGGATCATGACCTGAGCCGAAGGCAGACGCTTAACGACTGAGCCACCCAGGCGCCCTAAAAACTTTTTTTTTAACTCTAAATCAGAACTCTACAACTTTTGTGCCCCTTCCTGGGTGTTCTGAGGTTCTTGGACGGAGCTTCTTAGATGAGGTCGAGGAATAAAAGCAAACCAGGTGAGTGTCTCCAGCCTGGATCTGAGCGTGGCCGGCAGTCCCAAACTCTATGTTTCCTGGCTTTGAAACTCCGTAACAATCACCCCCCTCTCCTCACCGCGGAGGGACTGAGCTGCCAAAGACTCAGAATCCTGGTGTTTGTGGAGACCCCAAGGGCCGTCGTCACGGGAGGCCTGCCCTGGTCCCGGGAGCCTTGGGCGGCAGGACCGAGCCCACTGGGCCTGTGTCCGGGGCTCCTGGCTCCCTGGCTCGCTTTGTCCTGGTCCAGGAAGAAACAAGGATATGGTTGAGTGGGGATGGTGCCTGTGCTGTCGGGCGCCCTGAGTGGGGGGGCACTGCCAACACAGGCTGTGGGGAAGAGAAGGTGCCTGGGGTCCATGCCTGCACCACAAGGCGTGTTTCTGACGGGAGTTCAGATGCGGCTTTACACGGTGCTTTGGGGGGCGGGGAGTGCGCACCTCTGAGAATCTGTACGGAAGGAGTCCAGAGCAGACCCCACAGCAGGCCCGGCATGGCCCGTGTCTTCTCCCTTTCCGTCTTGTGCGGCCTTATGTGACTGTGATTGGGGTGTTTGGTCTCCTCACTGGCCCCCACCCTGTGGAAGGCCCTCTTCTTCATCGGTGGGTTCCTGGTGGGCGTTTAATGAGACACGGCGTTGAGACCTAGGGACCGAAATGTTTGGTTCCTCTCCCATTGTTGCAAACGAGTGGCCTCCTAATGGAGTGTGTAACTCATTCTGGGAAAAACAAAGACTGAAAAATTGCCGTGTTAACATGATTTTTAGGTGGGGACTTTGAAATACTTAAAAATTGAAACTAAGACCACAGCAACTCAAGGGAAAGAGTGGTTTCAGGCCTTTACCTGCCATCCCCAACTCGCACACCTTCTCTTCCCTGTTCACGTGGACGCTACATGCCGGCAGGAGGGCTCACAGATGAGACACCCCAAAACAACGCACGGCTGTCCCTGCCTCCGGAGCTCAGCGGATGACAAAGAATTCACGGTCCCTTCAGCCGTTTCAGGTCCTATCCCACGTCCTGTGCTCTGTGAATGGGAACTCTTGCGGAACGAGGCTCCTTGCGGGGGGCGGGGATCCCATGTGAGATTATCCTAGATCCAGTAACTGGTGTCCTTAGAAAGGGTGGAGGTTTGAGACCCCGTGACGCACGAGCCACACAGAGATGGAGATGCAGCAGCGCTGGGAGCTGGGAGCGGTGGACTGGTGCTCTCCCAGCGCCCATGGCCAGAGCGCAGCCCTGCCCGCCGGGATCGCAGCCCTGCCCGCCGGGATCGTAGCCTCCTGGCCCCAGAGCTGAGGGTCTCGTGGCCACCCTCAGAAGCTATCATGTCCGTCGGAAAACATTGTTTGCTCTAGGATGAAGGTTCGCGTGAGGAATGGGAGATAAATGTTGAGAACATGGTGCCGGTGAGCATGTCCCGTGTGTACAGACAGGTACGTGCAGAACGCGTGCATTGTGACGGAAGCTTTCATTCTAAGAACGTAGCACCACGGTCGGGGTGACGCGTGAGGCCATGCTTCCCGAGTGAAGACCGGTCATTCCTTGAGCAAGACCGTGTGCGCTCAGATATGACGTGGACAGTGTGGCCAGAGCCCACGTGGGCCACCGGCGTGTCTGGTACCAGACTGATCCGTTTTATCCGAGTGGTTAGAGTGGTAACAGTGAGTGAACAGGAATCAGCGGGTTAGTGGAAGCCGTGGTCCCTTGTGCTGGTCATCCTGGCTGTCCCCGCATGTGTGTGGACGTCCCCCATCTCTGCAGGACACGACGCACTGACGGTCTTTAGCTCAAGGTAAACTGGGCAAGAGAAACCGCGTCTGTCATGAGAGTTACCATCCGGGGTTGACCTCCTTATGAGGGGTGTTCTGGGAGGAATCGCGGACTCCCAGGGCTCAGGCAGCTTCAGATTGTCCTTGGAGGTGGGCAGGGATGGCCGCCAGGTTCCCCACAACCAGAAAAAGACTCTTGCCTGTTTTGTAAGGAGGACTATAATTTAAACTCACAGGCCATCCAGCAGATGAGAAAGGCCATGCGGTGGAATAATTCTGAGGCCACAGGGCACATCAGCGGTAAATCTAGGCTGGAAGGGTGCAGTTTCCTTCTGTTAGGTCGTGATCCAAAACCCCCGAAGGAGTGAGACGCTGTCTATCAGCAAAATACTCCTGTTCTATTTCTCAGGTTTTCAAAATAAAGGAAATAAACCTTTCTTTATGTAATAGTAGGGGTAGGGGGTCTGTGTCTGTAAGATGCTGGTCTGCCCCAGACCAGACTCCTCTGTCTCATTGATCTCTTACCTGCCAGGGCCCGACCAGCAGGAAGGAGGGGAGGAGACGTGCCTGTCCCTTAGGGGGAGAGTGTCTGAGCTGTGCCCGCCCGTCTCAGGCCCCTGAGCACCAGGGCCACCTGATTGTACAAGAGGGAGCGATGTGCCCAGGTGGAGTTTGAGGTCTGGGGGTAACCAGTGGGGTCTTCTGCAATATGTCAGTATGACGGGTCCACACTTCCCTTATTATTAAGCACCAAAGAAGTGATTTGGGGCTTCATGATAGATTAACTATTAGAAAGGATTTTCATTTTTTTAAAAGTAAATTGTACCCCCAATGTGAGGCTGGAACTCACAACCCCAACCAAGAGTCACAAGTTCTACCTACTGAGCCAGCCAGGCACCCTAGAAAGGATTTTGAAAACATTCTTAGTGCTTTGAATCCTCAGCTTCTTTGGACTTCACTGAAAATGACATTTTGTAATTCCAATGCTATGTCTTTGTGTCTGTGTTGAACACGTCAGTCCTATGCACAGTATTTGATAAGGCTGTCCAATGTTGAGAAGAACAAACTATTTTGAAGGACTCGAGCACTTTGTTTTAGCCCCGGGGCCCTGTTTGGTGGCTGTGTGTATATCGACTCCTCCCGACCCTGTGGAAATCGGTGCCCCTCTGAGAAGGTGCTCAAAGGGGACAGGCTTGGCATAGGGAAGCTGGTAGCCTGGCTTCCAGTAAATATTAGCTGCCAAGGAGCGTAAACTGCTTCTTAACTTTTGTTGGTGAGGATTTGAACATCAGAACCTCACTACCTTTCTTCCTTCACCGCCTTTCTTCGGCTGTCATGGGGTCTTACTGCATTTCCCACTGGAAGTTCTGGAGAGAGAAGGTCAGTTCTGGTCCTTTGGTATCGACCTTAAGCCAACATGGCCAAGAATCAGGGAAGTCTCAGTCCGCTGTAAGAGCCGGCTGAGGCCCACATGGCCAAGCTCTCACGGTCAAACTCAGGGATCTGGAGTCTAAGAAGTATCGCTTCTAAGTGGACCAAGACAGATCTCGTAAGTGGAAAAACACCCCTGTTCTGACTTGTTTGCCAGTAAGAAGCACGGGGGCAGGTCTCCCCCGTAACGAACGTTACGGATGAAGCCGCCTTTCTGCTCCGGCTCCGGGGGGGTGACTTATTTGGGCTTTCCTGCGCTGAGAGGCAGGGGGCGGGCAAAGGCTCTGCCGGGGAGGCCTGGGATCAGTGGATCGCGGATCTGGGAGCAGCTGCTGGGACTTCCCTGGATCGGCATCAGTGGGGATGTAAGGCTCTGGATTCGGACTTCCTGTCAGGGTTTGTGGACTGACCGTGGACAGCTGTGTTTCGGAGTCCCTTGGTGGAGGAAGATGCATGACGACGTAGCTTCAAGCTTCCTCTGGTTTAGAAAGTGCATTCAGTCGTTTAGATCAAGAACGATTGGTCACACTCAGGTAGCTGCCTCGGCTGTAGGCTACAGGCTCCGGGCTGTTCTCTTGGAGTCTCGGGGAGCCCTGTATCCGCCCAACGTGTCCGAAATATACGTTACAGAATTACAAGTACTTATGGCCTGGTGGTTAATTTCTGTCACAGAATTTGGCACCGTGGAGCATGGTCAGGAGCCCACACATGGGCGTGACCCTTCATCGTCACCAGGAACTGCTGCGTGATCGGGCACGCAGCTCTGCTGTCCAGACCTTTGGAGCCTTCCCTGCCTCCAGGCCTGGTGGTGCTCACAGAGGATGCGGTACCTGGGTGCATCCTGCAGTCCACCCCCCGAAGAATTCACACACGACAGTGGCTTTCCTTCCGTCTACACCTGCCCGGTGGAAACAGCCTCCCAGGCTCACCTGCCAGATTCACCAGCAGAGCGAGCTCCGGGCGAGCTCGGGAAGCACTGAGCTGTCACGTGGTGTCCAGCACACGGGACGCCCTGTTTTTGTGCAGCTAGAGTAATAGCCATTCATTCCTTGTCTTACCTGTTACAGTTTAGTAATAGCATGGTTTTGGACTCCCCCATGAGGCTGTGCCTCTTCCAGCCCCGCAAGCACGCTGGTCAGCCTCATACATGCACTTGCCCCACGATCTTTCCCTTTGGCCTCAGGTTCTGATTAGAAGAGCAATTAGGAAACGGGGGATTCTTCTGTACATTAAAACCAGAAGCTGGGGTGCCTGGGTGGCTCAGATGGTTAAGCGTCTGCCTTCAGCTGAGGTCATGATCTCAGAGTCCTGGGATCGAGTCCCGCATCGGGTTCCCTGCTCAGTGCAGAGCCTACTTCTCCCTCTCCCTCTGCCACTCCCTCTGCTTGTGCTCTTCTGTCTATCTCTCTGTCAAATAAATAAATAAAATCTTTAAAAAAAAAACAAAAAACCAGAAGCTAACCCATTGGGAGGTTTGTCCCGAGTCCAGAAAGCTATTTTCAGTCAAGCACCTATCCAATAACCAAGACACCTGATCAGTCCTTCTCACCCTCCACTTGATAGCTGAGGAAGCATTCATTTCGAACATGTTCTAATCCGTTGTGGCATGTGATACCGAATCCCAGGAAGCAGAGATACACTGTGGGTTGGAATACCATCCACCGTAGTGAGGTGGGAAGCTTCTGGGCTGACCTTATGATTCGCTGTCCCCTGGCCTGGCACCTAGGCTAGCCTCAACCACAGGGGCCTCTCTCAAGGTAGCACCCAGAGGGCACAGCCCTGTTGGCAAAGCTTCAGCAACACTACAGTGTGAGTCGGGTCCCGGAGACTGACCAGTCGGGGGGGTGGCAGGATAACTGGGGGCCCAGCCTGCCGGTGTGCAGTGGTGGAGAAGGGTTTGTTAGCAAGGAAAGGGAGCGAACCCGTTGTCTCCCCAGTGAGTAGACCTTAGCTGTATAAAATGACAGCACAAGACTCTTCCAGGTGTAGCACGAGGTTGGGGGGGGTGCCTGAGGGCACACCACTGATTACTGGAAGAAGGAAGAGAAATGCCCATCATTCCCTCTGACACGCTTACTGACCTGTGGGCGTTCTGGCTCTAATCTGGGTTTCTGGTCATCCCCTTACCTGTTTCCTCCTTTCTGGAGTACTTAGTCAGCTGTTTTATTCCCAAGCAGGAGTAAAATACGGTAAAACAGGCCGTCGGTTGAGAAGTAACTTGTGTCTTTTAAGAACAGAAACCCAAAATGAAGCAAACGGGCAGCCACGTAAGCAGCGAATAGATTTGGGATGTACGTGGAGTCACGGTAGGACTTTCTCTGTGTCCCTGATTAGGGACCACCTCCCCCTACGAGGAGGACTTGCTCGGGCTCTGTAAGTTGGAACTGAAATAGGGAAGTTTCAGTGAAGCAGCATGATGGGTATTGTCCCGATCCAGGAGTGCTGGTGGGACCACGGGTGCCCCGTTGAGAGGCGGGGTGAGAGCACTGGGGCGTGGCCTCGCCCTGCCGCTGGGAGCTGGGGGTGCCACACATGGGGTAAACGCAGGAGAGTCCCTGCCTGCGGAGCTGTTCGTAGGCGACGGGGACGTTTGTGGGGTTGAACTGGCTCACCCGGCTCCTGGGGAGTTCACCTGGGCTCTGACTTTGACAGATTCTCAGTGGCCCTCACAGCTGATGAATTAACGCACACATTTCGGGAGCTGCTGACAGTGCTTTTGTCTCCTGGTCATTTGGGAGCCCTGGGAGATGGGCACAGCCAGGGTGCCTCCGTGCTGGACGCGGCGGGCACAGCCCGTGTGCGATGGGGTCCCGTGGAGGTGTATCTCATCTCAGACTAGCAGCCAAGCACGTCCCCAGCGAGGGGTGTCCGGCCAGTGCTTTCTGAGCTCCTGGGGAGTACACGTGGCCTCATTTGTGCGTCCATGAGCAGGGAGTGGGGTCCAGCGTGTGTGCCTGTCACCAGGGGGCTGGACGGGGCTGAGACTGCGTGTCCACGGGCGAGAGGAGCGGCGAGTGTAACAGAGCTCCATCCTGCACGCAGAGGGCACCCTTGCTGTGATGGGTTGCGGATAGCCAGTCCCATCTGTGCACTTTCCAACCCAGATGATGTGCAGCAAACGCGATGTGTCTCCACTGAAAGGCCATGTGCTCCGAACTATCACCGTAACTGGAGGGGATTGTGTTGGGAACAGAATTAAGTGAACAATGGAATTGTTTTTTTCTTTAATTGTAAAATATACATAAAGTTGCCGCCATAACTGTTTGTGGGCATAGGGTTCACACCGTATATAACTCCTATAACTCCCTCTCCTCCATCCCCCTCCCCACTCAACCCCCTGGCAACTGCCGCACTTCCCGGCTCTGGGACCGGCTCTGGGATCGCAAGGGCTCTGCCTCGGGTGAGCTCAGCAGTACAGTCGAATATGTTTTCTGTGTCTGGCTTATTTCGTTCACCATAATGTCCTCAAGATTCATCTGCATTGTAGCATATTGCAGAATTCCCTTCGTTTCTAAGCCGAATAATATCCGTTGTATGGAGCGACTGCAGTTTTTGGATCCGTTCATCCATCAGGGGACACTTGGGCTGCTCCGACCTCTTGGGGGTTGTGAGTAATGCCGCTATGAACACGCGTGTGCAGATCTCCCTGCAGGACCCTGCTTTCTCTTCTTCTGGGTGTGGACCCAGCTGTGCTGGTGCCGAGCGACGCACGGTGGGTCTCCGTGTGGGTGACTTCGTGGGGTGCTTGAGGGCTGACGTGTCACTCTGGCTCCATGAAGCAGCCTCTGACTGGGGTAAAGGCAGGCTGCTGTAACCGACATGCAGTCACACGAGAGCTAAGAAACCAAGCAGTTTTCTCTCACGTGAGGCTGGTGATCCAGGTTCCTTCCAAATCACCGCTCTGCGTGCCCGAGGGACCCGCCGTCCTTCCTGAGCTGGCGCTGCCCTAATGCTCGGGGCCAGAAGGGCACCATGTCCCCTTTTGCTTCCTTCCCATAAGTGGCACAAGGCATGAAATGCAGCCCCATGCGCTGGGAGAACAGCCGCAGCTGGTGTCCTGAGCAGGAATGAGAGGAAACAGACCCATATGCTGTGAAGTTACACCGTTTTCCTTGCAGGCCGACTCGATTTCCTTAAGCACTTCCCACTGTCCAGTTGAGAGAGCCTTGTTTCCAGGCTGACCTCTTACTGATCTCCTGACAGCCCACATGTCTGCCGATCTTGGAGATGGCCTGGACGGGCATGAGCCACTCAGTCTGTTAAGCCCTCGCACGGTGTGTTCCATCCATGTGGCTCTCTGCTCTTATGTGGGAGGCAGGTCCCAGCATCTCTTCCGTGGAAGTTACTTCCAGCAAACCTTTCTGAGAGTGGAAAGAAGGGAGTCAAACCCAGATCTTCTTATTTTTAAATTTATTGCCCCCAAAAGTCACCCTAGAAGTACCAAGATCATTAGTTTAAAAAAAAAGGTAGTGGCAAGAGTGAAGGTGGGAGATTTCTGGATGATTCTAGCCAATCAGCACTGCGTGCTGACGAATGAGCTGGGAACCTGGGTCAGGAAGGTCGCAAGGACGGGCCCATCTCTTCAGGAGCCATCAGTCAGGAGAAACACTGCACATGCAAAAGATAAATGGTCATAGGTGGTCTGTCATCCTTGCCCGGACACCGAGGTCATTAGGACCTGAGTTATGAATCGGGTAAAGTTCATGAAGGTGTCAGAATTCAGGCCAAACGGGGATCGCTGAAGGCTACCCAAGACCCACAGGCCTGGGACTAGGGTGAGGGAGACCCAGGGGAGCGGCACAGGGGGCACGAGGTTGCTGAGCACCTGCTCCGTCACAGCTGCTGAGGTATGTGGCTACCCTGGGTGCACAGTTTAAACACGGTTCAGATTAAGTTAGGGCTCCAAACTGCACAGCTGGGGAAGGTTGGGGCGGGGACTGAGGCCGCCTCTCCCTCGTCAAGACAACACTGCATGACGAGGGGACTGGTGTGGGATGAGTCCCCACATTCGCGCCAGGGACCCGCCTCAAGAAAATGGGGCTCCAGGTACTACAAACACGAAGAGTAACTATCAGTTTGGTTTTTGGGTGTGGAGTCTGATGTTTTCATGTAAAGCACAAGTGAAATGCCTTTTGGAAGTTCTCTGGGTCAAAATAGTTAAAGCCACGAGTGTCGACGGGTTCTCGAAAGTAGAGAACTCAGAGAGAACGTACTTTTGTTGTGAAATCCATTACATTAGGCAGTCTTTGGGGGGCATTTTTATCTCTAAAAATGTTATAAAGCTAGTTTTCTTAAAATGTGAAGAAACTCTCCGACTGTGGCTTCTTAGTGGAGTGGGCCCCGGCACGCGGTGGGGGGACCAGGGACCACACTCCGGGCCCCAGGTGGGCGGGAATGGGATACGTGTCAGCACCTGTCAGAACTTTCCAGATGGGAGCAAGGCTGCTTTGGGCTGCTGGGGCTGCTGGCTCACCTCGTCTTGTGAAGGTGCGTTGTGCGTGTCTTGCGTTTTCTGCATTTGACCAGAAGCCCGGGTCACTGCTCTTTCAGGCCGACTCCCTCGCAGACTTACCTGAGCTCTGCGTCCACCCTGCCGTTCTGAGCAGGAGACACCCAAGACGCCCGGGCCAGGGGATGAAAGAGAGTCTGGTGCCTGCTGTTCATGGGGAGGGGGTGTGGGGCAGGACATGCTCCTCCCCGCTACCCCACCCGGGCGACCGGACTGCATAAGCTTCGGAAATGCAGATTCCTGGGCCTCCCTGCTGGATCAGAATCAGTTCATCTAGCCCCAGTGTGAGAACCACCCTGGAGTCTGGATTCCTAGGCTGAAGCCTGACACCAGGTCCCAGGAGATTAAACGTGCCAGCAACAGCCCAGCTGATAATAGGTGCTCAGTGTTGGCTCCGTTTCCCTGGCTTTTTACCGGCTGCTGTCCTGCCATCCTCGACCTTTCAGGGGTCTCCCTTTCCAGGCTCCAGAAGCTTCCAGAATCTCCTGAGCCTTGTGCAGACTCCCCTTCTTTAAGTTGGAGACGTTTCCTCTGGCGTCCGCACTCGCTATGGGAAGCGATGTGTTGCTTTTCCTATTCTGTCGAGTCCCTGGTTTCTCGACGGTACTGCTTTCCACTGTTGTCCGTCAGAATGTACTTATCTGTGTTCTGTTATAGGTTAATCTGCCTTTGTAGTCCTGGGGGCTTCTGTCTCCACTTATAAAAATTTCCCTCAAAAACGGCGTTCTGAATCGCTGGTGGCACACAGCTGTTTGTGACTGGGATGCTGCCTACCCCAGTCAAAGCCTATTCCGGTTTGAGGATCTAAGAGCTTTAGGAATTCTGAAAATACAAAATGAAAATGACCGCTCAGTTAAACAGGTGTTTTAAATTTGATATAACGCAATTAGTCACCGAGTTCTTACCCTGGGTTTTAAGGACGGGCCTCGTTAGGAATGCTTTCCTGGCGTCTGGTGCGTTCCGCCCAAGTCGAGGTACGTGGGATATTTTAGTGTCATGCGGAATGATCTCATTCGGCAAATTCTGGATTCAGTCTCGATCTTCTGACCTTGGAGATGTGGTCGTGTCTTAAGCTTTATGTGCTCTTTGTCTGGATTGTAGGCACGCCTCCTCCTTCCGAGCGGGAGGACATGGACAATATTATCCTGGAAAACACTGAGGGTCCTTCAAGCAGGTTTTCCTAATCACTGTTTCTGTTTCAAAAAATAAACTCAGTAGTGTTTGAACCAATTACCTGTTATTAATGTTGGCTGTCGAGTTAGTTGGTTAGTTGTTATCGAGTTTCTGAGTAAATGTGATTATTTAAGATGGCAGTTCAGAGGGGGAGAGCACAACACGTCCCTAGTTTTCAGAATAAAATGCTGACACTTGGGGGAACTGTGTTTTGTTGCTACCCCTTCACATTTTCATCTCCATATGGAGCGGGAGGGCCGGAGCCTCCCTCAGAGACGTTTGATCAGTGAGATGAGTTTGGCTGCCAGATCTGAAGATGTTTCTGTTTGGGGCTTATTTTCTGTTACGTGTTTTTTTAGGTTTTCTTCTAGTCAGATACATGTCTAAGCTGCTGTGATTACCTCCGTGGCCACGCGGACAACTGAGATTTTCCTGTGGTCTTGGGCTTTGCAGCGCCTCCCAAACCTGAGAGCAGCATCTTGCATTGCTTGCTGCCACATTCTCCATCTCACACAGCACATTTCAGGTTTCGGACACAAGTTGGTCCGGTCACTTCTGGAAGCAGTTGGTTGCTCAGAATAGCCTGAGATCGTCCCAGGCTGTCTGTGGTCTGTCGGTCCAGCATCCGTGGGTAGAAGCTGCTCCTTCAAGAGCCCAAGCATGGAAACCCAGGCCTGGGGCCAGGGGCTCCCTGCAGGGCGCTGTCTATAATACCCTGGAGTCCCAGCTCGTGAGAACCAGGAGATGCAGGACTAGCCCTGGCCACATGGTCAGTGTCTGTCCTTGAGCTGCTGTGGGATCCCGTGGCCCCACTCCTCAGTGTCTGACAGTGTTAGGCTTCCCTGAGCTGGGGAGTCTGAGATCTAGGCTAAGAAGTCCCGGTGTGTGCTCCCAGGCCTTACACAAGGTAAAAACAAACCCTACAACCATACAAATAATTCAGAGCCGTGTGGATTCCTCATTCAAGGCACTGTCCTTTTGTTTCCCAGTTAAAAACCTCTGATGATGACAGGCGTTTGCTACTAGTCAGGGGAGCGTGTGAGGCTCTCCTGTGGGTCCTTTTGTGGCGCAGAGGGAGCTCCCAGCCGGGGCCCAGGCCAGCCTTGCTCCTCTCGGCCAGGGAGCCCCCTTGGTGTGTGTGACTGTGCCATCAACCTCCACAGCCTCCCGCCTGCCTCATCAGCCCTTCCAGACCACAGGCCCTGTCTGCCTCGAGTGGTCTCCTCAGGAAGTTGTAAGGGCCTAGAGATGCGGTGGAACATCCAGGACTCTGACACCAGCCGAGCTGGGGAGGGTGTGGAGCCACAGGGACGCTCGCCCACTGCTGGTGGGCACACAGACCAGGGCAGCCACCCTGGAGGACGGTTTGCTGGCTTCCTACAAAACGAAACGTCCCCGTACCACACAATCCAGCGATCGCGCTCACCCAAGGGAGCTGAGAGCTTACGTCTACACGGTGACCTGCACACAGATATTTCCAGCAGCTTTACCTATAATTGTCCAAACTTGGAAGCAACCAAGATGTTCTTCAAGGTCGATGGATAAGGAAAACTGTTAGTACAGACAAAGGGATAATATTCAGTGTTAAAAAGAAATGAGCTTCAAGCCTTGAAGAGGCACAGTACGAACTTGAAATGCATGTTACTAAGCAAAGGGCATCTGTCTGAAGAGGCTCCATCCTGTGGGATCCCAACTCCGTGACGTCCTGGGAGAGGCTGTGGAGACCATGAAAGATCAGGGGTTGCGGGGGGCTGGGGGGCTGGATGGCGGAGCGTGGAGGGTTTTTAGGGCAGTGAACCTACTCTGTATGATCCCACAGTGCTGCACTCATGTCATCATACATTTGTGCAAACCCATAGAATGACCCTAATGTAAACTACAGATCTGGGTGGGGGTGACGTGTCTGTGTGGGTTCACCGATCATGACGAATGCACTGTCTGGTGAGGGTGCTGATGGTGGGCAGGATGGGCATACTGGGGAGAGGGGTGTCCTTCCACTCAGTTTTTCTGTGAATCTCAAACTTTTTTTTAAAAGATTTATTTATTTGAGAGAGAAACAGAATGCATATGTGAGTGAGGGGGAGGGACAGAGAGAGAGTCTCAAGCAGGCTCCCTGCTGAGCATGGAGTCCAAAATGGGGCTCGATCCCAGGACCCTGAGGTCATGACCTGAGCTGAAACCAAGAGATGGATGCTTAACCGACTGAGCCACCAAGGTGCCCTGTGAATTTCAAACCGTTTTAAAAATAAGGTCTATAGGGGTGGGGAGGAGCCCCTCAGTACTGGTGGGGTAAAGTCTGTGTGGGGTTGTGTCCAGGATTTCCCTGTTAATATACACATACCCAATTATCCACAACACAACCTTTTCAGCATTAGCTGCTTCACTGAGCAGTTACTCACAAAGTTGGCGAGCTCCGGAGCTGGTGGGATGCAGAGATAATCTTGCCCTGACGTCTCATCCTCCAGGTAAAGTGACTTCCAGGGTCACAGCTGGAGTGTGGCCAGCAATGGGTCCGGGTGGCGGAGATGCCGTTAGACCTGGAACGCTTTTGCTCAGGGTCGGCAAGGTTTTTTAACTCTTTTAGTTTAATGAGCTGATCTGTTTTTAGGTGCCAGGGGCTACACAAGCTGCTTCGTCTTTGACATAGGGACTCAGAAAGCAAAGGCTGTTATGGGCGGTATTCCCCCAAAACCAGAACCACAGCAAAGGATCCTCGTGTGCAGGGCTCCTGGGTGGTGCATTCGGTTAAGCGTCTGAGTCTTACTTACGACTCAGGCCGTGATCTCAGAGTCGTGGGATTGAGCCCCACCTCGGGCTCCACGCTCAGTGCAGAGTCTGCTTCTCCCTCTCCCTTGGTCCCTCCCCACCGTGCTCTCTCTCTCTCTCTCTCGCAGATAAATAATAAATCTTAAAGAAGAAGAATCCTCATGTTCCACGCAGCTTTGCCCAAATGTAGGTGGTGGGACTCTGCACGGCCTGGAATCACACTCACTGGTTTTCAAGAGCTGATGTTCTGTTCACCTTAAATCCCGTGTGGATATTTATTTACCCATGGTTGGGTATTTGGGCTCGAAGATTTGTGAAGAGGCTGACGTTTCCGACGTGTGTGTATGTCCACCGCTGCCCCTCATTCTGCAACGGTCCCGTGTAGTAGTCTCGATCAGCGGTTGCCTGGGGGCTTAATGCTCGAGTGATGTCTAACCCACTGAGCTTAACACTTCTCCCGTAAGACGTGACCACACGGTGACCACGTAGTCAGCGGGGCATGCTCTACAGATGTGGATTAAAGGTTCTGTGTGTTATGCAAATGCAGGCAACACGCCTAAAAACCACGGAAGGAGACTCGGAGCTTGTAGTCTGTTACCCTTCAGATCACGTACCTTATGTGGGAAGGCAAATTTTTAAGAAGCCCAAGATTCTGTGATTTTGCTCCAAAGCAAAAGTTCCGTGGTGTATAGAGGCGGCAGAACAGAAGGGTCACGGGCTTTGGGGTGTTGAGCACCCTGGCTCAGAGCACTGAAAGGGGTCGCGGGACGCACGGGGCCCAGCAGCGGAGCGGACAGGGCCGCGTTTGGCTGTGGGCTCCCGTTAGGCTGTAGTGTCCCCACAGTCTCTGGGGAGAAGTGGTCTCTTCCCACAGAAGACACAAACTGTTTCAAGTGGGATACACAGTCTGTGTGAGTCCTTAGAAAGCTGTAGATGTGGAGACACTATTTTTGTAATACATTTAAGCTTCGTTTCTAATTTCTCTTCCCTGTGTTAAATCCCTGATAATTGCCAGCACGTAGGTGCGGGTCTTAAATACGATGCATACGACGGTTTTCTGAAGCTCTCAGTATTGCTTAAAAATCATTCGGTGCTCAGTTTTACTTCTGATGATTTTGGTCAAGGTCTCTCTGTTGTGCATTTCACGGCGGAGTTTCCAGTGTGATCACTTGAACAGCGCGGCTCCTTGTCTTGGAGCTTGGTCCGGCGAAGGTCCTGTATAAAACCCGCCCAGCATCTTCGCTTGCCCAGGTTAGCAGTCCTTGCTCAAAATCTCTGCATCTTCTGAAATTTCATAGCCTTCTCAGTCCTGTTGTATGACCTTTCCATTTTAGTACTATTCAGATTTTTTCAGAGTGTAAAGTTGGTGGGTGTGGTGATCGTGCCCTCGGTTGTTCATGACTGTGTTTGGGGAGAAGCATCATTTTTCTGAGGTGAGCTTCACACTTTCTCTGTGACCCTCCAAGACTGGCGCAAGGCTCTTTTGGGGGGAAGTAACCATTGAGGGTACCTGGTCCGCCTCAGCATGTGGGGGTTCAGGTCCCTTCCCTTGGTGGCAGAGTCCACCCGCCTCTGACACGGCGAGGGGTCGCAGGGAGGGATTTGAGTGTTTGCGACTGCACCCGGAGAAACAGCGTTGAAGGCAGCAAGGGCCACGCCTGTCCCTGACGTGCTCGCGCGCCCTCGGCTACTAGGGAGGGTTCGGGTTCTGTTGGGCAACAAGCCCGACTCCCATGGCCCTGGTGGCGAAGGCGGTTTATCGGGCCCCAGGAGGGCCGTGACGCCGCACCGTCTTAACGGAACCTCGTCGGGCACCTGTGGTGTGGCCAGTGACCCGCGTGGCTTGGGCCCCTGTGCATCTCGCCGCGGGAACGGGTTGCATGGTGCTATGCCCGTGGCCCCGTGGCAGCCTCCGTGGGCTCGCCAGCCCGGGAAGTCCCAAAGTCGTTCAGGTTTCGGGTGTGACCTTGTGTAGCGGCTCTGTGCGGCCGCCGCCCGTCTGTGGCGCCTCCCCATGGCTGCGCACCACTGGTGGAGGTCCAGACGGGCCCTGAGTGTGCCCCCAGGACCCCGGGGCAGGCTGGGGGGCTGGGCAAAAATGGCAGGTGCCTGGGCGCAGGACTCAACAGGAGCTGGAGCAGAAGCACCGGGCTGGAGGCTGGGGCATAATGAAGAAGAGTCTGCATCCTGTTAGCAAAGTGGTGAAGAGGTGTGGACTGGATGTGACCTGGAAAGTCCACATGAGCCCCGTGGGCAGAGCCTGGGCTCCGGGTCACCGTGGGTGGTCCCATAAAGTGATGGCTGCCGAGGCCGGCAGTCTTTGGACAAATGGAGTCCATTGATCCAGAGCGACATCCTTTCTTTTAACAGTAACACGTGCTTGTTTAAAGGCTGACGGGGGTGAGCAGCGGGTTGCTCAGAAATCTTGTTGGCGGAGTTTTAATCAGACCAGCTCTGGAGCCTCGCCCAGGAGAGGGGCAGTCGTCCCTGTCGGGGGCACTGTGAAATCTGTTCTGTGTGTAGGTTCCTGACTTAGGTGTGGTTTTCCGTCAAACTCAGCCCTCGGGGGGACGGAGCCTGAGTCTGGACAGAAGCAGGAAGCGCCGTGCTGGTGTGCCCCCGAGTCAGAGTGCTGGGCTTCAGGTCCCACGGAAGGCCCCGTCTGGGTACACACCACTGTTGGGTCTTGTGACAGCCCTCACCGATGGTAAGATCTTGTCTGGTGGGGAGGGGAGCTCGGAGCTGAGGGGTGGCAGGGGACTGCTGTTGGCCCTTCAGGAGGGCCCCGAGCTGCGCGGGGACTGCTGTTGGCCCTTCAGGAGGGCCCCGAGCTGCGCGGGGACTGCAGCCTGAAATAGGGTCCCACCTGGTTACCAGGGGGCCCTCACTGGGAGCCGGGGTGTCTCCGGAGCTAGAGGAGGGGAGGGCAGATGTTAGTGTTTTCCTCTGTGCATAGAATTCCCTCAACGTCCCCACCCCAGCCCTGCTTCTGGAAGGTGTGGGGGCTGTGAATTTCCGGAGCAGAGAGCACCATGTCACGATGTTTGTTTTCAGTATAGCTGCACTGAGGGGCTGCCAGGTCTCCTTTGGCACCTGGGTGTAGGCAGGGCTCGCTCTCTCTGTGTCTCTCTCATTGTTGAAAGCATCCGTCGGTGGCTACTGATCGATAGTAAAGTGACCTTTTATGTGAGCACAAACAGGGTGCCTTTAGAGAAACTCAGTGTAACTTAGGCGTCCGTGAAAAGAGAGGGCTGTCTCTGCTAGGGACACACCTGTTTGCAGTATTGATTTTTGTTCCGACTCTGATGGAAAATGATGAATGGCTTTCAGTATAATCTTTTAAAAATTTATTTAAAAGTTGTCCCCATT
>NC_138373.1:36320315-36392033 GCF_054177405.1 Leptonychotes weddellii | reverse complement strand
GGGGTGCGTGGGGGGGCACGTGGAGGTGCGGTGGGGGTACATGGGGGCACGTGGAGGTGGGGTGGGGGTGCATGGGGGGCACGTGGAGGCAGGCTGGGGGTGCATGGGGGGGACACGTGAAGGAGGGGCATACAGGGCTGTGGCGGAAAGGGAACTTCATGGAGAAAACATTTCATGGATCCTAAGGCTCTTCTCCATCCTCCTTTTGTGTTTCCATTTAATATCCCGAAGTGATGATGCGTCTTATAACTGGTGTCGTAGCTTGATTAGCACGTTTCGCCCTTGGCGGTAGGTGGGCAGGTTAACGGTGAGATTACTCTGTGGAGACAGTGGACCCCACATGGGGAGGGAGGGGAGTGTGCCGGGCCAACTGCGGGCTTGCACAAGGAGTGGGGGTCGCAGAGTCCAGCGTGGGGGTGCTCCCGGAATCCGTCATCCACAGGCACTGCCCTGCGGGACCTGAACTTGTGTCTTCTCCTTTTAAAATCCCCGAAGCAAAGAAAAAGCCTCTGGAAGGGGCGAATTGTCACATGTGATGGCCGTCTCTGGGGAGCCTTCTGGACAACTCTGTCAGGTTGCTGACTGCCTGGGAAGTGGGGTCCACCCTGTGGAGGGGGACTGGGACTGGACATCGGACTGGTTTGCACGGGGACTGTGGGAGCTCAGTGCAGGATCACGGAGATCCAGGCCGTGGCGGGGACACACTCGATGCCGTGTCACCTGTGGTACCCTCGGGAGTCCCTGTGCGAGTCTGTGGCTGTCACGTTGTCCTCCCAGCTGCTGAAACGCAGGGCTTAGGATATGGTCCCAGATCCTGCGCAGGCTGAAGACACCATTTGCCTGCTGATTTGATGCTTGCCGCTTGGTGTTATTTCTAGGTCAAGGTGGTGTCTGTGGGCAGGTGGGTATACCCACTCTTGGCAGAACATGATTGGGTTGGCCCATGTTCCCTGTGTTGTCTTAGTTCCCAGGAATCCCCCTGCTTCTGCTGCTTGTGATTGTCTTGTGTTGAGATCCTGAGTTAATGTGACTTGTATTAACCTGAAATCTGAATTTGCTGCCTCTTTTTTAGAGTAAGTACGTTGATACAAACGTTGTGTTGCTGTTGAACCAGAAAACAGGGAGTTTGCTGATGAATTGATCAGGAAATAACATGCCGGGTGGCAGCATGACCAACACCCAGTTCTTGGTGGGGATAGCTGGGCTCCCCTCCACGGGTGTGGGCAGAGCTCCCCCCACCGCGGGCGCAGGCGGAGCTCGCCCCCATCTCCACGGGCGTGGGTGGGACTGGCAGCCTCCTCCCACGACACACTGTGCTCCTCGAGGGGGATGCACTTTACACCTGAGCATGATTGGCAGTTAGCTTGGAGTGTAAGATGATGTCAAGTGAGGACAGAGGACAGCTACAGAGTGACCTCAGCTAGCTCGCACTTCACACAGTCTGATGTTGAAATTCACCCATGTGCTGAGTTGTTGCTAAAACACACAATAAATGATGTATCCTCACTGATTTCCAAGGCAAGTGGGTCTCTAAGTGGGTTATTGAAATGGGAAGACTTTCTTTAGCCTGGTTGTGCTTGTGGGCAAGTCCTGAACTGCTGGGGACAACAGAAACCCACCTTCACCTCTACCCTCTCCGCCTCCTGCTGCCCTGTGGCAGCCAGGCCCCAGATAGCCGGTGGGCAGATTGGATTCCAGCGGGCTTTACGATGACCACCCAGGGTCCAGTCCACCTTAGGAGCAGAAGCTATTCTGCCCGAAGGTTCTCCCTGCCCCCACATCAGCGGGATCCAGTTTTGAGCATAAAAAAGGTCTAAGGTCATAGCCGTACAGCTGAACGCTACATATGAGCCCGTTTTCTGTTCGTCCCTGTGAGCCTGGACGGAGTCCTGCACTGCTGGGGAGTGTTTACCACTGTGTGCACAGAGGGGAGCAGACCTTTATCTGTGGCCCTGCAATCAGATGCAAAACTCTTGCGTGTGACCGCTGGGGAGGTGCTTACAGATTTTTTTGAGAGCTAGGTTCTTATTTTTAGATATCCCAACCTCTTTTAAAACTGCCCTCACTTACCAAAAACAAGCGTACATATGAAAATCAGTTTTGGAGTGGAGAGGCATGTACTTTAGCTGAGTAAATACTAACTGCATGTTAAAAATAACAGCCCCAAATTACCGTAGCACCAGCTCTTCTCCAGCCTGCATTTTTATATCCATTTATGGTTATTCTTTCAGTATGAACATTTTAAAAGATTTTTGTGATACTTTTAATTATGGACAAATTACTGTTGAAATTCTGCATTTATAACATTTTAAAGAACTAATTGGGTTATATTATTTCTTAACTTTTCTGGAGGCATTTTACAAAATTTTACATAATTAATATTTATCTCTTTGCCAGCAATCAGTTTTTTTCCCCAGATCAGAAACCTGAAAGGAAGCATTCCTTATCCATTCAGTGATATTTAACTATGCGACTCTTAGTTTGTGAACGTGAGAACGAGATTATTGTGCATCTTTTGGGATAATTCTTGCTTCAGAGTGATAATGGTAAATGTGAAAATTATGGAACAGCTTGTTTCTCTGGGAATTAGCATTTGCATGCTCACCAGGTGGGAACTCTTGAAAATGTGGACATGAAAAGATTAAATTATATTCAGTTTATGTAGAAAGGAAATGTTAAAATCCTTTGTGGCACCACCGTGGTTGCTTAGCTACAGACCTGGGGTCATCGCAAGCTTAGAACTTGATCGGTCCATCCTCGGAGGAAATACTCCCAAGTAAGCACAAGCATCCTAAGTTCTGATATCCAGACTCCAGAATGTCAGGTGCAGTGGGACTGGTGGTAATTAGCACAGGTGTGTTGGCATTGTTGTGTGGGAGTCCTAACTCTGTCTCCAACCTGGAACAGGCATCATGGGGGTGGGGGAGCGGTGAAGGCAGAAAGGGACAGAGAGGTGGGGAAAGAGGCAGCCGAGCTCACGAGGGTTGGCGTCCAGGAGCCCTGAGAAAAAGGGGGAGGCAGATGCCCTCAAGCTGGAAG
Organism: Leptonychotes weddellii; assembly: GCF_054177405.1. NCBI lineage: Eukaryota > Metazoa > Chordata > Mammalia > Carnivora > Phocidae > Leptonychotes > Leptonychotes weddellii. The sequence goes on along the minus strand of NC_138373.1, from coordinate 36,388,994 downwards.
GTCAGGGACGGTGAACAATGTGGTCTGCAGTGGCCTGAGCTGGCCCTCCAAGTGTGAGCATGCCTGGTACATGACCTTTGCCCATGGGGAGGTGGTGAAGGTCAGTGCATGGGGACAGGAGAGGCCCCAGAGCTGTCCTTATTTGCTGACCTTCTCACAACTGTTGAGCACCAGCAGGTGGGGAGCATGGGACCCCCTCAGCTTCCTGTGCTGTGCAGGGTCTGTTGGCCATGCCTCAAACACACTGGACATAGGGAATAGAAACTCTGGTTTAACAGCATCCGGGAGAGGCAGCTCTTAGTGAGGGAACACGTTCCTGGTGGAAGCATCCAAACAGGAGGAAACCTAGAGACTCGGTGTGTGTCTGTGGTAGGAGGGAAGACGGTGTGTGTCCGTGGTGGGACGGAGGGTGGTGTGTCTGGTGGGATGGAAGGCAGTGTGTCTGGCGGGACAGAGGGCGATGTGTGTCCGTGGCGGGAGGGAAGGCGGTGTGTGTCCGTGGTGGGACGGAGGGTGGTGTGTCTGGTGGGACGGAGGGTGGTGTGTCTGGCGGGACAGAGGGTGGTGTGTGTCCGTGGCAGGAGGGAAGGCGGTGTGTGTCCGTGGCAAGAGGGAAGGTGGTGTGTGTCTGTGGTGGGATGGAGGGTGGTGTGTCTGGCGGGACAGAGGGCGGTGTGTGTCTGTGGCGGGAGGGAAGGCGGTGTGTGTCCGTGGCAGGAGGGAAGGCGATGTGTGTCCATGGTGGGACAGAGGGTGGTGTGTCTGGCGGGACAGAGGGCGGTGTGTGTCCGTGGCGGGAGGGAAGGCGGTGTGTGTCTGTGGTGAGACGGAGGGTGGTGTGTCTGGTGGGACAGAGGGCGGTGTGTGTCTGTGGCAGGAGGGAAGGCAGTGTGTGTCCGTGGCAGGAGGGAAGGCGGTGTGTGTCCGTGGTGGGACGGAGGGTGGTGTGTCTGGCGGGACAGAGGGCGGTGTGTGTCCGTGGCGGGAGGGAAGGCGGTGTGTGTCCGTGGTGGGACGGAGGGCGGTGTGTGTCCGTGGTGGGAGGAAAGGCGGTGTGTGTCCGTGGGGGGCTGTAATACGCATCGCTCAGTGGATGACATGGACAACCCTTGTTCACCCTGGCGTGGCCCATGCTCCCATTATTCATGCCCATATGTGGAAAAGACGGTGTTACTGGGGACTGGCCCATTTTCCTGTTTTCTGAGTGTTTGGGCATTTACAGTTTACGTACACCCTGTGTCTGAATTTTTACACAACTGAGCTTCTCAACCCTAAGACACCTTTGTAGCCCGCACACCATGCTGCACGGGGAGCGAAGTCCTCACCCTCAGTGTCTGCAAATGCCTGTGTTTTTGTATAAATTTTTCTTTTTTGGAACTTCCAGTTAGTGCCTTTTAGTTAACTAGCTCACTGTTGTGAGAGCGCCCCTACCAGCTATCTCCGCAAGTGCACACAGTTTCGTGTTCGTTTTCCTCTGATGAGTATTTTATCAGTGTGGATATTTGTGTGGATGCCGAATCCCGGGGTGCTGGTGTCGTGTGTCCTTCATTCTCTCTTCGTTGTATTTAATGACTTCTGTCGAGGTGTGAAAGGCCAAGTGCCAGGTACAGGCCACAGGGAAGCTTGACCTTGGATGTAAAGCCCTGCTCAGCTGTGTGTTGCTTTTGAGCAAAGTTAAGTGGACTCTCCATTCCCAGGGGAAACAGATACAGACACACGACCGGAACCACTCAGAACATGAATCTTTCAGCTTACGTGAGGTCCAGGAAAGTTAGTTTGCAAAGTTTAACCTTTTCTATTGTAAGTCTTCAGTAACTATTTTCTAGAGGTTGTTGGGTGTCAATATATTTCTTGTGCATAAAACTAATCATAAATTCACTAAAATTGATGACTAAAAATGGAATATTAATTTAGCTGTATTGCTTCTGAAGGAAAAAATACCCAATGTAAAATACTGGTTATGTGTGCTTGCAAAGTATAGTGCAGGATTCTCTTATAATGCACGTGGTTTTAACATCTACCTTGGTTAGTAGTTTCGACCTGTAGGAACAATCATCTTACGTAGTTTAGGGTAAAACTGCAGATGTGTTCGTGGTGTTTTTCTTCCTTAAACAAAGAAGATATCACTCTTCTATGCCAATGTTAATAGTAGGAAGCTGGGTTTTTTTCCCCCCATGATTAAAAGTAAATTTTCAGAAAACCCTTTTAGCCTTTATAAATTTAATTTACCTTAATATCCCTCTAGGATAAAAATGAGAAACCAAAATATAAAAGTATTTGTGGACTGCCTTTAAAAACTTAAATTATATCACAAAGCTATAGTAATCAGAATGGTGTGGTACTGGCATGAAAGCAGACATGTAATTCGATGGAATGGGATAGAGTTCAGAAATAAGCCCACACATATATGGTCAGTTAATTCATGACAAATGAGGCAAGAATACACAATGGGGAAAGGGTAGTCTTTTCAATAAATGGTGTTGGGAAAACTGGACCCCTTGCACCATGCACAGAAACTCAAAATAGATTAAAGACATAAATGTAAGACCTGAAAACAAAAATCTTAGAAGAAAATAGGCAGTAAGCTCCTAGACATCAGTCTTGGTGATGATTTTTTGGATTTGACACCAAAAGCAGAGGGAACCAAAGCAAAAATGAACAAGTAGAACTACATGAAACTTAAAAGCTTCTGCAGAGCAAGGGAAACCATCCACAAAATGCAAAGGCAACCTATGGAATGAGAGGAAATATTGCAGACCATCTATGTGATAATGGTCAGATATTATGGTCAGATATGGTCTGATAATGGTCAGGTATTACTGATATCTTGATAATATCAATATGCAAAATATAAAAAGAACTGATGCAAATCAATAGCAGTGAAAATAATTGCAATAACAATGCAATATTGCAATAATGCAATAACAATGATGTAACAAATGGACAGAGAAACTGAATAGATATTTGTGCAAAGAAGACATACGGATGGCTGAGAGACATGTGAAAGGATGCTCAGCATCACTCATCAGGGAAATGCAAAAGGAACCACAGTGAGATATCACCTCACACCTGTCAGAATTGCTAAAATCAATAACACAGGAAACAACAGGTGTTGGTGAGGACGTGGAGAAATTGGAAACTTGTGCACTGTTGGTGGGAATGCAAGCTTGTGCAGCCCCTCTGGAAAACTGTGGAGGTTCAGGTATTATATAGTCTAGCAATTTCACTTTTGGGTATTTTTCTGAAGAAAATGAAAACACTAACTCAAAAAGATATCTGTACCCCGAGTTCACTGCAGCATTATTTACAACAGTGAAGATATGGAGGCAGCCCAAGTGTCCAGTGATGGATAGATGGATAGAGAAGATGCAGTATAAAAATGCAATGGGGAAATACTCAGCCGTAAAAAAGGATAAAATGTTGCCATTTGTGGGAACGTGGATGGACCTCGAGGGCATTATGCTGAGTGAAATAAGTCAGAGGAAGTCTCTTTCATGTGATATGCCTGTGTGTGGAATCTAAAGGAAGCTCATGGATCCAGAGAGCAGATAGATGCTGCCAGAGGCAGGGGGTCGGGGCTAAATGGGTGAAAGGGGGTCAAGGTACAGACTTCAGTTATAAAATAAGTTGTTGGGAGGTAATACACAGCGTGGGGACTGTAGTTCATATTTGGTTGCATATTTGATAGCTGCTAAAAGAGTAGATCTTGGAAGTTCTCATCATTAGAAAAAAAATTAAAAAGTAAAATAAGTTTTGATGCCACGTGCATTTAGAAGATAAACATTCATAAGTGGAAAATGTTTAAGAACCCATTAAGGGCAGTTGGTGAGCAAGCATTGGGAGAAAAGCGGTTTGTCACCCGCCCCGTGTCTGTCCCTGTGATGGGTGCGGTCTGCCTGCAGGGTCTGAGGGAGCCTGGGCATAAGGAGCAGGATGAGCTGCTCCAGGGTCCCCGAGCACATGCAGACGTGAAGACGTTGGCCCTGCGTCTCCGGGGAGAGGTTAAACACTGGTGTAACTGGTCCTTGTAGTGGACGCTGTAGAAATCCTTGAATGTGTTACATCTGACCATCTGCTCAGCAATCCTGTGTCCTTCGAGCTTGTTGGCTGCCTGAGTAACCCTCGGGGAGACGTCTGACGCCTCGCGGAAGGGAACCTCCCTGCTGGAGGCTGCATGGACCTGGGAATCCGTCCTCCACACTTCCCTAAAGATTATACACAGCTCTGAGTCTGTATGGAACAGGGAAAACTAGAAACTCAGAGGGGTTTTCTGTTTTGTTTTCTTAAGTAAATGCCGAGCTTTTCTGTTTTTACTTTTCTGTATAGGATCTGCAGTAAAGTAGCACATTGGCTTGGAAACAAAATCGTTACTTACTTTATGGTGAATCTTAAGATTATGGTTGTTTGGTAACATTTTTTCCATTAAAGAGGGCACAGAATTTTTCTCACATGTAACTCTGATCAGTCCGCCAGCCCCGCCACCCATCATCTGAGTCACTGACAATCAGCCCTTTAGCAGCTGGGGAGGAGGTGACTCCCAGGTTTCCCTGGGGAGAGCGCTTCCTGGGCAGCCCTGCACCTGTGAGGTCTGGCCTCCTGGGGATTTCCTGATGGGGGAGTCTGCTGTCCCCTGGTGGCAGGCTGGGGTCAGCCCCTGGAGGCTGCATGCCGGGGATGCTCCTGGGGGGGGGTCCTGGGTCAGGAGGTGCTGCGTTCCGGAAGCAGCCGCACAGTGTGTGTGTGCACATGCGTGTGCACATGTGTGTGCATGTGTGTGTGTTGCGAGTAGCAGCAGAGATTTATGTGCCCCTGAGACGGCGCGCAGAGGGCACACTGATGTTGAAAACGTGCAGGAGGACGTGGATTTGGCCATGCTGCGCCTCATGTCCGGGAGAAAGCCCTGGGTTTTAAGGAGGTGGGTGTGACGAACATGGGATGGGAGGAGTGGTGTGCATGGTGCCCCAGTGTGACTGAGTCCTTCCATGCCGCCATATAGGATGGTCCGAGTGTTGACGTTGGGTCGGGTCAAATACCCTTGATCTTTACAACATTTGGTTGGCAGCCGAAGAGCAGACAGGGAGTGATGCTGACTTCAACCCACGGGCACGTGGGGCATGTGAAGCCGTCCACTGTCGTTCGCACCATCATGAGACACGGTTGCCAGCTTTTCCAGCCCTGTCTCCTCCTGTCCTTCTGGACTTGGGTCCGCATCTCAGTGGAAGAGTTTTTGTTCAGTTTCTCTTTACTGCTGAACTGGTCCTCCTGTCCAAAATACCAGCCACTGCGTGGGTGGGGTGGTTTCACTGCGGCTGTGTCTTGAAGCCTGGCTGACAGGGTCACAGAGCAGACCAGAATGTTCCGGAAAGCAGAAAACTCTGGAAGGGGGAAATGTTACTATTTGCTGGCACTCGGCAGCTCCTGTACGTCAGTAGTACGTGTATATTCAGGGTAAATAGGAAGCTCAGCAAAGAAGTTTGAGTAAAATAATTTCTGAAAGCAAAACAGACAAGGTGGGAGCAAGGGTCTTGGAGGTGACGGATGGGGTACGCCCCTCAAACCCTCCTTGTCTCCAGGTTGGGGGCGATCACATGCAGCTTCCCTCCCAGATCTGCTGCCTACTGAGGATTTGCAGGTAAAGTCATGGCTTAGCGCTTGGAACCTAGTTAAGAATTCAGGAAATATTAGTTATCCTTGATGTCTTAAAGATCCTCCAAGACAAGGATTGGTACGGATAAATCTAAATGTTAGATGGTCGTGCTGCTGAGCACTACGGCGGTAACCTGGCTTTTGATTTGTCTGATCCGTTGCAAACTCACGCTCACCCTGGTTCCTTCCTGCCGGGCTGAGATGTGCCACGCTGCTGGTCCCCTTCTCCTGTTGCTGTGAAAGCAAGAACCCTTGACCTGGAAGCAGGTCACCACGGTGGAGGACAGTGAAATGACACCGTAGGACCTGCCTGAGGCACCGTTGGAGCACCTCTGTTCTGAGCTGGTCTTTACGTGTGGACCACAGGTGCGGGGTTTGCTGGAGTCCAGGGTCCCGTCTGTCTGCCGTTCTTCAGATGCTCCTCCCCTAAGAAATACTCTTGCTCCCTGATCTCTGGTGCACTCCAGCGTCCTCCTGGTACGTCTGCCCTCAGAACCCAGGACCTCAAGTCACTGATCACTCGTTAACCTCGTGGTCTGTTATGATGTGCTAACGGCCACCAAGAGGCCAGTCGGACTCCTTAGCAGAGAACTGTCCCGGTCTTACTGCTTCTGGGAACCATGTTCACTGCCAAGGGGATCTGCAGGAAGGCCTTCTGGCTCAGTCACCTCAGGATTTCCCGTGGCTCCTACCACAGTGATGGCATCCCGTTGGTGCCTAATCCACGGCATTTGCATGGACTAGCCATCCATCTTGGCGAGCCCTGTCTTGGCTGGCTGTGTGTGCTTGGGGGAATGTCTGTGACTTTACAGATGAGTGTGTGAATGGGGTTGTGTGTGCAGGGGTGGAGCGTGGTGTGGGATGGGTGGCAGGAAGGGCAGGCTGGGGAGCAGTACCCCGTCCCTGGAGCTCGTGCTTCTGCAGAGCCAGCTGCAGTTGAGGGTCTGGTACCCCACCCCCTGCAGGCCCCAGCAGGAAATCTACAGAGGGTTAAGTGGGGCACTGGCCAAGTGTGCGTCTCCATCTGAATGAGGGTGCTCAACTGCGTCTGCCTGTTGCCCAGATTCTGAGCACAGGGGAGGTCCCATCTGCGGAGTTCACTGCATGTGGTCCCTGCCTCGTCCAAGTTTGGCTGAGCTCCCACCATGAAGAACAGACTCTGGTGCATTATTAGTGTTGATGGGTGGAGGCACCGTCCTGCAGCCCCATGTCAGGAGCCATCATGGTGTGGGCCGGTGTTTGACAGAGTGGGGGTGTGGACTTTGAGTTCTGGGTGAGTCCCTGCTGCACTGCTTACCTGTGGACCTTGGAATAATGCCTTAGTTTTTCTGAACGTAGGTTTTCTTGTCTGTGGGACAAGGTTGTCAGCAGCTGAGCCTGAGACATTAGCGTGTGTGAAGGTGATGCCTGGCTCTTGGAGAGAGCTCCGTGGTCCCTGGTCTTCCTCCTCCATCATCTTTCCACCCTCTTGGTTAATCAGTGTCTGTGGGAGTCACCAGTGAGTGAACAGTCGGCAGGAAGCTAGCGGGGATGAGGTCAACGAACCACGGTGGTGCAGGGAAGAGTAACAGAGCTCCACATGGAGGGCTACGGGCTGGCCAGCTGGGCCCACACCAAAGGCCGTCTGCCCTCTTGGGAAATGACTCCTACGTTTTTTATCACACATCATGATCATCCTTGGCAAGAAATACTTCAAGGTGCCTTCTGCCTGTTCATCAGCTGTGGATTTTCAGGGGGATTCCTTGCATGAGCTGCTTCAGAGTATGGGGGACAGGATGTCAGCCTTCCAGCCGGGAGGGACTGCAGTGAGGGCAGGGGGACACCCAGGCCAGCAGGGGTGAGATGTGGTGGGGGGATCTCCTCCTCTGTGTCCCACCCCTGCTAGCTAGGCTCAGGGCCTGGGAGGTTGACCCCACCTGTGTGACAGTGGCTGTGAGTGGCTCGGCGGCATGACGTCTGGGGGAGCTTGGAGCAGATAGTCTGGGCCCCCGTCTCTGGCCCACCGCGCAATGTCTCTGCTTTTCCCAGTGGCTCATGCTGCATAAGCTGTGGTCCTGGACTGAATTCTGCAGAATCAGGAACCGTGAAAACCCACAGCTCTGGGGATGTTGGGTGTCTTGGTCTTGTAAGTCTCAGAGCTTCCAGAGCAGTTTAAGTTGGGGGCATGTGCATGTCTCTTCTGGACGCTGTTAGACATCAGGATGCCACAGAACACCAGCATTTCTTCCTGTTCTTGGCCAAACAGAAGGTGCTTTAAGAGAATCTCACGATGTGCAGCGTGTCTCCATTCGCTCCCCGAGGACCTAGGGATGGTGGCCTGGGCCTCTGCTGGACCCTGTCCCCACAGGGTCCTTCTGTGAAGGCTCTTGGGGAGCAGGCAGAGCAGGCCGCATGTAGGCCTGTCCGTTCTGCAGCAGATGGTGCTCTGAGCAGCTCTATGTATGGTCCCTCTCCCGACCCCGCAGGGCCCCATGAGGGAAACACGGCTGGGATCTTCCCCCTTTATTTCTCGGGAGATTGCCACTGAGACGCATTGGCTCTGGGCAAGGACTGGGCAGGCGGGGAGCTGGGCACACACATGCAGCGGCCCGAACCCCGACGCCTGGCCCAGCCTGCCGAAGCGAGGGACAGGTGCCGTCAGCAGGCACGGATGGGCTTGGGGAGAAGGTGGGACCCCTGCAGGTATTCCTGGAAAGGGAAAAAAAGCTTTCCATGTTAGAAAAACAGCGTGGCATGGCTGAGTCAGGGCAGCGAGCCAGCCAGGAGGGGGACGGCCAGAGGTGGTGGCTGGCAGAGGCGACAGGCTCGCAGATGCCCCGGCTGAGGTGTGTGGCAGCCCTCGTGGGCTTGGCAGGGGGACGTGGAAGGAACATTGTTGGCGGGAAAATGCGCTTTTGGTTACTTTTCATTGTTTCTTTTAAAATGTGGGCAGCCTCAGGCGAGTGGTGGAGGAACAGCTTGCTGGTGGGGAAACTGAGGCGGGAGGTCACGCAGGCCTCCCAGCGCCACGTGCCCGAGCTCTTGGGGCCAGTTTTGACATGGACTCCTGGGCATGTGGGCTGCTGCTTCTCTCCTGTGACTTCTGGTTGGCTCCACCTTCTCGGAACCTTCGCGTCCGTCCGAGAGGCTGGCCTTGCGCTGTGTGCCGTGACCGATTGGCCCGGATGCTGCTGTCTCTGACTTCCTCCTTAAAACACCGTCGGGGAACTGTTCCTCACATTGTTCTTGGGGGCACGGCATCTGGCTTGCAGACGTCGTCCGCGGAGGTCTGGGGTCCCAGGGACCGGCCTGCGCTGACCCCACGGTGGCCCCAGGTGCCTGGACCCGCCGGCTCCGAGCTCCATTTCTGGATTGGCTCAGACATGGGAGGGGCCAGGAGTGGACGCTTTGTGCTGAGTGGACACACGTGCGGTCTTTCCAAGGGGCGGAGCTTCTGGGAAGTCCCTGGCAGTTGTAAGGTTCTGAAGGACGGCCGGGTGATCCTGAGAGCATTAGTGGTTAGTCCTGGCATGCTGGCCACGGCTTGGCCACGACCACATGGCCACGCTCCTTCACCATCGTGTGTAACCAGGTAGATGTCAGGGGATCTGGGGCCAGAAGCTCATTTTCTGGTGTGAAGTGAGAACTTGGAGCAGCTCATGAATGAACATGGACCCCGTAGGCTCGCAGCTGCGCTGGGGGGCAGGGGGCGATACGTGGCTGGGGGTGATGCGTGGCCGGGGGCGATGCGTGGCCAGGGGCGATGGCATGGCCAGGAAGCATGCAGCTGGCTGAGGGTGTGCTCAGGTAGGAGCGAGCCCCCCAGGAGCCCCTGCCACGTGGCCTGCATTTGTGCCCACGCAGAGTGGCTCGTCCTTCCCCAGGAAGAGCAGAGAACCAGCCACTGGCATTCTAGGCCGTGGCTTCTTCCGCTTTGTGGTCAGTATGTCACTCAGTGCCCTCCATGCAATTTAAAGTGAACTTTGTGAGCATGTTGCCACGAGCCTGGTGGTCGGGGGAGCCAGCAGGCCACAGCAGACCCCGCATGGGCCACGGCCAGGCTGCACTTTGGCCACGGGAGCCGCGTGGACAGTGGGGGCCCAGGGACAGCACGAACCAAGGAGGGTGTGTCTGCGGGGCCCCTGTCCTGCTCGGGAGGAGGAAGCAGCATCCCCACCGTGGGTGAGCAGATGTGGGTGCTGCTGGAACAGCCCCACAGGACAGTCCACACGTCTATCCATGGCGCTCGTGATTGTGGTGAGGTGGGCTCTGTGTGCCGTGGGGGGGTTGGGGGTGGCAGCAGACCCGGATCGTAGCCCCGACGCCCCACTGTCTGTGCACCTCCCATGGCCCTGGGTTCCCCGACCTGCCTGCGCTGTCCAGCAAGCCGCGTGTGACGGCCGGCCAGCGATTCTGGGCCTCGCTGAGCAGGCGCCGCAGAGGGCGTTTTGCTTGCGGTCACCTTGCCGGCTGGATCTACGCTCAGACTTGTTTGATCAGAAGCATAAAGTATTTGTGGGAGGGCGCCTGGGTGGCTCAGTTGGTTGAGCGACTGCCTTCAGCTCAGGTCATGATCCTGGAGTCCCTGGATCGAGTCCCACATTGGGCTCCCTGCTCGGCAGGGAGTCTGCTTCTCCCTCTGACCCTCCCCCCTCTCATGTGCTCTCTCTCATTCTCTCTCTCTCAAATAAATAAATAAAATCTTAAAAAAAAAAAAAGTATTTGTGGGAATAGGTTCGTTTTCAGATGAAGTGGGTTTCCATATTAAAACAATTTTAGAGCAGTTTAGAACAGTGGAGACTGCGGGCTTCCCCCCACACCCGGCACCTCTGGCTGACGCCCTACGTTAGCGTGGCACGTTTGTCACAACCCGTACGTGAGATTTCAGGGATTTCCTCGTTTTCCTGCCACAGACGGTGTCTGGGGCAACACGTGATGTTTCGGTGTCCTGCCTCCTCCCTCCTCTGGCCACCACGGCGTTTTCTAGGACATCCCGTGATAGAGACTTGACTGGGGTCGTGGGTCTGGGGAGGGAGACCTCGGGGGCGAATGCCGTTCCGGCGACGTCCTATCAGGGATGGGGCTTCAGGGATACGGGACGGTCATCGATCTTGACCCCTGCAAGGCTAAGGTCACACGTGACTGATTTCCCCAGCAGGCGGGCTGCAAAGTGTCTACCCGGCCGACGGTTTGTGCGCGGGAAGCCACGTGCAGGTGTCTGTGGCCGCGCTGGCTAGCGTGCCCTCAGTAAGTGGGCGCACACAGCACCGCTGCCCCACTGGGGCCGCCCAGAGCCTGGCCAGCTTGCCTGCACGCTGCCTCCTGGGGGAGGCCAGCGTGGAAGGGATGCGCACCATGTGGCTGCAGTCATGTGACGGCGCGGGAAGGGCACGCCGGTGCCACCGCACACAGATGAACGTGCTCCACGGCATGAAGAGTGCGTGGTCCCCGGGAGTGTGCGGCTGCGTGGACGGCTGCGCTAGCCCTCCGTCACGTCATGGCGCACAGCCTTTACCGCGGACAGCTGACGTCACCCCGAAACAGCAGTGACCCAGACCTCGCCCCTCTCCCAGACGGCACTCCCTGCCAGTTCCGTCCGACCCGCTGGTGTCCCTTCGGCGGGGGTGGTTAGAGCATCGTGCACAGGGCCTAACCTCTCTCCACCTGGCCTCTGGAGGAGGGGTCTGCACTGGGACGCGGTCCCCGCTCCGCCTCGCCCGGCGCCCCCGCACGTAAGGTCCTAGACTGTGCCTGCAGGGCCGGCGCGGGCGGAAATCTGTTCTTTGTAAACTGAGGAATGCAGGATCCACGAAGGTAACACTCGGAATCACGGTTTTCCGGATGAGGTCGGAAAGGCAGAACGTGAGGGAGTCTGCCAGCGGCTGTATGAATACTCAGAGCGTCGGGACGGGTCTGGGACGGGACAGTGACGTAACTGAGGCGCGGAAGCTGGGACACAGGCACGGGCCAGGGCTGTGGCTGTGTGGTCATGTTGCGGGGCCCCTGGGGGTGCAGGCGTGGACCCCTTGCTTCTCCATCACCATCGATCCAGGGGCTATGGGCACCGTTCACAACACGTTGTGAGGAGTCCCAGGTTAAGCAGGAATTCAGAGGAGAGGCTGAGAATACTCTCAGTGGGAGAATGTGTGGGACCTTCTGGGTGGGAGATGGTCAGAAGCAAGGGTGAAGGCTCACCAAGGTTGTGGCTGGGAATGGGGGTCAGGGAGAGCGTGGCGGGGTACGTTGCCCACATTAGAGGTCTACGCTCACCCTTGAGGATTGCTTCCATCCGGAAAGTCGATTTATTTCTAACTGCTGCCTGGCTGTCCAATGGACCATCTCATGTCCGGTGCTGCTCAGAGCTGATGTGTGAATAGCCATGTAGGTGTCCCCGCGGCATCCACTTGGAGCCGAGCTCTGGGCAAGAGAGCCTCCCACGGAACCCGGGCCAGAGGCTCTGTGTTGTGTGAGGACAGGCAGGTCAGGTTCGGAGCCTCAGGTCCCTGTGAGGTGCGTTAGCAACACCGACCTTGTGGGGCGAGAGCCCTGACATGGGCGTCACCCCCAAGCTCAGTGGGTGGTTAACCGTTAGAGCATCCACATTCAGTGCATTTGTTCAGCATGCACTGAGTATCCACTATGGGAAAACAGTGGTGAGTAAGATTCCCACTCTTAACCTCTCTGGGCTTTGGTTTTTTAGCTGTTAGCAGTGTTCTCGGCACCAAGTTGTAGGGCAGACGAAGTAACGCCTTTGAAAGGCTTTTGAAACTGGCAACACACAGATTTGGTGGTGACTTTATCACCAACGTAGCCTTTACTGTATTAAAATTTGGTAACACACCAGCGGTTTTTTTTGTTTTTGTTTTTGTTTTCAGTTAATGTATTTCCTTTATTTGGTGTTCCTTTCCTTGGCAAATGACTAAAAACAGAAAACTGATCAGGCCCTTGAGGGGAAGATTTTATGTCCCAGAGCCTGAGCGCATGGAGTTTGGGGTCAGATGGCCAGGGTTGGAACCCTTGGTCCCCCACCAGCTAGATCTGCAACCATCCTCCTTGAACCCCGGAGAGATCTCCCCCAAAAAGTACGAGCACTCTCAGGTACCATCGGGATTGCTGTAAGGATCAAAGGAAACTGCATACAGCAGGTGCTCACCAGATGCAGTGCCTGCTTTGTGTGTAGGATCCATCAGGGAAGGAAGGCGGTGGAGTCCAGGGCCCCCTGCTGGTGCCTGTAAGGTGCTCATGCTCAGGTGTGTTTTGATCTCAAGTCCCCAGCTGTCTATAAAGTAATCTCACACAATTAGGATCTAGTTAAAGATAATGGGTTTTGGATGACTTTTCCTAACTCCAGCTGCTGTAACAAATCCCAGGATTTTAATGGCTGACCTCAAACTCCTGTGGAATTCTTGGCCAGCAGGTGGCCTTAGGCATGCCTGTGGGACCAGGTGCTGGTGGCCCAGGGTCCACCTTCCACCTTCGTGGTGGGCTCTGCACTCAGGCAGCGTGGGGAGGGACGGGCTGGAGCCAGCACCTCACCCATCACGGCATCACCACTTGACTGATGAAACCAACCAGTCTCACAGCCACGCCCAGCACACGCCGGCACATGCCTGATTTTGTGGAAGAAGCTGGGACCGCAGTCCAGCTGTGCATGAAGGAGCGAGACCAGGCTTGGGACTGGCCCATCACCAGGTCGCGGGAGGATCTGAGGGCTCTGTGGATGGTTCCACAGAATCCGAAGACCACGAAGGCTCTGCGTGTTTCTCTGTGGCGGTCCATGGGGCTGGGTGAGGAGACAAGGTTCGTTTCCTTTCTGAGGAGTCCATGTTTGTGTGCCAGAGATCACCCAGCTGCGTCCTGTGCCAGCGCCATGGACCTCCTCTTGGTCCTGTGAGGCCGCCGTCCCTTTCTCAGGAAGGGGAGAACCGAGCTCTTGGTGACGAATCGGAAGTAGGACCGTGAGTTTTCATGGCTACCACTCGTGGTCCACAACTGCTTTTCCTTTCCTGTGTCTCTCTCCTGTTTCTCGCCTTCTGCTTCTCTCATTTGTGGACATTTTAAACACGCTTACATGTAGCTCCTGTTGATAGGCACGTTCCTCTTCGCCACTTGTGTTCTTTCCCTGGTTCTCACCACTGAGAATTTTATAATGATCCGTTCGTGTTTGTGTCACTTTCCCTTCAAAAACACAGGTAGTTATAATTAGAATTGGACACTGGAGATAAGAAAGGTCCTGCTATGGAGAGATGTGGACGGTGGTGTTCATGTCACGACAAGTTGTCCGGGCTTGAGTACAACTGTGTTCTTGAGGTTTTTTGAATTTACTTCTTCACATAATGCCTTCAGAAGCGTGTTTTTCAATATTTTATTTATTTTAGAGAGAGTGAGCAGGGGGAGGGGCAGAGGGAGAGGAGAGAGAATCCGCTGAGCAGTGGGGAGACTGACACAGGGCTTGATCCTAGGACCCTCAGATCATGACCTGAGCTGAAATCAAGAGTCAGAGGCTCAACCGACTGAGCCACCCAGGTGCCCCAGAAGTGTATATTTAAATGTGCGTGTGTGGTTCTGCCACGGGCTTGGTGCGCTGGGGCCTAACCCGGCTGGCCTCCCACTCTCGCTGTTGGGGTGTAGAGCGCATGCGGGAAGTGCATGGGGCACGTGCATGGAGCGTGCGTGGGGCGCGTGCGTGGGGCGCGCATGGAGCGTGCATGGGGCACGTGCGTGGAGCTTGCGTGGGGAGTGCGTGGAGCGTGCGTGGGGAGTGTGTGGAGCGCAAGTGGGGCGCCTGCATGGAGCATGCGTGGGATGCGCATTGCGCGTGCGTGGGGCACGTGCATGGAGCATGTGTGGGGCGCGCGTGGGGGTGTGTGCATGGAGCGTGCGTGGGGCGCGTGTGCAGCAGCCAATCAGGTTTCGAGAGTGTTTCTCTTCCGTGTCTCAGCGCACCACGTTCTCCCAGGGCTCTGTGGTTTATACAGTAATTATTAGAGGACTGGGTTAATGAGATATTCCAAAGTGTAAATTAAAATTCTCAGTTTTCTCCCCTTTCCTCCTGAAGTTACTGGCTTCTACTGCAGCCAAAGTGTCAGCCCTCCTGGTTTTTCTATGACACTGAGTTTGTAATTTGTTTCATTAGAGGGTTTTTAAAAATGGTGACTGCACTTCATTAGCTGTCTTTGCCTATAAAGTGCCAAGAAGTTGATAAATAGGCATGATCCAAAGAGAACCACTTTTTAAAAGGCTTCAGTTTAGCTGCATAAACACAGACGTGCACATACATGCACACAGAGATGTGTATACACACATGCACACGTAGACACAGACACATGCACACACATGCAGACATCCATGCGTATACACACGTGTGAACAGAGATGCACAGAGGCATACCCAGACACATGGCTACATACATACATGCAGAGACATGCACACAGACCTCCACGCAGGCACAGATGCATGCATACAGAGGTAGACACATGCACATATAGACATGCACACACTCACACATACACACAGACATGCACAGATGCATACATATATGCACACACAGACACACATGCCCCCACATGTATACAGTCACGCACACACAGATACAGACAGAATTGCGTGCATACACACATACTGTTTTTTCTTCCCAGGATTTTAAATGTTTAATTTGAGCAGCAAACTTTATACGAGAGACAGGGGCAGGAAAACAGTTCTGCCGTGGTTTCTTCGAGCCTCACTGAGCCTGTCTACTTTTCGTAAATCTTACACACTCAGTTACGCTCGTTTAGACTAAAATCCTGCATTCGGGGGATACAGAGGGTTAGAGTACTGGCTGGTATTCATCCACGATCATGTTCCGGCGAGTTGGGACTGAGTGTTTCACGAGTTTGTCCAGATGTGTCTCCTGAGGGGCTGCGTGTGGGAGTGCGCTGGACTGCGCACCGTGGTGGCGGGTGGCGCCATATTAATGACAGTCCTCACCCAGCTGTGCCCCCCGCACACGAGCGGGCTTAGCTGCCACGCACCCCTGCCCCGTTAACCTCCGTTCCATCTCCTCGGGCCGACACTCGATGCTATAGATGCCTGTGGTGCTCTGCTGTAGCTCCCTCCCTTTTCTTTGAAAAAGAGAACCGCTCGCCAATCCTTCTTACTCCTTACAGTGGTATTTTGTTGAGGTATAATGGACATACAATATCCTATTAGTTTTGGGTGTATTTGATATTTTTGTACATTATGGAATGATCCTCATGATAGAGTGCATATTTAGTATACTTACGGTTGTCACGATACACAGCAAGAAGGGAAAGCTTGATGCATTTTTTCTGGGCTGGGGCTGTGCTGCAAGAGGTGAGGTTAATAGATCGAGAAGCTGGCGGCCTCACCCCGATTGTGGCCGGCTCGCGTGTGGCCACGCAGGACAGAGGCAGCCCCATCTCCACTGCGGCGTATCCCCAGCTCGTGTGTTTGTGGCTACAGAGTGTTCCAAAGGGGTTGGAGCTATTGAGGAGTGTTACTCATCCCTTTTTTGTTTATTGGGTGTTGCCTTTAACAGTTTGGAATTGTAATCGCTCCTCAGAGCCCCCGGTAGCCACGACAGACAAGGGTGCTCTCCGTGTAGCTGGATCCCTTCCTCTTCCGGGGCGGGCCCGCTCCCGAGCGGCGAGCAGGTGCTGCAACAGAGGCTCGGATGCATGTCCTGTGAGTGCCTGGCCTCCTGCGGCAGGAGTAGGACCCCGTTCACCTGCAGGGTCTGCTAAGTCACGTCCTCAGATGTTTGAATGAATGAAGGCATTAAACCCAGCACCACTCATTCACACGAGCTCTGAAAGGGGCTCTGAGTGTCAAGAAACAGAAATGTAAAGAGCTTCCCTTGGGGTGCTGTTTGGGATGCTGAGGGTTCGCCATGTAAGGAAAAGGACAATGCAAGCCTAAGGTGTGATGTCTCAGGAATTTTGGTTTGTTTCCTCTTTTTAATATGAAGCTGAAAAGAACCAGGTTAGCTGTCACGTCTTATTACTCAGTCTTTATGTTATGCTTCCTTTAAAAAAAAAAAGGAAGATACACTGAGTTATTTAGTTGCCGAGTAAGATAACACAAAATACCAGGAAAAAGTCTCATTATTCATAATTTAGGTCACTGAGTTTTCAGGGTATTTTCCTCCGAATTGGCATCCTGTGGCTTTAGGATCCTGTTTTTATTCATCTTTTACTGACTTGATTCTCACGTGGATGCTGGCAATGAAATCCTCACAGTTTGGTGCTGAACCACACACTGTATTTTCACCCCAAAACTTCAAAACTTCACCCCATAACAGCAGGTCGCAGTGTGTTTGGGAGGGCTCGCCCTCGCCCTTCTGCGTGAAGGGATCAGGAAGCAGCTCTGACCTGGGGTGTGGGAGCAAACACCCTCCTCCTTGTGGTGGCTGTCCTCCTGTGTCTGTTGGAGTGTGGTCTGTATCTTCTGCAGAGCTTTTGAACAGATTTCTGCCCAGCAGTGATTTGATAATGACTTACATGCATCATGGAGCCTGGGGGATACATATTCTCTGTTGTTCGCTCTTACTCTGGTCAGGCAGGCACTGGGGGTGGAGGCTGAGGTGTGGGGTCTGCATGCTTCCAGAAGACAAAGGGGGAGGTCTTCCTATGCAATGGTCTCTTTGTTCACAAAGATAAACCAGTTTTATCTGTTACCCAAAAATAGAAAGGAGTTGACTTTCTCAGTTAAGCGCGATCAGGAAACCAGAGTGTAATTCTCAGGTGAAAGAATCACTGTGGGAATGTGCCTTTTGACTTGGCTTTGAAGTCAGAGACGCAGAAGTTTAGGCTGAGTCCCTGGGTCCAGATGGAAAGCCATTATGGGCTGCAGAGTTTATCAGGTGTGTAGAGAGTCTTTATGAAAACCTTAGGGGGAGAACAAGGCAGGAATATTCTTCTTGAAAGGAATTAAAAAGTGTTAGCAGTGCACCCTAATTTTCTGTGAAAGGTCCATCAAAATGTAGGTCCCTTTCCAGTTGAACAGGAAGTTAAGAGCTGGAGAAATACTTGTGAATGTTGTTGAAATTGTTTTCTCTTCCCTTGTGCACAAACCATGGGCTCTGCAGGTGCGCAGCTGGGTGCTGTCTGGGGTAGGCAGGTGGTGCTCTGAGTGGGGGACCCCTCCTGGTTTTCTGCCGGCTTGGAAACCCCATGCCTTATAGCACAGGATGCCACATCTACTCTTCTTGATAGGATTTTGTCTTGTTTTTAAAATTAACATCTAGGGAAGGGAAAACTGACTCTCTTCTTGGTGTCCAGATCTGTGAGTTTTCTTTTGCTTACTGGCAAGCTGCTTATCCACACCATGGAAGGGTCTGTTCAAGCCTTTGCCAGGTTCTTCATGGGGATGCTGTCTGTCCTTTGTTAGAGGTATGGTTTGAAAACACTTTCTCCTGGTCACTAGCTTAGTTTTTATTCTGTTAGGAGTGCCTTTTTCAGAACAAATTTCTAAATTTTAAAAAAGTCCACTTTTTTTTAATGCTTCTATTCTTTGCTAACCCAAACTCATGACGATTTTCCCGTGTTCTCTTCTAAAATTTTAGTTTTGTTTTACATTTAGATCTAATACCCATTTTGAGTTAATTTTTATAGAAGCTGTGAGGGTTAGCTTGAGATTCTTTTTTTTTTTTTTTGCATATAGATGTCCATTTATTCCAGCACCATGATGAAAAGACTCTCCTTTCTCTATTTAATTCATTTTGCACCTTTGTCAAAAAGCAATTAGTCATATTTGTGTCTATTTGTAGGTTTGTTTGCCAATACCACATTGTTTCGATTATTGTTAACTTTGTGATAAATCTTAAATCAGGTAGTATGAATTCTCCAACTTTATTCTCTATCAATTTTTTGCTATTGTAGTTCTTATGACTTTTCATATAACTTGTAGAATTAGCTTGTGTATATCTAAAAAAAATTCTGCTAGGATTTTAATTTGATCACGTTCAATCGATCCATTAATTTGGAGAGTATTGACATCTTTATTATGCTGAGTTTTCCATTCCATGGACGCGATGTGTGTCTCAATCTGTATGGATCTTTTTTTATTTCTTTCTTCCCCATTTTGTACTTCTCAGCATACAGATTCTCCACGATCCCACAGATCCCATACATATTTTGCATGTTTTGTTATATTTATAGCTAAATACTTCTTGTTTATGTAGCTACTGTGAATGATATGTAAATGTAAAACGTTTTTAAAATTTTAGTCCCAAATATTTGTTGCTAGTATATAGTAATATGATCTGATTTTGTATGTTGTGACCTTGCTAAAGTCAGTTAATAAATCTAGGAGTTAATTTTGTAGATTCCTTGGGATTTTCTATGTAGGCTTTTGATTTGACTGATTTTTCTTTTTTTCTGTTTTTAATTTCTTTGATTTCTGGCTTTCCTTATTTCTTTGCTTTCACTTGTTTGGGGTTTATTTATATATATATTTTTCTATTTTCTTAAGGTCAAAGCTTAGATTAGTGACTTGAGACCTTTCTTTTCAGATAGAAACCTTTAATGCGGAAAGTGTGCAACTAATCACTATTTTGGCTATATTCCACACATTTTGGTTTTCACTTTTGTTCAGTTGGAAATACTTTTTACTGTCTTTTGAAAGTTCATGGTAGGTTTGTGCAGTGCATCCAAATCTCATTTTAGTTCATTTAGCAATCAAGATTCATGCAGGCTTCGTTCCAAATTTTCCCTCCTAATAATCTCACTTTCTGTGCGGTGACCAGTCGTTAGCAGTGGTGGAGCTTGACATACAGGTGGCTGATGCATGGCATGTGGATGATGGACAAGTTGTTACCATGGGAGAATTTGGATTCAAGTGCCATGAGGACAAGGGTTTTATGTTTTGTATTCTGCTGTTGCCAGGTCCGGAGAACACTGCCTGGCATGTAGCAGGTGTGGAAGGGAAGTATAATTTCACTTTTGTACTTTTCCACCCTGGCCCTTGGCTTCTCTGAGCTGCTTTGCTTTGCAAGCTAACCTGCAACATGACCCCGTGTGCAAGCCAGTTTTGTAGTTTGATTTAGACTTTGGTTACTGCTTATTTTTTCTTATTTTATATGAAGTGGGTTTTTTTTCTTTCTTTGTGCTCCTCTTTCCTCTAGGATTGGGATATACGGTGCCAACATATGTTACTTTGTAAAGATTAAAAAATTAACTTTAAACACCTGTGTACTCAAATATCCAGCAGAGGTTTCTTGATTCCAACAGCCTCAGTGAATAACATGTATTTTGAATAATTGCCACATATTATGTGCCGGGACTATCCAGATGTATCCAGATGTTTTATTCCCAACAGCTCGGTATTTTTGGCTTTGCTTGCAAATGAGTTTGCACACAGGAAGCCTCAGCATGTTTGCTGCAGGAACTCCTGCAGCTCATTGGTCTCACAAAGAGAAATAATGACTGTATAAAATTACCTGAAATAACTAGCCTATCACACGTCTACACGTCTTCCAGTATATCTGCCCTCCTTTCTCCTCCCCATCCCCCAGATCCTTCAAATTAACAGCCGTTGTTTTTAGAACTGAGCCATTATTTTAGAAAGTAGGATTAAAATAAATAAATGTTTGTATGTATGTATGTGTGTATATGTATATATGTATGTGTATACATGTATGTATATGTATTTATAATTTGAAAATAAAATGATTTAAAAATCTTTGCACACTCTGTATCTTGATACCAACAAGAGGGAGGTCATATTCAGCCATTCTCACTCTTTCTAACACAAACTCCATCTCTAGTTTTGTTTCCCATTACTTGGCCAGATGGGGCAATTTAAGAATGTCATTGAAATCATTAACTTAGTCACTACTTTGTTTTCACTTTTTGTTTGTTTGTTTAAAGATTTATTTATTTTGGGGAGAGAGAGAGAGAGCATGTGCACACGCACAGCGGGGAGGGGCAGAGGGAGAGGATCTCAGGCCGACTCCAAGCTGAGCAGGGAGCCCAACACAGGGCTTGATCTTACGACCTGAGATCATGACCTGAGCTGAAACCAAGAGTTGGATGCTTAACCAGCCGAGCCACCCAGATGCCCCTATTTTGACCTTTAAAAAAGTTTCAAAGTGAAAATAGAACTGTTATTTACCTAATCTTTCATTGAGCAAACATTTAGTGGTGGGGCTGTTTTCTTTACTACCCTCTACCGATTGCCTGGCCCATCGTAGGTGTTAATAAATATTTGCTGGATGAAGGAATGAATGGGAATAAAACTCCGGACCCTTTACATGGTGTTCCGAAGTTCTGAGGTCGAGATTGGGTGCAGGTGAGAGCCACAGGTGGGGCGGGGGGGGTCCTTGCTGAGCAGTAGCATGGCTCCGGTCAGATTCTGGGTCTCCTGAAGGTCAAGGTAACTCTGTGCTGTGTTGTACCTCATCCAAATGTGGAGGGCAGTGTGGCTCCTCGCTTCAAGGAGGAGGAGCGGCGGGCTTGCATCACCATGCCTGACCATCTGGAGAAGTGGCCGGGCACGTGGCCGGTTTGCTTTGCTCAGAGTTGCCTGCAGAGATGCACTTTGCCATCTCCTGAGGCTCAGAGGCACCAAGCATTTCCCTCCAGCTGATGTATCTCATGTTACGACCAAGAACCATTTCTTGGATGCAACAGTTTGTATATGTCTTCCCTCATTCCCTGCCCTTAGTGAGACAAGACGTGGCCACGGGCCCAAAAGAGTGGTAGCAATGAGACCACGTTGCCACAGACAGAAGGGTCCCAGGTCCACCTGCTTCCACTCCCTGAGCAGGTGGGTGCGTGCATGGACATCACAGTCTCTTTCTGCATGAAGAAGAGCTCAGCACAGAGCCGGCTAACACGCCTTCAGCAGCCGGGCCAGAGGGAGAGTGCCTTCCAGGGTGTTTCCTATACCTTATAAAGCCATCAGCTTAGAGGGATGTTAGGAAGGTTCCTGACAGCCGTGAAATTCCAAACATGGGAATGATTGCTTTGTTATACAAAGCATTCGTTCCAGCTTCAAAAGAAGAAATAGTCCTGACACCAGGAATGGAAAGCATCCTGCTAGGCTGGTCGGTTTACCCTGAATGATCCCAGCGTGGAGGTAGCTCGTGGCATGCGGTCCACTCTGGGACACGTCCGGTCACCTGGAGATCCCATGGCTGTACGCGCTTTCCCCTCTCGGTCAGGCATCACAGGGCGGGTGGCTCTGCACAGATCCCTGGGGGGCCCGAGTTTCTGGAGTGAGGCCAGGTTGGACAGATGGGGGCCCTGCAGTGTCCACTTCAGTCTGGCATTTGCTTGACCTTCCCTTTTCTAGGACTTGGGGTTTGCTTGGAAGTCTGGGCTACGGTATGAGTAAGAGGATGCTTCCTTTGGGGAAGAGGAGAAGAGTGATCTCCGTGTTACTCAGCTGTGTATTGGTGGTTTTGCTTTACTTGGGTTTTCATTTTAAATTTAAGACTTGTCTGCAAATCTTTTCTCTTTGTAACAGAACACATGACTTTAATTTCTCCTGCTGAATTTTAAGTCTTAAAGCGCTTCTTTAAGGATAATAATTTAAATACTCTTGATAAAATGGAAAGTATTTCAAAAGATCACTTTTATTTTCTCCTCACTGAGGAGAGATGATTTCTGCACTTTTCTGTCCTGTGTCCTTACTCCTGAAATGAAAGGGTGTTAGGTGGACAGGTGTCTCGAGCTCAGAAGCATGGAAATACACCATTTGGGTTGTACATGGTGAATACTCAAGCACGGGGTCCTGTGGTTGGTGTCCCTGGACTAACATGGTCTTTCGCTTCTGCAGTGAGCGAGCATTCACCAACCTGCTGTCAGCTGTGGGACAGTCCTTGGGGCACCACAGATGTTAAATAAACTCTTGCTTAGACACGTGACAGGGAGGATGGCTCCTCTCGCAGACAGCCTTGTGCCTCAGATTTACAGTTTTACCCTGAAGGCTGTGTGCTCGTTGCAGATCCAGGGTGAGGAGGAGAAGGGGGCGCCCATCAATCCTTCAGCCTGAACTGATGGAAGATGATGGAGAAGCTGTGTTGTCATGGTGACATCGTGGCGTTGAATGTAGGTCAGCCTGGGGTGGAGCCCCGGGAGTGGTCCAGGAGGGCAAGTTGTGTGTAAAGCCAGCCCCTTGGGTCCATCCTGTGTGTCCCTTCACCCTTTTTCCTTCTGCCCATCCGTCTTTCTTCCATGTATCAATCATCGATCTACTCTTTCTCAACCTACCTGCACAGAAATCGTCACTGGATGCTTCAGAACCAGGGCCAAATGGAAGAGCCCCCAGCTAGAAAGTCTGCTTATATAAATTTGCAGAGAGAGGTCGTTACCGCTAATCCATGGGACTGCTGTCTACCAGATGCTCAAGTAGTTGCAGAGTTACAGATAACGGACTTTCTCCATGGAAGAGAAAAGTAGCAAGGGCATTTTCAGCCCTGATGCTTGGGATGCCCGAATGACCCTGGCCCCTTGCCACAGGCACTGGATCCTCTTGGGGAGCACGCGCACCAGCTGTGTCCCAGACACGTTAATAATGGGGTCATGGAGGGTCCTCTCCAGTGACCCTCTGTTTGTCCTGCGGATGCACGCAGATTGCGTGCAGCTGGTTACTGGAGTCGCTGTGACATCCGTGCACAGTGCAGCTTGTGAACCAGCGGGACCGGGGCTCGGCTCTGCAGGACGCTGGCCCGTGAAGGCTTCATGCCCTGGGTTTGAGGATAAGCCGCTCGAATATGTGACAGAGACTGTAAGCAGCCATCCAGGCCACGTGAGGAAAGCCCAGCCACGGCTGGAGCCAAGGCTGGGAGGGCTCTGACGTGGGGGGCGTGTCCTGGGCAGGTGGCGGGGTCACCGACCACATCCACACCTGCGGGGCGCAAGGTTCCAGGTGTGGCTTCGATGGGAAGTCGTTTGAGATTTGGTCAGAGTGTGTTTTCTTCGTAGGTCTGGGGCCCTGGGCGAGAAAAATGAGCACGATAGGTGTCTGTTTCTTACCTGTGAAACCTGTTGTTACAAGGACTAAAGGTATTCAGGGTCGTGGGACAGTGGCTGGGAAGCTTGTGTGGGCACTGCGGTCCGGGTTGTGGTGCACACGAAGGAGCACAGCTACGTGCCCGGCAAGCCTCCTTTGCAAAAACAGTCCGCAAGCTGCATTTGTAGTTGGCAACCCCTGATTTAGATGAAGTTACCAAATAAAAAGTGTCTGTCTTTCCACACTTAAGGGTTTTAAGAGCTGTTAGCAACCTGGGGTCTCTGAGAGTGGTATCTGGAAATCCCCTGTGAGCCGGTTGCTTCTGAGCATGGTTTCATAGTGGGACCAACATGACTCACCCGCTCGGAAGCAGGGACTCCTCCCGCTGCCAAGCCCTTTCTGCGCGGGGCTGGGGACTTGCGCAGGGCCGGGAACTGTGTGGATGCGCCTTTGCGGGACTGACACTGACCTCTTCCAATTCCATGGACAGTCCTGGTTTCACCAGGAAAAGGCTTGTTTTCCTGAGGCCTAAGGTCTTAATAATTGGAGCTTCCCGAAGTAAGACAGTAAAAACTGATATTCCTTTGAGGTTGTCCTATGCCGAAAATTAAGTGAGGACCTCCTCCCCCCATACTTACGTGTTCTTCTGGGACTTTTTAAAAGATTTTATTTGAGAGGAAAGAGCAAGAGAGCGCATAGAGGGACAGTGAGAGGAAGAAGCAGGCTCCCCCCTGAGAGGGGAGCCCGACTCGAGGCTCGATCCCAGGACCCCGGGATCATGACCTGAACTGAAGGCAGATGCTTCACCAACTGAGCCACCCAGGTGCTCCTGCAAATGTATTTCTATTCCTTATTTATTCATTCATTCAAAGTAATCTCTATGCCCAACGTGGGGCTCAAACTCTAAGAGTCGCATAATCTATTGACTGAGCCAGCCAGGTGCCCCATCTGAGACATTTTTAAAACATGAGCTGAATTTTGGGTGCAGCGCAAACCGTGAAAGGTGCTGGTTTACTCAGGCTGGGATTGGGCCTGGAATTGTGCAGAGCCACTGGGAGGCCGGGGGATGGCCAGGGAAGGGGGCCGCTCAGGACCACTGTGGCCCCATGGTCCGCCCTCACCTGTGTGCCCCTCTGCCCGTCCCTAATGTCCTGGCCCCTCCCTTGCAGGGAGCAGATGGGCTCTGAATTGGGGAAATGCGCTGTGGAGGATGAAGGAGCAGGAAATGAACTGATTCCTCACCGGCACTGTGCTCAGAGAGCTGTGGGGGGAGCATGGGGAGTGAGGGACAGGGAGCCCACAGGGAACTGCTCCTCAGGGTCCGCGGGGCTGGGAGAAGCCTCTGCTGTCTACTGCCGTGTCCTCTAAGGGCAGAACGTTCCTCTCTGACTGTGAGCAGGACTGGGAGCTTCGCTGTCCCCTGTGCTCAGGCAGGCTGATGTGAAGCAGCCTGGGGGGCCTGTCCGCCTCTGACCCCTGTGTGGTCCCCACTAGCCACAGCACTTCCCTATCCCGGTGGTGGTTCTTCTGCAGATTGGTTTTATGCTGTTTCCTCAAAGATGTTTTCTTGCCTTTAACGTGACAAGAGGTGTACTGGTCGTGGCCAGGAATCAGAAGGTGTGACCCGTGACCAACACTTCTCAGCCAGTGTCCTAATTCAATAACTTAGTCCTTTTTCCTGAAATTGCAAACACGCTCCAGAGTGTGTGTGCACATGGGGTTTTTGGTTATTGAGATTTTAGGCATCCTTTTAAAATGGGGAGTTTGAGAGGCGCCTGGGTGGCTCAGTCGGTTAAGCATCTGCCTTCGGCTCAGGTCATGATCCCAGGGTCCTGGGATCGAGCCCAATGTCAGGCTCTCTGCTCAGCGGGGAATCTGCTTCTCTCTCTGACCCTCCCTCTTGTTCGTGCTCTCTCTCTCTCTTGCTCTATCTCAAATAAATAAATAAAATCTTTAAAAATAAACAAATAGAATGGGGGATTGGATGGAGCACGTCCAAAAGCAGCCGAGCAGCCTCGATGCTGAGGGTGGGTGTGGGCCCAGCCGTAGTGCGTGTTCACCGGAGGGCCATGCGGTGAGTGTTGCTCATCCACGGTGGCCCGCAGACATGCTGATAGCATCAGGCTGCTTGCCGGTTGATAGCGGACAACGTTTTCCACAGACTTCTGTTGTTTAAAACAAGGTGTGAGTTTCATGGGGTGCACACAACTCACAGTGGGAGCTGTGAGTTTGTCGAGTCAGTCAGCATACACTCAGGGTGCTTTATGGTTTGCTCAAATTTAGTGAGCGAATGTCATCAGAAAAAGCAAATTCACCAATCTGTATTTTTATTAAAACTTGACTGTTTAGCTCTTCTGGGAATGATGATTTGATCAGAATATTGGGGGGAAAAATGCTACAAAATATTCAAGGGCAAAACCGGCATTTTGTGTATTAGCACTTAAAATTAGAAAAGGCTGTTGTGTGTTCCACGGGTTGCTTTGTCCTAGGTACTGAGCCCTTGGGGAAAACGTCAGCGTGTATACCCCTTGCTTTTCTGCATGCGAACCTCTGGCTTTAACATTTCAATTTTTGCTTTAAGGATGAGCACCTTGCTCACATACTTTAGATTTCTGTAGTTCCCACATTCTCTTGCTTTATTTCATGTTTCATTTGGTCTGAGTCACTTATTTTCATAAACACCCGAGCAGTTTGGTGTCCTTGGGACTGCCCAGCTGGGTTGGTCCATGGAGGAAGATGCTGATCAGCACGGTTTGGGTGGCTGTCCCCAGCATTGATGCCTGCAGTGTCTCTTTGGCTAAGCTAGTGAGAGCCATGCAGACTGGAAGGCTTTCTGCTCTGCTGGTGTGAACAAGATCACAGACTAATTCTGGGTCCTGTGGGAGCCGAGACCTCGCAGGGAGGGGCTGGGACAAGCAGGAGCCTACCAAGGATTTTTATGTAACTTAAATAACTATTTGAGGGCAGGGGAGGGCCAAGGTGAATGACAAGGTCCTTTATTCTTTAAATTATAATTAAAAGGCAAACAGAAGACACAAAAGATGTAACTTGCGGTGTCTTAGAATCTGAAGAGCGACCCACTCGTCACTGAGGCCATTCTGAATGTCTCTTTCCTTCTCTTCCAGGTGACATCACCCAAAAAGGGTATGAAAAGAAGAGGTCAAAACTCATTGGAGCCTACCTGCCCCAGCCTCCGAGTACGTACCCTCCATGAGTACATAAAGCATCTGATTTTAAGAGTTCAGTGTAACATGCAAGAGAAACCGCGAGTGCAAACCCTTTCTCATGCCCAATCTGCACAAAGGTCACACTTCTGATGTGGCACTGGCCACACAGGACTCCTCTGTGATTGCACATGTTTTGTGGACGCAGGAGGCACATGGACTCTTCTGTAAATGTGCCTAATTTAATAGGTATTTCATCTACAGGAGGCAAGAATACATCGATTACTCTGAAATGCTTATTATAAACAGATACGAAAGCACTTATGATGTAAACATGACTTTTGGTTTAGTGAATTAAAAATTATTGCCATTGACTCTAGTTTAAATTACCCCAAGGTTTTTGTTGCTGTCATGAGAGGGCAGATCTAGAATCTAGAGTACCCCGCATGGGGCTATGACTTGGTAAAGGTTGGTTGTGTTCTGAAATGTGATTATAAAATGCTGTGGATTCTTCCCTGAAGTACAAAGTCTGTTTCATTCAAGTGTTTCCTGGGTGCAGGTTTGTAGAATCTCTGTGCACTTGACCTGCGTTCTGCACATTTCAGGAGAAAACATGCTCCCAGGCTGGAGTTGTGGCCCTTTAGTTCTGATTGAAGCATAGTTCAATTGGAGGTGACCCTGAGAATCTGCTAGGTTTTAGGAATGGCTTAAATCTGACCCAAGTCCTCAACGAAAAAGGAAAGCAACCTGAATTTTGCAGGTGCTTCCTGAACTCTATAGTTTTCACTGTTGAAACGATTTGTTTCAAGCCCAGCTCAGGAGCTTCTGGTAGAGAGGTTTACGTCTGCAGGTGCGCATGGCACACAGATCCACTCTGTCCCTCTGCCCTCCTGTGACACCCCCAGCTAGTGTTCCATTAGCACGGTGAGGGGTGGTTCACACAGCTCACAATCCAGGGAAGTGAATTTGTGTGTGGAGTTTCTGTTGTGCTTGTAGTTTTGTTTTGATTTTGTGTATTTTTCTTTCTTTGCTTGATATTTGAGAAAGTTAATGTGAAGGTGGACCTGTTGTGTTGGCCTTAGCCGATGGGCTGGATTTCCCTGTTGTCTGGCTTCTGGAAGGAAGAAGCTCTGTTCTATTCAGTGAATTGAAAGTGAGTCCGATTTTTGGCTGGCGGACACCCACGTGTGGAAGGCTTTTAGAGCAGATGTGGGCAGATGACCAGACGGTCTTCCAGCAGGACTGCCAGGCTGACGGCAGACTCCGTGGCGGGTCCGTGTGATTCCTTCCTGCAGGGACTGCCCCCATGTCTTGGAGGAGGGCTGCCGGGGCGGACAGTAGGCTCCTGACATTGTGGGCTTTTAGTTTCTGGGACAGACCAAACAGAAGTGAAACGGAAGCAGGTCTGTGCGTTCCCAGGAGATGCTGTTGAGCCGCGGAGGATGCGGAGGATGCGGCTGGCCGTGCTGGCTGGGCGTTGAGGGTGGCCCCGTGTCGCGTGGTCCTTTGGTGTTCTTTGTGCTGTTCTGCATGGGGGCGGCAGCTCTGCTCAGTGCTGTAACAAATTTTAAAAAAAAACCAAAAGTTTGCATTAATTAGTTTTTCTCAACTTGTTACAGCAGCGAACGGAGCTGCCGTGGTCCGGTGTAGACTGCAGCACAGTGAAGGAGCCCCGGGAAGAGCGCTGCACTCCGGCAACATCGGGGTGTGTGACATCCGAGAAGCCGCGGTCAGAGAGCGGGCGGCCAGCACCGCGGGGAACCGGCCGCTGTTTTACTTTCGCTTCGGTGAGCGCACTCCACTGAGAGAGACCCCCTGCAGGGCCGGAGGCCGACCTCCCACCTGCCGTGCCGTGAACTCCCCGTGTGGGCGACGCTGGCGGGTTTTCTCACACAGCCGCGTGCAGGTGCAGGCGGGGTTCCAGGCAAGCCCCATCCTCCTGACGGGCTCCCGCCACTCACCGGGGGCCACGTGTCCCAGTCCCCACACCCCGACTGTCCCGCTGCCTCAGGGTCCAGTTCGCAGTCTTTTCTCTGAAGATGTAATACTGTGTTGTACAACCCTATTTTCACAGTTGGGGCACCACTTAGAAACACTTGAGAAAGAAGATTGCATGACAAACCCTAAAATTCTTGTTGCAATGGTTGGTCTTCCGCTACTGTGGGGGTCTGGTCTCCTCGAGGGAGTATCGGGCCGCCGTGGCCCTGAGCTCTGCTAGAGAGCGAGGTCCACACGGCAGCATGATCCTGTTTCCAAAGGGAAGTAGAAAAATCGAGCCAGTGATTATACAGTGTATTCTCAGAGGTGATGGGCCCATTCGGAGACCACGGTTACTTTCGTGGGCAATCTTTTGAATATAAGAAGCTCAAAGAATGAGTTCAATCCATCTTTTAGTACAAGAAAATGAGCATTGGTATGCTTTAGGTCTATCTTTAGGGATTTATCCCAAATAAAGGCCATTATTTGAAAATCATGAAGAAATAAAAAGAGATGTTTAATGTTGCCTCGGCCTTAGGGTCTCAGATGAGGCCTCTGCTGGGGCTCCAGTCCCTCTTCTCTGGGCCCCTGACGGGGAGGGGCAGGTGGGTGAGGGGCCAGTGGAGTCGGGCGTGAGCCGTGGGGTCCACTTCACAGTTCACAGGAGCCTCCCACACCTGACTGAGACGTGAGGAGGAGGCAGCCTGCTTGGAGATGCTGCTCTGGGGGCCTTGTGTCCCGTTCCCCACCCCCCGGGCCCCCCAGGAAGGGAAGGCGGGTTCCCCATGGTTCTAGACTAAGGAGAGCAGATTCCAGCCAGTTTTGCAGTTTTCACTGCTAGTCATTATTTCTGAGAAATCGTGTGAACGGTCGTTCATTCTGTAGAACTCTGGGGAAGTAGCACGAGAGCAGAGGGTTCTGAGTCCGAGCTTGCTTTCTTGACGTGCCCAGTCTGAGAAGTGACGCTTTGGGGCTAGGATCTCAGGAGAAGCGTCTGGTGTGTAGTCAGTCACCTTATCCTGCTGAGCACGTTCCTCTAAGGGCGTTTGTGTTTTGTGAACCTTTTTTTTTTTTTTAACATTATTTTTATTTGTCAGAGAAAATATTAACACTTCTAGAAAGTATTCTAAAAACATTTCTAAGATGTCGTTTGGGACACACAGTTCTGAATTAGAGTGGCTTGTATGGGCGTTTGTGAGCACTCGGGTCAGAGTCCCGGGCGTTAGTCCATCCCAGGGAACATGCTGCGGAAGCAATCTGTCTCCTGGTTTTCCTCTCTGGACACCTGGTGGTACCAGGTGCCCCAGAAGATACGTTGTCTTTGGGGAGCGCAATGTTGAGTGCTTCCCTAAATCTAGAGGAGAAAAACTGTGCCAGGAGCTAGAAAGGAAAGAAGGAGTCAGGAAAATACACTAAAAATCATTTTCAAGGAGAAAATATTACTTAAGACTGACCCATTGGGTCCTGGTTCTAGTGTCTCTTTCATTAATCCCCAAACCTGATAAAACTTTAAAAACAGAACACAAACCCACGTGCTGCCAGTCTCTGTGGGCACATCTGAGCACCAGAGCTGGCTTCGACAACCAAGTCCCTGCTGCTTCTGGGACAAGGTCATGCCGTCAAATTCCACTGTTACTGAAATAGAGTTCCCAGGACCAAACAGAGTCCCTGTTTCTCACAGCATGTATGTCAGGAGATTGACTTTCCCCGTGACTCTGTGCATGTTTCTCCGTGGAGGGTGGTTTCTGTAGGGCCGGTCCCATGTGTGCCCATCTTGCTTTTCTGTCAACGGCCAGGTGGCATTGTGTTCAAGGATTTCCCATGACTGTATAGTTACAGTAATCTTGGTGGATTCCACTCATGAGACCAGAGGGCAAGTCTGTCTGCTCTCTTCCTGCTCCCCGGGAATTGGCCATGAGATGTGCGTGAACAGCCTCCTCGGTGGAGGGACCTCTTGGTGAGGGTGAATTGACCGCGTTTGCTCCTGCTGAAGGACACCGAGGGCCCTGCGCAGAGTGTAGCCGAGTCTGCGTCAGAAGGTTTTGCACACAGAAGCCCTGGCCCCTCTTCAGCTCCGTGGGCCTTCCTGCTGCTGGACGGTCCCGTGCTCTGTTTCCAAGGGTGGCCTCCTGCACCTGCTTGCCCTCTCTGCACCAGTGCATTGTTCGAGGCCCAGCTCCCATGTCACCTCTGCAAGGATCCCTGGGGTTAGGACAGGCCCTCTGGCCCCGCTCCTCACAACATCCCACTTCTCCCTGAGGAGGTAGGCGCTTTCAGATATTTGCGGAAGGATGAACCAGTAACCATCTGCACGTTACAGACCGGCTGCTGGGCTGTGGACACCCTGTCAAATCCCTGCTGGTGGCAGGTAGGGCCCTGCCCTGCGTCCTCCTGGCCACAGCGCCCACGTGGGCACCAGGCCAGTGTGTCCAGCAGGTGCTGGTGCTCACGGGCTCTGGTGGAGCAGGGAGCACTCAGAGCCGGCCCCGCTGAGGGCCGAGCCAGCGTGTCTGCGTGGTGCTCAGCTCTGTGTGATGCCCCAAGCATCCAGGCAGACAGACCTCTTGGTGCTGGAGGCATCTCCGCTGTGAGCACAGCTTTGTTTTGATTTCCGATCTGGATACTTGTAGATGGTGACACATCGTGCTCCTCACTGTTTCCATATCTGAGAGGTTAAAGGAGAACACGATTTGGGGCCTCTGCACATTCTAGTCAACTGAATTGTATTTTATGATCATTAATCCTGGATTTCAGCTCAGCATCCCCGGTGTTTGGTGCTCTAAGTGCAGACACACTGTCCTGACATCGTTTTTCCTGGGACAGGCCCATATGGAGGCGGCAGCATCTGAAGCCCAGCCACCGAGGCTCCTGCTGGGTCCCCAGGTTTGTGAAGGAGTCTCCTTCAAGGGGCAGAGTTCAGAGCTTGTGAATTGTGCCCTTTCTGGTCTCCCGGATGATGAGGCATGTTCTTGTCTTGTGTTTAAGGATGCAGACTGCAGTCAGGTGCTGTTCGAGACTCAGAGAAGAAAGTGTGTGGGTGCCATGGCCTCCTGAGCTGCCCCTGGCCAGGTCTCTGCTCCTCCGGTGCCCGCTGCACACTGGCTCCGTGTCTTCATTCTGCAGCAGGAGTTAGGGTCTCCCAGAGTGCAGTCGTGGGCCCGGAAGCAACGTTAGCCCATCCCCGCCAGGGCTTGAGGGACAGGCTCCTTGGGGACCACCCCCACTGAGGGGTCATGCCATGCTGTCTGTTCATGATGGACGGTGTGTCAGGTGCAAGTTTAAACCCCGGAAGAGAAAACAGGTCTTTAAATCAGGTTGCCAGTCTGTGACTTGGCGTGAATCTTTTCCAGATGGACTTGCTGTAGGAGCTGAGCCTTCCTCAGCGAGAGGTGAACTGCCCGTGTCCTAGGTGAGCTACCCACAGTCGTGATCTCGGTGCACAGTTTGCTTCTCTCCTTGGCCGAGCTCTTGTTCTATCACACGCAGCTGTGGGTTTGGTCAGATGGATTTCCTGTTATTCTTAGTGGTGTCCTACCTGCCAAGTTCCTGCTTCCCCATACCAGGGGTCATGGGAGCCGAGAAGCCTCCTCCCGTGCAAGCTTCTGCAGCCTGAGCAGAGCCGGGAGTGGGGTCTGAGTGTCCACCTGGGCAGCGAGAAAGATGTCTGCTGTGGAACTGGCTCGTGTGGGCATCTGAAAAACGCAGACATTTGCAGCCCCGCTCCTGACCTCGTGTACTCATTCCCTTCTGAGCTTCTGTTGTTACTCAGTGAGCAAAGAGCGTGCGTTGGGTGCACGTCAAGCTCTCTAAAGTTCCAGATCTTCTGCACTTTTCCACAAAATGAGTCTCTAATCAAACTACAGTATATCGACAGGAATATGGTTAGCAAATTCGTACTGATTTTCAGCAAGAACTTCGGTTATGAGAGGCAGAAACGAGAATCAGGCTGACGGTTGGGGCAGCTGTGGAGGTGATGGAATTTCTTTCTGTGCTGTGTTCTCCTCTGAGTCCATACAGAGCAAACGTAGTAAGTTTCTCATCTTACGTAACAACGGTACTGCGTATCTTCTGCAAAGGCTTGATTGAACTTATTTTAGAAGTAAGTGCCGCTATGTGAGTTAATTAGGTACTAGAAGAGAAGGGGACAATTCAGAAATCGTTTTTGTGTAGACTTGGAAAAGCCCTCCGCAATTTCACCAGGTTCCTGAAGCTGGATCCACGTGTGTAGGAGCCCTGGGGTGGCTGTGAGTTCCTGCTGGGCCCTGGGATCCACGGGCACTGAATGCGAGGGGCAGGACCAGAGAGGCTTGGGTTCCAGCAAGGGCCTGAGGGAACATCATTCACACGTGACCGTGTCCATGTCTACTCCCCAACGTACACGGAAGCTGAGGTAGCAGCTGAGACATTTGCCCAGTTCCACACGGACTAAGAATAAGACCAGAATTTGGATCAAGGTCTTCTAGTTTTGTATCCCATATGCATTTTTACTGAAGTCATCTTCCACAAATCCTTCATGATTTCTTTTGAAACTATGTGGAGAACCACGGCGTTCTCATGTATTTCCCTTGCTATCTGAATTTAGAAGTCTTGATGTTTTCTAGAACATTTGACACCCGGATGAGCCAGGTGGTCTACACGGCAGGTGTCCTGGCCCAAAGCAGACAGCATGTCAGAGCCGCAGAGCCCCTGTGGCCACATTCCTGAGTGAATGTGAGGACTATTGTGGTTTCCAGTGTCTGGCACTGGAATTGGTGGGTTGCTCAGGGGACAGCACAGTGTTGTTAGGGATTTCCTTTGCAGAGTCCTTTCTTCCTCATGTGTTGGAAGCATTTGGGACGGACTCGCGTGTGGCTGTCTGAGGACGTCACTGGCAGAGGGCTGGGGTCCTGGGCTTGGTTACTGTCTCCCTGCCTGGCCACCTTCCTCTTTCCTCTTGGGCTCCACGGGTTCCTTCCTCTCAAGCCCCTTTGCGGTTCTTGAGGGAAAGAGAAATCTCACTGAAGGCCATGTTTGAACTGACGCCTGGTGGGAGCCTTGCAAGGCACTGCTCATGCCATGAAGACCAGCCTTGTTGGTTCAGGAGCCCTCCCCAAGGTCCTCCCGTGGGCCGGGGCAGCATTGCCCAGGGAGGGGATGAGCAGACAGACATCCTGGCTCCCGGGTGAGAATCCGAGGAGCACTCGTTGTCCGCCGACCTCGCAGCTGTTAGCTGCCCCGATTTCGTTCCTGGGCAGCAGTCTTGTCCTGGGAAGGTCACCGGGGGACGAGTCATTTGGCAGCGAGATCACGAGGCCCCTTCTCTTCCAGGGACCAGGTAGACTTGCCCTTGTGACAGTGTTACTGCCCAGCATGCAGAGCCCAGCAGCCCGTGACTTCTGCCCCAAGGACCGAGCCCCCAGCGCACCTGGGAGCACCGGGAGGGGGCGCCCGTCTCAAGGGAAGGGGCAGCTACCGTGAACATTCAGATGCTACTTAGAATGGCAGAGCTGTGTACAGACGGGAAACTGAGGCTCAGGGTAGCTAGGCTCCAGAGCCCGACGTGTCCCTGGTGCCCTGTCCCTCCATTTACGTGGGACCCGAAGCTGAGTCTCTGTCTGCCACGTGGTGCTTTGTAAGCGTGGGACGGAGAGCCACTCTCCATCCCCGCCACACGTTTGCCTGAGAAGGATTAATCTTTGCGTGCTGGCTTCATGTGGTTTTGGAGGGCTCCCCCACCTCCCTCGAGACCCC
Source organism: Leptonychotes weddellii (assembly GCF_054177405.1). Lineage (NCBI taxonomy): Eukaryota > Metazoa > Chordata > Mammalia > Carnivora > Phocidae > Leptonychotes > Leptonychotes weddellii. The sequence continues at coordinate 36,354,540 of NC_138373.1, read as the reverse complement.
TGGCCTTCCAGTGTCCTCGCTCAGACCTGGTCCCCACATTCTGTTGCCCACATTCCAGTGGTCCCGAGAGCTGGTTTTCAGTCGTGGCGGGCGCCTGGGCCCTCGGTGCCCTGCATCCTGAGTTCTGTGTGTTCTAGTAAAGATGCGTGTGTGCATGCCACCTCACACCCAGCGGGAAGGACACCTCACTCATTACGTCAGGGTCCCCCTGTGCAGACAGGTGGAAATTCTAATCTGGAGTTGCTGCATATTTGACGGAGGGCTTTTCCATGTCAGAACATACTTTAAGCAACTTCAGATTTCATTCACAGTGAGGACAGATAAAAATTAATGACAGAAATGTGCACACCAATATTTTAGCTTTTTAAAATGCCCTGTTGCCAGTGAGCTGTTGAAGGTATTCTCCTTTTGTTAGTTAACTCATTTCTCTTAAAACTCGTGTTGTAAGCTGTGTACTTCAGCCTATGAAGGTAAATGTCCAGTGTTTGTGTGCAAAATTAGCTGAGGACAGGCGTGCAGGTCCCTGGTCTGTGTGCTGCGCCTGCGTTTCCCAGAGGTGCACGGCCACAGGGGACCCAGGCGGGGTTAAGGTTAATGGAATTCCGGGAAGTGTACTTGAATTCCCGAGGTCTGTAGCAGGACTGAGAGGGAAAGCTGGACTTAACTGTGTGTATAAATCTGTTAGACCTTGGCAGCTTGAATGTGCACATTTAGCTCCTCTTCTTCCCAGAACCGCACCAAGATGTGTCTGTAAGTGGATGAAGTGTCAATCCACGGGACAGACAGATGGGAGAAACAGTGGCAAGTTTTTGTGGTATCGGGGTCGATGATGGGGATGCAACGTGTAGCAGATGGTACTGCTTTCATGGGCACCAGAGGGAGAGGATGAGGCTTGGCATCTAGGAAGCAGGTGACCCACGTCTTCCCCACTCCCCCAGAGATGTTTGTTCTCTGGAGAAATGGACCTGAGAACCTCGGGATTTGGGGTTCTCTGAATCCGAGCATGTGCCCTGGAGAATAAGAACAGCTCCAGCCCCGAATGATTCACAAGACAGGAGAGCGGAGGTCTCTTCTTCGGGTAAATGCAATAGCTCAGGTAAAACATCTGCTTGCTGGCAGTAGGTCTGGTGATAACCCCACCACAGGAGGAAGACAGACTCGCAGCTCCTTTGGTGGGAGTAAAGAAAAAATTGTGCAAGTTGACAGAGGAGAAAAGAAAACAATAAACAGATTTTTCATGAACAGTATACCATCAGAATGACATTTGACTTCTCACCAATAATTGGCATGAGAAGCCATGAATGCACATAACTTTCAAATAAATCGATTTTTACACATTTTCCAAATTTCAAATTTATTTGTAATTTTGCTTAGATGTCTAGGCAAAAGCAAGTTCCAGGAGGAAGGGATGCTCTGTGGTGGTTGTAAAGCAGGTCTGGACCAGCCAGCCCGGATTAGAGCAGGAGGGGATCCACGAGGAGGGTCTTCAGGGAGAAAGAATACCAAACTAAAAGACTGTCCCCAAGTTGTTGGTGATTGCCCATGGGGGAGAAAGTGTTGGAAAGGGTTTCAGTTCTGTTGGGATATTTTGAAGGAATTAGCAAGAGGTCCATTGAAAACCAAGATGATGGAACCAAAAGATGCAAATATTAACCCAGGAATAATAAAAAAGTCTAAGATAGAAGTGTGTTCATGGCACAGTACTGACTCATGATCTAACCGTGGTACAGTGAGGGCCATACTTCTGTAAAGCAGTCATGTGTTGTCTAAAATGGGCAATTAAGAGGGATCATAAGCTCATGTTTACAAACACGGATGTAAACACCAAATGACCACCACTTGTCATTATGACTTAATAGTACTTGATTTTATAAATTCTGTGCATCTGTTTGATGAAATAGAGTAGTTTTTTTTAAAGATCATTTGCAGACTGTAACTGGACAGGGTTTGGCAGCAGTGAGCTGCTGTGTCACCAAGAAGTTTAACGACGTATGTTGATGTGCCTACTGGATGAAGCACTTGCAGGAGCTCGCCGCGTGACTGTGGCGTGGCTGTCTCCTGCACAATTCTAAGGCAGTTAATCTGCAGTTAGTTAACCTATCGTGTCATTAACCACAAATATGCCAGCAGGAGCTGAGGTGCAGCGGGATGCCTGGCTGGCTCAGTCAGTGGAGTGTGCAACTGTTGATCTCAGGGTTGTGAATTTGAGCCTCACGTTGAGCATGGAGCCTACTTAAAAAAAAAAAAAAAAAAGAATTGAGGTGTAGAAATCACCAGCACAAGAGAAAAATTACACCCCTGATATAAATAACCCTCATGGGGCCATCACAGAAAACCTAAACAGTTTCTGTTAAAATAGCCATCACTGGTTTACTTTCTCTACCAAGTATTGCTGGTCCTTTTCTGAAGACTCAGCAGTTAATGTTTGATGCCCAGTGCTCTGAATTTCTTTACTTCTGCACCGTAATGATGAAACCTTTCCTGCTGTACTTACTTAGTTTTATGGAGATGGTGCTTCCTGCTGCCCAAGTTCCCAAGGGTAATTGGTATCGTGATCGCCAGATCTAGGTCAGCTTTTGACAAATACCCGTCAAATTAGTTTTATCTGACCGTTTTATCCTTTCAGGTAATTCGTCATGGCCATATGGAAATAGAAATTTTTCAGTTATTTTGCATCAAGGGGAGTAAGATTCAGAGTTAGAAATTTTGAATGAACAAAGATGAACATTCATGCACAGTCCTGGTTACCTGAATTGTAGCGTTAAGATATCCTATAAGATTTATTGTAAAGGTAACCTTAATGGTAAATGTAATTTTAAATTTCCTCAAGAATGAACATAGCCCTTTCTATATGTTTGTTATATAAAGAAGATCATAACTTGATTCTTTGGGCTCCATTTTTCTTATGACTGTTCTAGATGTGTGTGATATAAGGGAGCCTGTGCGGGGGTCTCTGAAGGGTAGTGTCGGGCGTGAGTCTTCCCCTGCCTGGGACACTTCTCCCTTTCCTGTTCAGTGTCCATGACGTCCCCTGGCCCCCGTCCATGCCCTTGCATGCTCTAGCTTGGCTGTGGGCATGCAGTGAGTCAGGGCTTCATTCTACCAAATGATTTTACCAAATGAACTCTGGCTGCCAAGTAAAGCCTTACCTTACTTTGCTGTTTCCCTTAACCCAGGGGTGGATCAAGCATTGCCTCCCGAGCGCCGGGCTCCCGTCACTCCTGCTTCTTCCACTCGCTATCACCGCCGAAGGTCCTCAGGGTCACGAGATGAGCGCTATCGGTCAGGTAAGGCACCAAGTGGTCGTGAGGTCACTGATCCCCCGGTCTGTGATGGTGATGGTGAAGTGGACGGGCAGGTGCATGTCTGCAGCAGCTGCGTGGGTGTGAGGCAGGAGTGTGGTACGTTTGAATGTCCTTTGGCTGGTTGTGTGATCACAGGTAATGACATCCTGCCTCCTAAACAAATATGCCCTCAGTGGTACACATTAAAACTCAGTAAACAGTAACTCTTTTCACATTTTTAAAGATAGTGTCTGATATTTAGAATTTCATAACAATTGAACAGTAATCTCTCATGAGCCAAATTTTGCTTTTTTTTAGGTGTTACTATTCAGCAGTTTGGTTTTACTTTGTATTTTCTTGGTCGCTAGTATAATTTTTTTCCTTCTCTTTTAACCCCAGGATTTCTGTTTTCAAGTAGTTTTTAAAAAAGAAAATCCTTAAACTTTCCCATGTTTTTTCTTACCTTTGTGTTTTATGGTGCTGTGTACAAGAATGCTGTCTTGGTAACTTTGTTCTATTGTAGCCATCACCCAGGTTTGGTTGGCTTACATTTCTATCATTAATTTCATTCTATTAATTTCTCTCATCAGAAAACTTGTATGGTGATTAATATTTTAATTACATTTTGAGAGATTTTTTTCCAACATCTACATTAAAGTTGCTTTTTCCTGCTTCCCTAACTACAGTTTTTAAGGAAAATCATCAGTAAGTGTTGTTGCTGGGACTTCAGTTCAGGGTGGATGTGGATTGCTAATGATGACAAAAGATTAACACTTCACTTTATATTTTGCAGAGCACTTTCACAAGTACTATCCCACTTGGTTTTTACAACAAACAGGTGAAGCACTTACTGCTCCTTCGTGTTGCAGAAGAGGAAGCAGAGGCTGTGGGATGAGGCAGCTCAGGCAGTTGACACCAGGGCTGGGCGGATCGACCATACTCTTGGTTCTGTTTCATGGCTCCTTCCATTAGCAGGGTGACAAGACAAAACCCGCACCCTTTCCAGTAAGGAGCCGTCTGCCTGACTTCCTGGCTGGGCTCCTTCCTAGGAGGGAGGGAGGGGTAGGGCAGACCTTACAGCATCAGGGTCATCATCTGGGGAATGAGAGTGAAGGCTGAGTGCTGCCCCTTGGCCCCCCCAGCCCCCCAGATGCCTTGATGTGGGGACAGTGTGGGGATGGAATGAAGCAGGAGCTTGTTCTCAACTCCACCTTCTGTTTTCCAGAGATGCTGGAACACCCAGCATGTCTCAGGAGCCCATCCTCATTCAGGTGTCTCAGAGGCCTCTTTCAAATAGTTAGGCGGGTAGAGGCATGCACACAGGTGCTGTCAACTTACTGTGAAATGCTTCAATTACCTCACTTGTCCGGATACTACCATGTTAGTGTTTTATGTATGTACACACGTAGTCACGCATACAGCAGATGCAAGTACAGACACATGCAGACATACAGAAGCACACATACAGTAGACACACAGGTAGTGACACATGCAGACAGATACAAAGTCACGTGTACAGTAGACACACATGTAAACACATGTCCATGCACACACAGCCCCCTGTATGGTAGACACATATGTGGATACACATGTGGACACAGACACATGCCTGTAGATATATACATAGGTATGCAGAGCACACACAGAGACACACGTGTAGACACATATAGATACATATGTGGACCTAGATACACGGACATGCAGACACAGGTAGACATGCACATGTAGACACACGTGTGGACACCAACACACAGATATATGTAGATGTACAAACATGTAGACACATTCAGACATGCAGGCACACACACGTAGACACACATGTACGATCATCAGTATCTTCAGTTCTCACAGAAACCAGTCAGGTGATGTTTTTTCCATTTTATAGATAAGAAACAAAGTTCAGGGAGGTGTGTGGTTGTTAACAGTAACACAGTGAGTACCTCATCAAAACAGGATGCAAATCTAGCTTTGTCTGGCTCTATTATCTGACTTCTTCCCACATAGAAGTTTGTAATTGTGTCTTGTTCTAAGCTCTTTCTGTGTTAAATTTTTTTTTAAAGATTTTATTTATTTATTTGACAGAGACACAGCGAGAGAGGGAACACAGGGGGAGTGGGAGAGGGAGAAGCAGGCTCCCCGCAGAGCAGGGAGCCCGATGTGGGGCTCGATCCCAGGACCTGAGCCAAGGCAGTCACTTAACCGACTGAGCCACCCAGGCGCCCTCTGTGTTAAATTTTTTAAAAATTTAGATGGAAATTAAGACCTAGCACAGTCTGTTTCCTCCATTACCTGTCTTTCCTAATGATGAGGGTTGGGGCTGATAAACGCTGATGTTTTACTGGCCTTTGCTAAGGCATATTCTCCAAATCCTCCTGGCTGTTTTAGGAGATAGACCAGGTGCTAGTTGCCTCACCATTTTTCTTTCAAGTAAAAGTCTGAGAGCTGTTAACAAAGTAGGAAACGGTGCTGTCTTGGCCTCAGATGCATCTCCATTCACCCTTGCAGGCTGCCTCCCATCTTGGAGAGTGGAGGAGTAGATGTGGGAGAGAAGTGTGGGTGGAGGGTGGTGAAGGAGAGTACGAGAACCTGCAGCAATGCCCTCTTAGAAGAAACCGCAACTGTCTCAGTCCAGCCCACCTGGAGCCTACTTCAGAATCTCTGTTCACATCAGGTAGCATCCCCATGGGGCAGCAGACACAGGAACACCTGCTGCACTTGGGGTCTGTCTTTCCAGTTAGAACCCCAGACCCGGGGATGAGCTTGGAGCTCTGCCTGCTTTGGGCTAAGGAGCTCACAGTCCAAAGGAAGAGCCAGACCAGTGACCCAAACATGGGTTAGCTGGTGACACTCCTCGTATTCCAGCAGTTTCTGCTGCTCTCGGAGTAAGATTCGCATCTACCATGTCCATGGTCTGGCTTCCCATTATTCCAACCACGCTGGTTTTCTTGATGTTTCTCAAGCATGTAATTGCTATGGGGCCTTTATGTTCTCAGCTGCTGCTGCCTAGAATGTTCTTCCCTCAGATACATACATTGCTTGTTACCTTTCCATCAGGTCTCTGCTCAGGGGTTACTGTTTTCGTGAGCCTTCTTTGACCACCCAGTTAAAATGGTACGACACAGTGTCACCTCGCACAATCCCTACGCTTCCCCTTCTGATTCATGTATGTCCATTGCAGTTATCACCTCCAACGCTGTCAGTCATCCATCTTCCTACCTACCTACCCATCATCTGTCCATCTACCTGTCTGTCATTTCGCTACCTACATCATCTGTACGCCTCTCTATCGATCTGCCTGTCTACCACGAGAACATGAAGCTCACAAAGACAAGGATCTTTCTGTTCATTCACGTATGCTAAGGATCTAAAATAGTGTGTCGTTAATATTTTTGGAAGGAAGGAAGGAAGGGAGGGAGGGAAGGAAGAGAAAAACCATAGTTTTGGGGTAAGCAAGAAATTAGGTAGGATGGGCCAGATTTTAAGGTCTGTTGTGTACTATGCTTAGAAGCTTAGACCTTATCCTGAAGATGTCAGGGTACCACTTGAAGATTTTAGGCAAAGGCACAAGAGGAGCACATTTAGGGTTTAGGGAGGAATTTGGTAGCATTGTGGCATGTGATTTACAGGCAGAGGAGTCAGACCCTGAGATTGATGCACATTTAGATGAGTCAGGGTCAGTGAGATCTGACCTCCATTTAGAAGGTAATAGCAGTGGGGCACCTGGGTGGCTCAGTCAGTTAAGTGTCTGCCTTCGGCTCAGGTCATGATCCCAGGGTCCTGGGATCGAGCCCCACATTGGGCTCCCTGCTCGGCAGGAAGCCTGCTTCTCCCTCTCCTGCTCCTCCTGCTTGTATTCCCTCTCTCGCTGTCTCTCTCTCTCTGTCAAATAAATAAATAAAATCTTTAAAAAAAAAAAAAAGTAATAGCAGTAGGACCTTGAGGCCGAGTCAGCGTGGGGGTATGTGAGGGTGGGAACGCGTGGTGATTCCTGCACGTGTAGACCACGCGGCTGCATGGGTTATGGTCTCCAGCTCTGCTTTAGAGGATTAAGGTTTCCATTTGTAGGTTAAAGATGGTGGAATTGGCCCTGCTGTTCACTTACCATGTAGGGAATACTATGAAAATGGTATTCCATATAGACTATTTTCATTTCTAAAAATTCATACTTCTCTCAACTTTGAATAGGTAATGACTACTTAATTTACATATCGGAGAAACCTATCCAGAGGCTCTTTGCATGTGCTTGTGAACCTCGATGGGGCTCTCATTTTCTAGGACCAACACCGCGCTTCCCCTGTGTCTTGTGGCAGCCACCCTGAAGGGGAGCTAGTGAGGACCTGGGGGTCATTATCAGCCTCCTTTGATGGTCTCGCCACCTTATTCTCTGCTATTTCTTGTTGTTAAAATAGGCTAGTCCTGAGTTTTCTTAATTTAGGCATTTCACTAATATACTGTGAGTTACTTTCCCTTTCGGTGTATGTCCCCAAATTCTTCTTTAAAATGTGGTATGAACTCTGAAGAGCTTAGTGTGGCCTATTACCAGTGTACAGGTGTCAGGATTTTCTGGTTTGTGTTTTCCTGAGCCAGCATGAAAGATTTCAGACACTCAAAAGAAAGTTTTGTGGCCCTCTGGAGATTTTGCTTTCTAAAATCCTTAGACCACTCAGCTTGCAGTAGAAGTACTTTGGATGCTTCAGTGACCAAATTATATCAACCAAGAAGTAATTCTATTATCTCTTAGATAATTACCCTAATTAACAATCAATCCAGTCAGCCATATAGCCTCAAATTTAATCTCTCTTGGCTATACTTTTCCATTTCATTTCCAAACCCGTGGCCTTCCGTTGTAATGAACTCCTACTGGAATTCTTTATAATAGTGTGTACTTCTCCTTTCTTAAATAACTTTATTTGGAAACTTAAATTTGATTTGGAGAGTGAATTAATGAAGAGGCATATCCTGAGTACCTAGAAAATGTCAAACTCTGTATTAGGCACTTTATTACTTTTACTTGATAAGTCTAAATTAGAACTTAAAGGAATTCTGGCTGTTTTTTATACCCTTTCTCCCCAACCAGAAGCCCTAGAAAAGAACACTGAGATTTGTGTTGTTTCTATTCCTACCAGGACCAACAATGATAAGGAAGAATGTTCAAAAAAACCTGCAGCATATAATTTCCTAATATGTTTAAAATGGTTGTTTTGTCTCTTGGTGAGCTGACATATAGCTTCAGAAAGCACATCTCTGGGTCCGTATGTGTGCATGGACCAGAGCCGCTGCCTGCCCCGGGGCCCGGCCCTCCCTCCAGGTGGGATGCCATGGAGCCCAGTCTCCTCCTAGACAGCAGACCCAGACAGGCTCCAGGGACCCAGGGGGACCCCGAGACCCTCCAGGGATGTCTGTGAGGTCAAACTCTTTCTGGACTAACACTGACATGATTTGCTGTGTCCACACTCATCCTCTCGTGAAGGTACATGGATTTTTCCAAGGCTGTGAGATGTGGTGATACTGCACTCTGACAGTTGGTGCAGACGGTGATTGTGAAGTCTTGCATTTTAAAAAGTTTGTCAGTTTACTTTCTATTTTTTTTTTTAAGATTTTATTTATTTATTAGAGAGAGAGCACATGAGAGGGGGGAGGGTCAGAGGGAGAAGCAGACTCCCCGCCGAGCAGGGAGCCCGATGCGGGACTCGATCCCGGGACTCCAGGATCACGACCCGAGCCGAAGGCAGTTGCTTAACCAACTGAGCCACCCAGGCACCCTGTCAGTTTACTTTCTAATACAGTAAATATCAAAGCATTAGTCCTAGAAACTAAAGCTTTTTAACATTTCACCAATTTTTAACAGCTTAAAGTGTTCTTTAGGTCCAAGAGTTTGAGAACCACTGCTTGTGACTTGTAAAAATGAAATTCTTCTTTAAACCTAGAGACACTGTGAACTACAAACTTGTCCATGTGAACCCATCCCTGAGGCTGGTTTTGTGCTGGTGATGGTTTAGAATCTGAGCTGTGGCAGTGCTCAGCTGCTAGCCGTAGGGCCTGCGTCCTGGTAGCCAACCGACACGTGTGCGGTTTTGTGTCCCGAGCATTTGCTGAGCAATGTAGGTGAGACACGAATACAGAATACATTGTGTTTGCTTCCAAAGAGTGTATTTACCCTGTAGTCAGTTCTTACTCGACATTAAAGTTTAATTTCCTACATTGAGAAGGTTTATCTTTCTCTAGTCAATTTGAATTCACTGATTTTAATATGCTTACCGACTCTGCAATCTGATTCTCTCTGAACTAAATGTTTTCATGATTTAGTATAAATCTGAAATAACATATTTTGTTACAGTAGAGTAAGAGAAGAATGCACTAAATCAAACTGCATACTCAGCGAGATATTCCCAGCGAAGGGTAGGTTTATCTGTATCGAGCTGCACTGTCCGGTGTGGTGGACCTTTTAAATTTAAGTTAATTTAAATTAAATTTAAAATTCTGTTCTTTTGCTTCACTAGCCACATTTAAGACAAGCGGCTACTACACTGGGTAGTGCCGGTGTGGAAATTTGGCACGGCAGAAAGTTTTATCCCACAAGGCCACTCTAAAACCAAGGCTGTGGGAGACTTGGAAGGAAGACGGAAGATGCATTTGAAGACAGACTGTAAAGGCCTGTTTGTTCAAAACTAATGAAAATGAACTCAATCTTGATACCCGTGCCTAGTCATTTAAACAGAAAATGGCATGGTTAGATTTGCATGTTGAAAATGTCAGTGTGGGATAGATTGGTTGGATTGGGGTGGGTTCCTGGCTGAAAGCAGGGACACACTAAGAGGCTGTTGTATTTTGGGTGAAAACAGTCAAAATTTGCATGGTGCACTAAAGTAGCACTTAGAAATTGATAGCCCAAAATACTTACATTAGGTAATAAGAGATCCTGGAAACTGAAGAAATAAGGATTTAATTTAAGACGCTGGAAAAGGAAAATTGAATTAAGTCCATAGGAGGGGGAAATGAGAAACAACAGAGTAAGATGGAGTAGAGGAGATAGTCTTGGCTCCATGCCAGGATGCCGAGGAAGCATGGACTTTGTCACATGGATCCTTAAAACAAGAAAGAAGTTTAGAAATGGAAACCAGCCAGTTGAGTTCAGCTGGATCCCAACTTTGATCCATCAGCGAACTGAAGTCATTGGGAAAACCACTGCTCCAAAATTGGGGGTGGGTAATGTCAGTGGATAAATGGATGCCCTACAGAGAATGTAAAGGCAGTGCTGGAAATCAGAGACACTGTAACAGAAATGACGAATGGGCTCATCAATGGACTGAAGGTGGTGAGGTCAGAAATTCACATCTACATAAAGGGGAGATGTTAGAGAAGGATTACACAAAGACTAAAGAGAATCTGTTGTTTTTATAATTCTTAATTTGCTCTTACAGATTAAAGTTTGTTCAGAGTATGGGACGCTTGGGTGGCTCAGTCGGTTAAGCATCTGCCTTCGACTCAGGTCATGATCCCAGGGTCCTGGGACTGAGCCCTGCCTCGGGCTCCCTGCTCAGTGGGGAGCCTGCTTCTCCCTCTGCCTGCCGCTCCCCCTGCTTGTGCTCTCCTGCTCGCTCGCTCTCTCTGGCAAATAAATAAATCTTAAAAAAAAAAAAAAAGTTTATTCAGAGTAACGATAGGAACAATGTATTGGGTGATTATAGCATATGCATTAGTGAAGTGAATGGCAACGATGTTATGGGGGCAGGAGGGCGGAACTGAGAATATTCTGTTATGAAGCATCAACTTAAGGACAACCACTTGAAAAAGTAAAAAAAATATAATTGATATGCCAAGAAAGGAGTAAAAGTCAGATCATATACAATACTCAGTTAAAACTAGAAAATGCAGAAAAAGAGTGGAAGACAAAAAACAAGTACAATAGATAATAGTAACAAACATGTTAAATAATAATCCAAACAGACGAATCACTTTAAATGTCACTGACCTAATGCACCAATTACACCATCAGAGTAGACTAAAAACACAACCCACTACATGTGGACTAGAAGACATGCACTTTAAATATAAAGACACAGATTAAAATTAAAGAGATGGCGAAAAATATACCAGCTAACCCTAATTTAAAAAGCTGGAGTAGCTACATTAATTTCTTATGGAGCAGACTCGAGAGCAAGAAAGTTATCAGGGATTACATATGATAAAGGGGATGATTCTTTAAGAAGACGTAATTCTTAATGTGTACATGCCTAACAAAATATCACAATCCATGAGACAAGAGCCATAAATCTGCAGACATAAATAGACAAATCCACAGTTACAGTGGAGCTTCAGCATCTCTGTATCAGTGATGGACAGATCCAGTAGGTAGCAAATCAGTTGAGGACATGGTTGAACTGAAGAGTTCACCTGGATCAACTGGATTTAACTGACGTTTATAGGGCATTCCATGTAACAACAGCAAAACACACATCCCCAAGCTCACACATAACAGTCACCAAAATAGACCACATCCTGGGCCATAAAACACACCTTAAATTGAAAGGAATAGGAATAAAAATATGCTGTCAGGGCACAGTGGGATTAACCTAAGAATGCATGACCGGTGACTGGAGAATTCCCACACACTTGGAGTGCAGACAGCATGCTTCTGACGAGCACGTGGATCAAGGAAGCCTAAGAAACTTGTAAAATATTTTGAACTAAAAGGAGAAAATACAAGTGATCAAAATTTGTGGGATGCAGCAAAAATAGTGCTTACAACCAAATGTGCAGTAGCCAGTGTTTATGTTAGAAAAGAAGATCTTAAATCTATAAGCTTCAGCCTTAGGAAAAGAGCAAAGTAAATCTGAAGAAGAAAAATAATAAAACTTAAAGGAGAAATAATGAAATTGAAAAGAAGAAATCAGAAAATAAAAAAGCCAAAAACTGTTCTTTGAAAAGATCAGTAAATGATAAACTTCTGACCAGGTTAACTAAAAAAAAAAAAATTAAAAATCACTAATACTAGAAATGAAAAACTGACCATCACTACTTATTCTATAGACCATAAAAGGACAAAGGAATATTACAAACAACCCTGTATCCACAGATTTGATTATGGAGATAAAATGGACCCCATTCCTTGAAACACACAGTCTGTCAACAGTCACACAAGAAGAAGTAGACAATCTGAGTAAGGCTATGTCTATTTAAAAAATGAATCAATAATTAATAACTTTCCAAAACAAAGCACCAGGGTTACTCATGAATTCTACCAAACATTTAAGAGAGAGATTACACCTCTCTATATATTCTGTTCCTACAGATGAGAGGGAGTGCTTCCTAAGCGTTCTATGAGACCAGCATTAACCTGATACCAAAACTAGACAAAAGCATTACGAGAAAGAAAAACTATAAACTACTGGGGCGCCTGGGTGGCTCAGTTGGTTAAGCGACTGCCTTCGGCTCAGGTCATGATCCTGGAGTCCCTGGATTGAGTCCCACATCGGGCTCCCTGCTCAGCAGAGAGTCTGCTTCTCCCTCTGACCCTAACCCCTCTCATGTGCTCTCTCTCATTCTCTCTCTCTCTCAAATAAATAAAATCTTTAAAAAAAAATAAACTATAAACTACTATCTCTCATGAACATAGATTAAAAAAACAAAATAGCAAATCAAATGCAATAGTGTATAAAAATTATACACCATGACTAAGTGAAATTGAATTTATTCCAGGTATGCAAGCTGGTTTAACATTCAAGAATCAATTAATGTAATTCATCTCATCAACAAACTAAAGGAGACAACTCTTTGACCCTACCAATAGATACAGAAAAAGCATTTGACAACATCTAACGCCCATTCATGATTAAAAACTCTCAGCAAACTGGGAATGAAGGGGAACTTCCTCAATTTGATAAAGAACATCTAAAAAAATTTCTACTTAACATCATACTTAGTGGTGAGAAACTAAACGGTTTACCACCAAGATCAGGAGCAAGGCAAGGATGTCCCCTCTTACCACTCCTTTGCCACATTGTACTGGAAATCCTAGCTAATACAATAGGACAGTAAAAGGAAATCAAAAGCATACAGATTGGGAAGGAAGAATTAAAAGTTTATTCACAGATGATATGATCGTCTATGTAGAAAATCCCAAGCATCAAAAAATCGAAGTAATAAGTGATTATAACAAGGTTGCAGGATAGAAGGTTAGCATACAAAAACCAATCACTTTCTTAAATACCAGCAACAAACAATTGGAACTTGAAATTGTCATTTACAATGTCATTTACATCAGCACCCCCAAATGAAATATTTAGAACTCTAAAAAAATGTATAAGCCTATATGAGGAAAATGATAAAAGTGATAAATCATAAGAACTAAATAAACTGAGAGATTCCATGTTCATGGATAGGAAGACTCAATATTGTCAAGGTGTCAGTTCTTCCCAGTTTGATCTATAGATGAAACAATCCCAGCCAAAATCCCAGAGGTTATTTTGTGAATATCAATAAGTCAATTCTAAAGTTTATACGGAAAGGTAGAAGACCCCAAATAGCCAACACAATAAAGAACAAAGTTGAGGACTGATGCTATTCAACTACAAGACTTAATATAAAATGAGGGATAGTACAGACAGATATTGGTGAACCAATAGACATATAGATCAATGTATCACAGTAGACAGCTCAGAAATAAACCCACAAATATGGTCAATATCGACAAGCAAAGGCAATTCAGTGGAGAAATGATAGTCTTTTCAACACATAGCACTTAATGTAGACACAGATCTTAAACATCTTAAACCTTTCACAAAATTAACTCAGAATGCATCATAGACCCAGGGTGCCTGGGTGGCTCAGTTAGGTAAGTATCTGACTCTTGATTTTGGCTCAGGTCATGATCTCAGGGTTGTGGGATCGAACCCCATGTTGGAAGTCTGTCCCTCTCTCTTGCTCTATCAAATAAAATTTTTAAAGAAATGCATCATAGACCCAAAAATAAACCAAAAACTATAAAATTTCCAGAAGATAACATAGGAGAAAATACAGGTGACCTTGGGTTTGGTGATGACTTTTCAGGTACAATGCCAAAAGCATAACCCATGAAAGAAAAAAGTTGATAAGTTTGGCTTCATTAAAATGAGAAATGTCTGCTCTGCAAAAGACAGAATAAAAAAGGTAAACCACAGACTAGAAGAAGAATCTTTGCAAAACACATTTCTGATTAAAAAAACAAACAACAACAAAAAAACCCTAGTATCCAGGATATACAAAAAACTCTTCACACCACGAGTAAGAAAACCCATTAAGAAGTGAGTGGAAGATCTGAACTGACCCCTTCCCAAAGAAGGTATACAGATGGCAAATACACAGAGGAAAAGATGCTAAACATCATACGTCATTAGAGAAATGCAGTGAGATACCACTATTAGAACAACAAAAATTCAGGACTTTGACATCAAATGCAGGCGAGGATGTGGAGCCACAGGAACTCTCACTCACTGCTGGTGGGAATGCAGAGTGGGGCAGCTACCTAGGAGACAGTCTGGCAGTTTCTTACAAAACATACTGGAACCATATGATCCAGCAATTGTGTTCCTCAGTATCTACCCAAATGAGTTGGAAGTATATCCATACAAAAATTTGCAGCTTTATTCGTATTGCCAAAACTTAGAAGCACCAAGATGTCCTTTAACAAATGAATGGATAAACATATTGTGATGATATTATTTAGTGCTAAAAAGAAATTATCAAGCCTTGAAAAGACATGAAGGAACTTTAAATCCATATTACAAAGTATAAGAAGCTGATTTGGAAAGGCTCTATACTGTGTGATCCCAAATACATGACATTTTGGAAAAGAGAAATATGGAGTCAATAAAAAAAATCAGCAGTTCCCAAGTGCTCAGGGGAAAGAAGGGATGAATAGGTGAGCACAGAGAATTTTTAGGGCAGTGAATCTATTTAATATGACACTGTGATCATATACACATGTCATTATGCATTTGTTTAAACCCATAGAATGTACAGCACCAAGATTGAACCCTAATGATAACTGTGGACTTTAGTTAATAGTGTACCAACATTGCCTCATCAATTGTACTGCACTAACGTAATATGTCAGTTTAGGGCAAAAGTGTGTGTGTGGCGTGTGTAGGTGAGGGGGTAATGAGCACACTGCACTTCCCCCTCAATTTTTCCATAAACTAAAATTGCCCTAAAAATAGAAATCCATTAATTAAAAAAATGAAATAAAGGATGATGATAAAGTTTAGAGGAGCGAGAAAGACAAAAATTATTTTTGGAAACTACTAATAATATTGAAAAACCTGCAGTCAGAATGGTGACAGAAAGACAGAAGTAAATGATACAAGGAATTAAAAATGGGACACGTTACTACAGATACATCAGAGGGGGAAAAAGACAGAATAGTGTAAATAACCATATGACAGTAAATTTGAAAACAAATGGACAAATTCCTAATATAAAAGCTTGAAGAAATGGAAACTTTGAGTAGTCCTATGGCCACTAAAAGGAAGCAGTTGCTAAAAACCTTTCCACAAAAAACACAGCAGGCTCAGAAAGCTATATTTAAGTTACACCCAACTTTCAAGCAATTAATGTCAGATTCTATACGAACAGTTTTAGAGAGCGGAAAGAGAAGAGACCGGACCCTTTCCAGTTGGTCCTAGGACAGACGCATGTGTCATTGTGGACACAGTGATGGGAAGGGAAAATTGCAGGTTGACATCTACATGGAAACTCCAAAGTAATCTCTAGATTTTTAGAAAAATGAGGGTTTAGTCTGATGGCTCAAGGTAACCTAAACAAAAATCCGATGTCTGTATATTAACAAACATGAAGATGTGACTTAAAAAGTTGTATGTACAGATTTTAAAATGTTAAAATTAAATGACATTTTCAATTGCATTGAATATTTATGTTGTTTCCTGGGGATCTTACTATTCTTAAAAAATTTTTCCCAATAAATAATATGAAAAGTCCATAAATGAAAACAAAACAGAAAAACCCCAGCAACATATAAAGAACCTAATGAAAATGGAAACAGAAGATGTGCAAGACTTTTATGGTGAAAATTATAAAACTGTAGATGGAAGTGGTTGAAGAAGGCCAAATGAATGGGTGCACTGTGATAATGGATGGGGACTCTTGATCGTGTAGAGACATCAGTTCTGCCGTATTCAGTTCTGATAAAAATCCCCCTGGGGTCCTCCGGAATGTGAACGGACTGGAATTTAGGTGGAAAAGCAGGGGCCAGGGACAGGCACGAGGTAATGAGAGAGGAGACACGGTGGACGTGCCTGAGCAGATCCCAGCATTTTGCTCCTAGCAAGAAGCCAGACAGACAGACCATGTCCCCTGAGGTTGTGGCAGGGACCTGAGCTCAGGCAGGCGAGGAGCAGACGTGCCTGGGGACGGCCCTTCCTGCTGTCGAGGTGGGCGCGCTCGCTGGAGATGCACTTTGCCCACCATCCCTGCGTTCTTGCCTTCACTCTTCATTTTTACCCAGTGCCCCAGGCCTCTGCCTCCAGGTGTGTGTTCTACCCAAAGAACAAATAGCTCAACCATGAAAGAGACGCGCATGGACGGCCGCTGGATGGGAGGACAGGGTTGTGGCAGCAATGGTCCGAGCAAAGCTTGCCCCAGTTGGCTCCCTGGCGTGGGCCTGGTGTCTCTCGTACTTGACGTTCATCCTGAGCAGTAGCGGATTGTGAGATGAAGGTGTGGGGCAGGTGTGTGCGTTACTGTGGGCCAGGTTCCGCCCCAGGTCCTTCAGGGTCCTGACTCCTCCTTCCTCCCCAGAGCCGCCCCTGTGCATGAGGACTCTCCTTTTTCCTTCTTTCTGCATAGGGAAACCAAGGCACAGACGGGTTCAGTAGCGTCCCTGAGCTCATGTAGAGGAGCTGGGATCTAGACGTGGCCTTACCTGCCCCGCTGTTGTGACACAGGCGAGCATCCTCACAGACGCTTCTCTTGGGTTAATTCACTTTTGGTTTAAAGTCAGACAGCTGTCCCCTCCGCGCCTGCATCCGTGTTACTGATGGTGGGATGCCGAGGACCCCATGACCAGTGGGAGGTTTTTGACATCAGGATGAAGTGAAGGGGGCACCCATCAATTTTTCTTGGGATTTAAGCCCACAGATGTGCATAGACACACCCTTCCTCTGAGGGGTGAATGTGTCCTGATCATTTGTATGTTGATTCTCCAAATGCCCCAGTGCTTGCTGTATTGCAAGATACGAGTTTCTTCCAGGGTGAACAAATGTACAGTCTACTGAAGGAAACCAAGGGGAAAGCGGAGTTTTCTGTTCAGGAAATTATCGGGATCTTCCTGTTCCAGGGCCTCACTGAGTCTTTGGAAGGGACTTTTCTCTCGTGGCAGAGAACGGACCTATGACCTTCAAGGTGCAGACAGGGGGCGGCTGGGGGAGCGGGTCCTGGGTCCCCAGGCCACACGCAGGTGGGCGTGGGGAGTCTGTGTTAGGGCCTGCCTCCCTGCTGTCTGTTCCAGGCCCCGCTCCCTGGTTTGCCCCGTGGCCTGCGATGTGTGCCTTGCGGAAACACCAGCACTGTGACCGTGTTGCTTCGAGAATTCAGGCTACCCACGCGCCAGGATGAGGTGGAAACTGCCAACAGTCAGGCTCCTTTGGGCCTTTTCAGTTTATTGCACACCTGTTGGACCAAACCCACTGTTTGACGGTATCGGTGACAGCGACCGTTGTTAACGAGCAGACGTTGTTAACATCTGCCATGAGACGGACAGCTCAGGCTTGCTTCGTGTGTCATGTTGTACATAATTCTCTCATTAACTATAATCTCTTCCCATTTTACACAGGATCAGAGTGGATCAGAGTGGGGCTCAGAGGGGTTACAAAACTTGCTGCGTATTTTATAGCCAGTGAGTAGCAAAGCCTGGATTCTGATCGCAAAGCCTGGCTCCCACGTCAGTGTTCAGTCATGTCCCCAGAACTATGGGGACAGCTTCTGTTTCTCCATTTCTTATAGCCTCCTGCCCGGAAGGCAGGATCTCAGCTCGTGGAACTAACTGGAAAGAAAAACTCTGAACGTTTCTTTGAGGAAACAGCAGGTGGAGAGATTGTGAGAAGTCAAAGAGTAGGGTCAGGCCCGCCTTTCCATCCAGTTGGGTGGAGGGGGAGCTATGCGCATTGACCAAGTCACCATCCACAGGGATGACGTTAGGAAGAGGCGTTAGCAGGGAGTGGAGCTGTGTGAGGAATTTTGTCAATTCTTCTACAAGGAGACAGCATTTCTGTTTCTCCAGCGCTGACCTAGTCCCTGGTTTGTTAGCACCTCAGTGTGTTAGGAAGTTCTGCTGAAGAGCTGTCCCTTACCAGCGCAGGACTAACACCAGACGTACCACATTCTGCACTAGCACGAGTGATCTGTGCATTCACAGCTACGCTGCCCTCACATGTCTCCTTCCCCTGGACAGAGGAATGCTCTGTGGATGTTAGCAGGAAACCTGTGAAGGGAATAAACCCTGAGCCAATAAGGCAGAGAAATGAAGGAGAAAGACAGAGGTTTGCTTCGTTTTGCTTCCTATTTCCGAATGTGCCACATGGCGCTGTCCATCCGGCTCTGAGTTCACCCTTCCTTGCCTTCTCGGGCAAGGGCAGATCTGGGCCCTTGCATGCCCTTCCTTTAGCTGCGTTAGTAGCTGTGGGGGTGTTCCCTGGAGGTGGTTTTCCCGTTGGTTCCCGTGCAGTTGCCGGGCCAGCGTCTCCAGCAATCCACCCCCCTGGACAGTTTTGCAGGAATCCCTCCCGTGAGGCACCCCTGCAGCTTTGGGTCACTGGCAGCGTCTACGTCTCTGCCCTTCCTGCAGCACCCCTGCCAAGTCCACCCTCAGACAGCCCTTGACCCTGCATGTTCGGTGTTTCCCAGCTGTGTGTGCTTCCTTCCTCTTTGCTTCGGTAAGCTACTGATGCCACCGTGGAATTCCAAACTGAAATCATGTTCGCTGTCCATGAAATCACTTCCTGGCCCCTTGGCGAGCAGCCTGGAGTGTCTTGGACCTGTTTTTGGTCCTCGTCTCCATCGATACGTAAAAATTCCGGTAGATAATGGGGGACCTTGCAGCTCCAGAGCCAGATTGTCGCGTGCATCTCCAGGTGCATGTGTCCATCTCCTTAAGTGTGCCTGTTGCTCGGCCCCTCACAGGGGTCCCCCCACCGTCCCCCCGCCCAGTGCAGCCGGCAGTTCTCGCCGCCTGTGTGCTCTGCACACTCGCTGAAGAGATGGTGTTGCTCACCTGTACTCGGCATGCTCCATCACCCCGGCCAGCCTCTCATTCCTAATTCGTGTGGCTAGCTGAAAACTGCCTCCGGGACCTTTGTGGTGAAGGTTCCATGACCCTTGATCGAGGCCGTAATGGATTTCCCATGCATCCAGCTGCTGGACTCATTCATAGCCTCATTTTAGGAAATGCGGAGCTTTCAAGGGAAGGCTGGTGGTGTAGCCGCCCATCTACCCATATTTTCCTCAAAGTTTTTAGTTTTGTGAGCTCTTGTAGGATTGGTCTGGCTTTTAGGCTAAGAACTATGGACTTATTCTCAGCTAGTAACCCCTCTCCCATCTCCTGTGCACCCAGTTCTGCCTGTCCCTGTGTCCAGGGCCCTCAGCACTGCCCAGGCCTTCGAGGGGGTGCCCATTGGCGTTGGCCTGTGAAGAAGAGGGATTTGTCCCTTGCCCTCTGGCCAGTGTCATCTCCACCTCCACTTGCCTGCAGGCTGTTAGATGTGCAGAAGCTGTGACCGGGATCACTGTGGGTGGTTCTCGTCCCGGCCCCGAGCACGGCATGCTCCCAGCCCTGTGGAGGGGAAACGGGAGAAGCCAGGTCAGAAGCCCTGGGAGATGCATGGTGACGCAGGTCTGTCTGTCCCCCACAGCTCACTGTATTTCAAGAACTTTTTCCAAACAGGTCTGGTCACTCTGGGGTGTGCGGGGGGTTAGTTGTTCAGTATTCTAGGTAGTAGTCTAGGATACTAGGGGTTACGGGGGCAGAGGGGGGCATTCAACACTGCAACGTCTTAACACAGGGGAATAATGTGTTATTCAAAAGGGCAGGGAACTGTTTGGGGTGATTACACCACATGCTGCAGGAGCACATCTGAAACTCCAGGGGAGTTCATCTCTTTCCACAGCTTGGCCTTGTTTTGTTTGGACTGGATCAGCAAGCTCTCCATGGGGTCTGGGGGACAACACTATAGTGCCCTTTGGGGCAGGGTCGCCCTGTTATTTTACTTAACATTACGATTCAGTATGCAGTCTGATGGAATCTTCTGGGCACTACTGATACATATTTTTAAATGTTTGTTATGCCGTTGTTTTGTCATTAAGATAGAACACAGGGTTGCTTTTTTGAAAATTTCATATGTATCGTTCAGTTTTGCTGTAAATAAATAACATCTTCCTGCCTTACAGCACACGTCTATTTCTGACTCATGTCAACTGTAGGTAAACTCTTGCTTTCATTCTGGGGCCTAGGCCTGGCTGGGCATGCCAGTCTCTGTGTGATTGAAATATTTGACGACTTCTATTCTCTCTCAGTTTTGTGACAAAATTTAGCAGACCTGTGTGTAGTACCTTTACTATCCATCTTTACTAAAATGATCATTTCATGTTAAAAATATAATTTTTTATTGGATTGCCGAAGTAATTTATCCTCAAAGCAAAAACCTTAGCAGATGTCAAGAAGAATGAACAAAAATCAATACATTATAGTTTCATTATTCTGAAATGACTATTTTTTTAAAGATTTATTTTTTTATTTGAGAGAGAGAGAGAGAGCACACAAGTGGGGTTGGGAGGACAGAGAGAAAATCTTCAAGCAGGCTTCCTCATGACCTGAGCCGAAATCAAGAGTCAGAGACACTCAGATGCCCCTGACTACTCTTAGTATTTCGGTGTGGTTCATTCAATTACAAAAAAATTTTTTTTAAAAAAAATGACTTTAAATACAAGAATTTTAATTATATAAAGAGAAAATCTTTTTTTTTTTTTTTTTTTAAGATTTTATTTATTTATTTGACAGAGAGAGAGACAGCAAGAGCAGGAACACAAGCAGGGGGAGTGGGAGAGGGAGAAGCAGGCTTCCCGCCGAGCAGGGAGCCCGATGTGGGACTCGATCCCAGGACCCTGGGATCATGACCTGAGCCGAAGGCAGACGCTTAACGACTGAGCCACCCAGGCGCCCCTATAAAGAGAAAATCTTGAAATCAGAACAAACAGATTATATTAAAGGAAACAATGTGATTTACAGCTGACTTCTCTTTAGGAGCAGCATCATTACAATGATGAATTAAAAAAGTGCCAACATGAAATTCTATGACGACCAGAGCATACGTTTTAATGAAGGAGAGTCTTCAGCTCTGGTGATGGTGCGATAGGTTGATCAGATACCCGTGACAAGACCCAGAGCACTCCCTCTTCCCGTGTGTGTGTTGGTGGTGGTGTTGTGCTTTGGAAGACACTGGAGAGTGTAAGCAGGCAGAAGGGAAGAGGAGTCTGCCCCTGACATTTAGGAACTGAACCTGGGAAGATCGGCAGTGCTAAGGGCAGAGTCTCCAATGCACAGGTGAGCTGTGGCCGCTGAAATTCAGGCTCTCTGGCTTAGGCTGTCAGAACCGACAGGTGTGGCCAGCAGACCTGAACTATGATACATGGTAAAGGATACAGCTCAGGCTAAAAGGAAAGAACAACAGGTGGAATTCATATAAGAGAATGAAGATATCAATTTTTTTCTTAATTTCATTAAAGTAACTATTTGCAAAGTCTTTTCAGTTGGATGTAGTCTTGCTTGTTTCTCTCTTGTTGCCTTTGCCTAAGACAGATCCAAAACATGTTGCTTAGGGAGCTTACTGCCTATGTTTTCCTTTAGGATTTTAATGGTTTCAGGTCTTACATTCAAGTCTTTAATCCATTTTGAGTTGATTTTTGTGTATGGTGTGAGATAGTGGTCCAGTTTCATTCTTCTGCATGCTGCTGTCCAGTTTTCCCAATACCATTTCTTGACAAGACTGTCTTTTACCTATTGCTTTTTCTTGCCTTTGTCGCTGTAGACTAATTGGCCATGGATATGTAGGTTTATTTCTGGGCTCTCTGTTCTGTTCCATTGATCTGTGTGTCTGTTCTCATGGCAGCGACATACTGCTTTGATGACTGTAGCTTTGTGGTGTAGTTTGAAATCTGGGAGCTTGAAATCTCCAGGTTTATTCTTTCTCAAGATTGCTTTGACTATTCACCATCTTTTTCAGTTCCATACACGTTTTAGGATTTAATGTCTAGTTCTGTGAAAAATGCTAGGTAAAGCAAAAATTACATTCTGTGGTGGTAGTTATAAATGCCATTGTAAAAATACATGACAAAAATAGCACAAAAGATGGAGATAAGTGGAATTCTACTGCAAGTTTTTTGTTTGTATTGTTTTGTTTCACCAGATGACACAATATTAACTCTAAGTAGACTGTGTTCAAGAAACATGTTGCAATTCATGGGCGCCTGGGTGGCTTAGTTGGTTAAGCATCTGCCTTTGGCTCAGGTGGTGATCCCAGGGTGCTGGGATCGAGTCCTGCATCTGGCTCCCTGTGAGTGGGGAGCCTGCTTCTCCCTCTCTCTGCCTCCCTCTCTCTCTGTCTCTCATGAATAAATAAATAAAATCTTTAAAAAAAAAAAAGAAACATGTTGCAATGCCTATACCAGCCATTAAATACAATAAGTGAAGATATGGCTAACAATACAATAAGGGAACTAAGATGGAATACTAAAGAAAAAACTTGGTTAAGCCAAAGGTAGAAAGGAAAGGGGAAACAAGAATAAAAACCCAGGGCACCTGGGTGGCTCAGTCGGTTAAGTGTCTGCCTTCGGCTCAGGTCATGGTCCTGGGATAGAGTCCTACATCGGGCTCCCTGCTCTGCAGGAAGTCTGCTTCTCACTCTCACTCTCCCTCTGTGCTCCACCCACTCTCTCTCGCAAATAAAATCTTAAAAAAAAACAAAAAACCCAGTGGGACAAATAGAAAATACCAAAAATCAGATTTAAGCGTGTTAAGTGTAAATGGACAAAAGGCAGGGATTATCAAAGTAGATTTGAGAAAATCCAAACTCAACTATATATTGTGTATAAAAGGTTTACTTTAAAGGAAATGGTTTGAAATTAAAATGATCTTAAGGGGCACCTGGGTGTTTTAGTTGGTTAAGCATCTGCCTTCAGCTCAGGTCATGATCCCGGGGTCCTGGGATTGAGCCCTGAATCGGGCTCCCTGCTTGGCAGGGAGCCTGCCTCTCCCTCTCCTGCTCCCCCTGCTTGTGTGTGCTCTCTCTCTCTCTCTGTCATATAAATAAATAAAATAAACGATCTTAAGATACCAAATAACAAAATCTGTGGAAAGGAACTAAAGCAATGTATAGAGGGAAATACACCCCTGTAAACGCTTATGTCAGAAGAGAACAAAGGTTAAAATCAGTGATCCAGGTTTCCACCTTAAGGGGCTAGAAATTGAAAGTTAAGCCAAAATAAGTAGAAGGAAAGAAATAATAAATTAATAGCAAAAAGCAATGAAGTAGAAGAAAAAGACAACATTAGCAAGGTCAAGGAAAAAGAAAAAAAATATAAGCAGCATCACAAATGAATAAGTTGATGTTACATTACATACAGATATTAAAAGGAAGATAAGAATATCATGAAAAATCTATGCCAGGAAATTTCACAATGATAAAATGGCAAAATGGATAAATTTCTTGAAAAACACAACCAAACCAACAAAAGACATAGAAATTTTGAATAGTATTTCATCTATCAAAGAAATAGAATTAA
The DNA here is from genome assembly GCF_054177405.1 of Leptonychotes weddellii. Classification (NCBI taxonomy): domain Eukaryota; kingdom Metazoa; phylum Chordata; class Mammalia; order Carnivora; family Phocidae; genus Leptonychotes; species Leptonychotes weddellii. Next base: position 36,330,430 of record NC_138373.1, on the reverse strand, counting down.
TTATCAAGTATCTTCCCATAAAGAGAATTCAGGCCCAGTTGGTTGCACTAGTGAATTCTATTCTGTATAAGGAAAGAATTTATAACATTGTTACACATTTTGTCAGGAAACAGAGGGAGAGACAACATAAGAAGTGGAGTACAGACAGACTCACACCTGTTTGGAACACAGTGCTGAGAGAGATTTGTTCTCTAGTCCATGAGGATGGACTATCTTTCCATTTCTTTGTGTCATCTTCAATTTCTTTCATCATGGTCTCATAGTTTTCAGTGTACAGGTCTTTCACCCCCTAATTAAGTTTGTTTTTGGGTATTGTATTATTTTTGGTGCATTTATAAATGGAATTGTTCTCTTAATTTCTTTTTGCTACTTCATTATTAGTGTATGGATATGCAACAGATTTCTGTATATTGATTTGTATCCTCTGACCTTGCTAAATTCATTTATAAGTTCTTGTAGGTTTTTGGTGGAGTCTACAGTTTTCTATATATATTATCATGCCATCTGTATACACTGAAAGTTTTACTTCTTCCTTACCAATTTTGATGCCTTTTATTTTTTTGTCTTGTCTGATTGCTATGGCCGGACTTCCAGTACTATGTTGAATAAAAGTTGTGAGAGTGGACAGCCCTATCATGTTCCTGACCTTAGGGGAAAAGCTCTCAGTTTTTCACCATTGAGTATGATGTTAGCTGTGGGATTTTTTATACATGACCTTTATTTGTTGAGGTATGTTCCCTCTAAACCTACTTTGTTGAGGGTTTTTATCATGAGTGGATGTTGTACTTTATCAAATGCTTTTTCTGCATCTATTGAAATAACCATATGGTCTTTATCCTTTCTCTTGTTGATGTGATGTATCACATTGATTGGTGAATATTGAACCACCCTTGCATCCTGGGAATAAATCCCACTTGATCATGGTGAATGATTTTTTTAATGTGTTGTTGGATTCAGTTTGCTAATATTTTGTTGAGGATTTTTTGCATCTGTGTTCATCAGAGATATTGGCCTATAGTTTTCTTTTTTTGTAGTGTATTTTGTTTTGGTATCAGGGTAATGCTGGCTTTACAGAATGAGTTTGGAAGTTTTCTTTCTTCTTCCATTTTCGGTAATACTTTGAGAAGAATAAGCATTATTTAAATCTTTGTTAGCATTCACCTCTGAAGCCATTTGTCCCTGGATTTTTGTTTGTTGGGAGATTTTTGATTACTGATTCAATATCATTGTTAGTAATTGGTCTGTTCAAACTTTCTATTTCTCCCTTATTCAGTTTTGGGAGATTATTTGTTTCTAACAATTTATCCATTCTAGGTTATCCAATTTGTTGGTGTATAATTTTTATAATATTCTCTCCTAATCCTTTGTATTTCTTTGGTGTTGGTTGTTATTTCTCCTCTTTCATTTCTGATTTTATTTATTTTAGTCCTCTCTCTTTTTGATAAGTCTGGCTAGAGGTTTATCAATTTTTTGATCTTTTCAAAGAACCAGCTCCTGGTTTCATTGATCTGTTCTATTGTTGTCTAAGTCTCTGTTTCATTTATTTCTTCTCTAAACTTTATTATTTCCTTCCTTCTGCTGGCTTTTTTAGGCTTTGTTCGTTCTTCATTTTCTAGCTCCTTTAGGTGTAAGGTTAGGTTGTTTATTTGAGATATTTCTTCTTTATGTAGTCCTGTATTGTTATCTTCCCTCTTAGAGCAGCTCCTATGGCATCCCAAAGAATTTGGACCATTGTGTTTTCATTTTCATTTGTCTCCATGTATTTTTTTATTTCCTCTTCAATTTCTTAGTTGACATATTCATTGTTTGGTAGCATGTTTTTAAATATCCATTTGGGGGCACCTGGGTGGCTCATTTGGTTAAGTGTCTGCCTTTGGCTCATGTCATGATCTCAGGGTCCTGGGATCCCATGGACCCTGAGATCCCATGGACACTGAGATCCCATGTTGGGCTCCCTGCTCAGCAGGGAGCCTGCTTCTCCCTCTCCCTCTGCTGCTCCCCCTGCTTGTGCTCTCTCTCTCAAATAAATAAATAAAACCTTAACAAAAAATATCCATTTGTTTGTGTCCTTTCCAGATTTTGTCTTGTGATCGATTTCTAGTTTCATAACATTGTGGTCAGAAAAGATGTGTGAAAGGACTTCAATTTTTGAATATTTTGAGACCTTGTTTTTTGGCCTAACATGTGATCTCATATGGAGAATGTTCCATGTGCACTTGAAAAGACTGTGTATTCTGCTGTTTTTGGATGGAATATTCTGAATCTCTCTGTTAATTCCAGCTGGTCCAGTGTGTCATTCAAAGCCACTGTTTCCTTGTCCATTTTCTGTTTGGTGATCTGTCCATTGAGGTAAGTGGGGGTGTTAAAGTCCCCTACTAATATTGTATTACTATCATTTTTTTTCATTTATGTTTGTTAATAGCTGCTTTATGTATTTAGATGCTCCCATGTTGGGTGCATAGATATTCACAATTGTTATGTCTTTTTGTTGACTGTTGCCTTTGTAGTGTTCTTCTTTTTTCTCTTGTTATAGCCTTTGTTTTAATGTCTATTTTGTTGAAGTATTGCTACCTCAGCTTTCTTTTCACTTCCATTTGCATAAATGTTTCTCCAGTCTTCATTTTCAATCTGTAGTCTTTAGGTCTGAAGTGAATCTCTTGTAGGCAGCGTAATATGGGTCTTGTTTTCTTATCCATTCCATCACCCTCTGTTTTGATTGATAATCATTTAGTCCATTGACATTCAAAGCAATTACTAATAAGTATGTACTCATTGCCATTTTGTTATTTGTTTTACAGTTGGGTTTGTAGTCCTTCTCTGATCCTTTTTCTTTTCCTTTCCTGTCTTGTTGTTTGATGTTGTTTTGTTTTGTTTTGTTTTAGTGATATGCTTGGATTCCTTTCTCGTTATTTTTTGCATATCTATTAGTTTTTGATTTGTAGTTACCATTAGGTTTATATATAATATCCTGCGCATATAGCAGTCTATATTAAGTTGATGGTTGCTTAAGTTTGAACCCATTCTAAAAGCACTAAATTTTTACTGCCCCCCATGTGTTATGTACATGATGTCGTACTTTACATCCTTTTGTGAATCCCTTGACCAACATATTTTATAGACATATTTGATTTTCTTGCTTTTGTGCTTTAACCTCCATACTGGTTTTAAGTGAGGAATCTACTACTTTTATTGTGTTTGTATGTATCTGTGAAATTTTTTCCTTTGCTAATTTTCTTACTCCTGGTTATGGTCTTTACATTCCAAAGAATTCCCTTTAATATTTCTTATATGGTTGGTTTAGTGGTGATAAGCTTCTTCACCTTTTATTTGTCTGGGAAAATTTTTATCTTCTTCTTTTTATCTCTTCTAAATGATAACCTTGATGGATAGAATATTCTTGGTTGCAGGTTTTTTCCTTTCAGCACTTTGAATATATCATGCCTGCAAAGTTTCTGCTGAAAAATCAGCTGATAGCCTTATAGGGTTTCTCTTGTATGTAGCTGTTTTCTCTTGTTGCTTTTAAAATTCTCTAATACCATTTTTTTGCCTTTTTAATTATGCTGTGTCTTGGTGTGGATCTCTTTGGGTTGATTTTGTTGGGGACTTTTTGTGCCTTCTAGATCTGGATTTCTGTTTCCTTCCCCACATTAGGAAAGTTTTCAACTATTATTTCTTCAAGTAAATTTTCAGCCCCCTTTTCTCTCTCTTTTCCTTCTGGGAATCCTGTAATGCAAATGTTATTATGCTTGATGGTGTTGCTGAGTTCCCATAATCTATTCTCCTTTTTATTATTCATTTTTCTTTTGCTTTTCAGTGTGGTTACTTCCATTACTCTGTCTTCTAGCTTACTGATACGTTCTTCTGCTTCCTCTAGTGTGCTCTTTATCCCATCTAGTGTGTTTCTAATTTCAGTTAATTGAGTTCTTCATGTCTGATTGGTTCATTTTTCTATTTTCTATTTCTTTTTTGAGGGTCTCTGAGTCCTCCACTCCTTTCTCAGGTCTAGTGAACATCTTTATGATCATTACTTTGAATTCCATTGCAAGCATATTGCTTATCTCCATTGAGCTCTTTTGCTCTGAATTTATCCTTTTTTTTTTTTTTTAATTTTTTTTTTCCATTTGGGACATACTCCTCTGTCTCATTTGTCTCAGTCTCTGTGTCTGTTTTCATTTGTTAGGAAAGCCAGGTATGTCTCCTCATCTTGACAGTAGTGGCCTTATGAAGAGGCCCTGCTGCCCTCGAGGTGTTGGACGGTGTCCCCCGGTCACCAGAACCTGGCACTTCAGGTGTCTCCTGTGTGTGTTATGTGCATCCTGCTGTTGTGCTGGAGCCACGTTTGCCTTCCAGTCGTCTTCAGTGACCCTCTTTGCTTATCGTGGGCAGAGTTTGGTCCCTCTGCTGTAAGGGGCCAGTCTTGGCTGCCTTGGGTCAGACCAGATGCCTCCTCTTAGCCTGTTTGCTGGGCTGAAGTCACACCCTACTGCACGGTGCTCTCCTTGCGCTGGCCCCTAAGGGGCTTTCACTGGAGATGGGCCTGCAGTCGGGCCAGATCTCTGCCCCCACTTTGAATGTTGAGGTTGCAGTAACCAAACTCCAGGGCTCTCTCTTGCTGCCCCCTATGAGGTTTTTGTTGGCGGGTGGGGCTGGTAGACCAGATGTGTGCCCGCAGCCCACTGCTTGGGCTGCAGTTGAACTGGTGTGTGTGGTTATCTTCCCCTCTCTCCATGGCAGGTATCCCTTTGGTGTGGTGCTGGTCACTGCAGGGTTGCTTGCAGAATGAGATGAGGAAGGTACTGCTCTGGATGAACTCCTGTCCCGTGGGCAAGTTGGATGGGGCGGATCCACAGGATAACGCGGTGGTGGGGCCTTGGGTGTCAGACCGGATGGGAACTGCAGCCACTTCAGAGGGATGCCTACAGAGTGGGGCAGGTTGGGTGGAACGAGTCTGAAGGAGAATGTGGGATAGGGTGTGGTGTACTGTCAGCAAAGCTAGGTGGCCATTGTAGCTGCTGGTTCCTGTAGGTGTCCAGGTATCTAGATGGTGGGCAAGGAGAGAAATGGTGCCTGCCAGTTCTTGTGTTCTTGGAGAAGTCTCCTAAAGGTCTCTGTCCCTCCTGGACATCATCTGTGATTAGTAAATATACCCTTCCTGTGAACCTCAGGAGTTTTTCATACTGCTATTTCTATGTTATATCTCAGTGGGTTGTTTGTTCTGCTGGCCCTTCAAGGGCAGGGACTGTTTCATATTGCCCTCAGGCTCTCCCAGACGTACACCTGCTGGTCTTTAAAGTGCCCTGAGTTAAGCCCCACTGATTGTAAAAACTCACAAAGCCCAGCCCCACCGGTTTTCAAAGCCCAGTGTTATGGGGCCTCATCTTCCCAGTGCAGGGTCCCCCATGTCAGGGGTGGCTGATGTGGGGTCTGTTCCTCTCCAGTCTCCACACTCGTGGTCTCCCTCCTGTTTGTGGCTAGTTTGGTTCTGGAGTGGGTCTCTGCCCCTTCTCCTGCTCCACTGTGGCCTACTGTCTACCATCAACTGTGGAGAGCCTGTCCTGCTGGTCTTAGGGTTTTTTTCTGGTTTAGTAGTTACACTGATGTGGCTGTCATCTAGGTTTATTCACGGGACAAGATGAGGTTGGAACTCTTCTACTCCACCATCTTCCGTGGAAGTCTGAGAAATCCCAATTCTCGGTATTTATTTGAAAGAATTGAAAGCAGGAACTCAAGCAGATATTTATACATAAGTGTTTATGACTTATATTCACAATATAATTATGACTTATATTCACAATAGCCAGGAGGTAGACCCAACTTAAGTATTTATGGATGGTTGAATCAATAAAGAAAATATGTTATATCCATATAGTAGAACATTATTCAACCTTAGTGAAATTCTGACACATGCCACAACATAGATGGACCTTGAGTACATTATGCTAAAAACTCTAATGCTTCCAGAAGAAAGTAGAGTATCTTTTGGACCTTGAGGTAGGCAAAGATTTCATAGACAGCAGTCAAAAAGCACTGGATAGGAAAAAAAATAAAGCAAATCTCATGAAAATTAAAAATTTCTCATGTGTTACACTGGTAGGGTATGAAGGTGAGCCACAGATTCAGGGTAAATATTTTCAAAACATATACCTAAAAGTAACTTGTAGCTATAGTATGTGAAGAACTACTATAAATCAGCAATGAAAAGGCAGCTCAAAGGATGGACAAAAACTTGAACAGGTACTTTACAACAGATGGGTGTACTCAAGTCCAGTAAGCCCAAGGGCAGTGCTCAGCTTAAACCATCAGGTGAATGCAAACCTAAACCCCCAATGAGATTCCCCTTCCCAACCACGATGGTGTCTGCTGTGGAAAAGATCGAGTGTACCAAGTGTTCTAAAGATGTGTCAGGACTGGAGTCTCATACACGGCTGACGGAGATGTGAACTACCATAACCACTTGTGAGTGGTTTGGCGACTTTTTTATAATTGAAACCTGCACTTACTATATGGCCCAGCAATTACATATTTAGACATTTAGAGAAGAGGAATGAAAATGCCCACATAAACACATGTATGTGAATCTTTGCTGCAGGTGTTTTGTAATAGCCCAGAACTGGACATAATGCAAATATCCAACAGCCGGAGAAGTATGAATGAATTGCAGTATATTCCTATGTTGTATTATGTCTCATTGGTAAAACCCTGTGAAGTATTGAAACATGCAGCCACGTGAATGAATATATCAAGCAGGTCGCGCTATAGCATAGTATCTATATGGTCATATAAAGTCTGTGCGATTCTATTTGTATGAAGGTCAAGAGCCAAGGCAAGCTTGTCAAAATATTGAACGGTAGCTGTTTATTCAGGGTGGGGGTTGATTGGAAGGACACACACAGGAACTTTGGGTTGATAGATATGTCCTGTCTCAACTGGGGTAATGGTTCTGTAGATAGATTTCCATCTATTAAAATTTATCAGTTGTACTTAAGATCTGAACATTTCACCACATGTACATTTTACGCTCTCTCCCCACACCTGTAAATTAATACTGACCTCTGTTTAATAGCTTTCCTTTTCATAGTGTCTCTTCACACTTTCTATAGAAGAGATGCAGGCTGCAGGTGGTGCATGGGGGTGGTTGGGTGCCCTCTGTTCTAAACTGCTAACCTGCTGGAGTTTTCCTAGGAACAGCATGAGCGTGGTGTGTTTGGTGGTGAAGGGTGTGGATCCTGGAGGTGTTCACACCTGGGCTCACATCTAGCAATGCCACTCGCCACGCTGATAACTGCGAGAGCTTCGTACCTCTGCTACCTCGTTTGGGAAATCGTGGGAGTGCCTCCTCGGTGGGGTTGTGTGGAAGACTGCGTGGAGCCGTATCGCACCTGACTGCTGCCTTCTTGCTGGCTCCCGGCTTCCACTTGTCCTGCGGCCTTCTTCATAGCACCCAGAACCCCCACACACTCAGATCATGGCATCCCTGCTTAAAATCCCCAGTGCCTCCCTGTCAGACGTACCTGTCCCACCTCAGAAGCCCTCGTGCTGGTGCGTCACTCCGCAGGGTGGTGTCCTCTCTGCCCACCACCTGCTCATTCACCTTCCACACCTGGGAGCTGCATTTTCTTGTGTCCTGGGAATTCTCATCTTTACAGAATGGCTGTTTATTCTTACTCTTCAAATTTCTCATCGACAGAACTCTTCCCTGGCCTCACAATGAAGTAGGCAGTCTGTTTATCCTGTTTTCATTCCTGCCCTAGATGACTGCCTTTTGGGTGTCCCTTACCCATTAGCAAGTCAGCTGCATGAGACACAGCTCCTTGTCCATCTGATTCTCCACTGTACCCCCCGCCCTAAGGACACTTACGAAGTAGGCGTTCAGTGACTCTTTGTGGGCTGAATCCAGGGGGTTAATATACTCAAAAGGCCAAACACAGCGACTGGCCCCTGAGAGTCTGCTGTTAGTGGAAATCATTGCTGCAGCCGGCGAGGTGTGACCTGCCCCCTTAACGTAGACATGAATCCCGAGCTTTGAGGAGTGTGAGAAGAAATACCCACAGATCACCTAAGAAACAAAAGTCACGCAGCACTTTGCAGCCAGTATGTGATTATTTATTACAGGTTCTAGGGTAGAAAAATGAGTAATTAGAAGTCTGAATGAGTTTGAATGTCATTTCCCTGCAGCTTTTAATCCAGTGATTTTATACTTCTTTTCCCTCCTTCCCCACCCGTCTGTTTGTGACAGTGTCTGTAGGAGGATCAGCTATTTCACAGGACCAGGCCGAAGGGAAAAAAAAAAAGGCCCGGGGCCTTCGGGATGTCCCTGAACAATGGGGTGATTGAGCTCTCCTTTTGTTTTAGACGTCCACACAGAAGCCGTGCAGGCGGCGCTGGCTAAACACAAAGAAAGGAAGATGGCGGTGCCCATGCCTTCCAAACGCAGGTCCTTGGTTGTGCAGACCTCGATGGACGCCTACACACCTCCAGGTGAGCGGTGGGCCCACTGTCCGCTTCCTAAAGTGACGAGCGAGCCTTGGAATTAATTCACCACTAGCTCAAGCAGTCCCGGGCTTTGTAGCTTTCAAACTAATGGTACTATAATTCAGATTTTGTGAACCGGAAGTCCAGTATGTGCACCCCAAATTAAACTTGGAAGGAAAATGAACATTAAGTATGTGTCTATACAAATACGTATTTTAATCTTTTCATTGAGATTCATAAATGATACAGCCTTTAAAGTCTCATAAAGTTTTACTTGATCCTTCATGTAGCAAAAGGGAAAAGAGTTTGTGCCTCCACAGTTATAAATGAAGTTGGACTTCTCTTCTGCCTAGATTGGTCTGTACATATTCTCAAGTCCTTCAAAAATAAATATGCCATGAGATTGTATTGAGAAACCAAATGAATTGAAAAATGTATGCAGTTACCTCAACTTGGGGTCCTCATCATTTTCCTGTAATGTGCAGGTAGTATTTTGGTCTCTGGACAATGCAGTGTCTGTCACAGTGCTTATTCTGTGGTGATGTGAAAGCAGCCACAGGCAACAGATCAGTGAGTGGCTGTGGCTGTGTGCCAATAAAACTTTATTTACAAAGACACGCAGAGGGCCAGTTTGGTCCACAAGCCTGCTGACGACCCCAATCTAAATGGTTGATAACTACCTAAGTTCTCTGCTTCATTTTACCTAAATCATTATAATCTTTGTTTTATGATCTTCAAAACCAAAGTAAAGCACAAAGTTAAATTATCCAGGTACCTTTAGAAAACATGAAGGATCGAGCCTAATTTATTTGGTGTTTTTTCTGTGAATCGGGTTCCAACATTATTCATGTTGTTGCCACTGTGCCTTTCTGCAGACCTAAGTTACCTTGCACAATAGGAACAGAGGAACGTATACAACACTTGTTCGAGTATTTTGATGTTTAGTCCTGAGTGTTTGCAAGCAGTGAGAGTAGCAGAAGCACGCACTTAAACTCCAAGATGCACACAACATAGTGATTCAGCATTTTTGCTCCTGTGATACATGTAGTCACCCTGTCAGCATTCGAAGTTAGTGCAGACTGTCGACTGTGTTCCCACGCTGCACTTTGCATCCCCCGGACTCACCTGTTTTATAACCGGAAGCTTGTACCGCTCAGTCCCCTTCACTTGTCCTGTCCATCCTCCTACCCACCTCCCCTCTGGTAACCACCAGTTTGTTCTCCATATTTGAGTCTCTGGTTTTTGTATGTTCATTTGTTTTGTTTTTTTGTTAGATTCCATGTGTGAGTAAAAACATACACTATTTGTCTTTCTCTGACTGACTTATTTCACTCTGCATAATGCCCTCAAGTTCCCTCCACATCGTAGCAAATGGCAAGATTTCATTCTTTTTATGGCTGAGTAGTATTCCATCGTATATATACACCACCTCTTTATCCATTCATCTGTCTGTGGACATTTGGGCTGTTTCCATATCTTGCTTATTGTAAATAATGCTACAAAAGACATAGGGGGGGCATATATCTTTTTTTTTTTTTTTATTCTTATGTTAATCCCCATACATTACATCATTAGTTCTAGATGAAGTGTTCCATGATTCATTGTTCGTGCACAACACCCAGTGCTCCATGCAGAACGTGCCC
>NC_138373.1:36283942-36319815 GCF_054177405.1 Leptonychotes weddellii | reverse complement strand
ATTGTATCACATTGATTGATTTGCGGATGTTGAACCAACCTTGCAGCCCAGGGATAAATCCCACTTGGTCATGGTGAATAATCCTTTTAATGTACTGTTGGATCGGGGCATATATCTTTTTGAATTAGGATTTTCATTTTCTTCTGATAAATACCCAGAAGCAGAATTGCTGGGTCATAGGGTAGCTCTATTTTTAACTTTTGAGGAACCTCCATACTGTTTTCGAGAAGGGCTGCACCAGTTTCCATCCCACCAACAGTGTAAGAGGGTTCCCCTTTCTCCACATCCTTGCCAACACTTGTTATTTATTGTCTTTTTGATATTAGTCATTCTTACAGATGTGAAATGATACATGATTCTGATTTGTATTTGCCTGATGATGAGTGATGTTGAGTATCTTCTCATGTGTCTGTTGGCTATCTGCATATCTTCTCTGGAAAATGTCTGTTGAGGTCCTCTGCCCATTTTTTTACTCAGATAGTTTGGAATTTTTTTTTTTTTTTTTTTGGTCTTGAGTTGTATGAGTTCTTTATATATTTTGGATCTTAACCCCTTATCAGATACGTGATTTGCAAACATCTTCTTCCATTCAATAGGTTGCCTTTTTGTTTTGTTTATGGTTTCTTCCACCGTGCAAAGCTTTTCAGTTTGAGAGTCTTAATTACTTACTTGTGCGTTTGTCTCCCTTGTGTGAGGAGACCGGTCCAAAAAACATTGCTAATATGTCCAAGAGTCTACTGGCTATTTTTTTTAGGACTCTTATGGTTTTCAGTGTCACATTTAGATCTGTAATCCATTTTGAGTTTGTTTTTGTGTATGGTGTAAGAAAGTGGTCAGTTTCATTCTTTTGCATGTAGCTCTCCAGTTTTCCCAACACCATTTGTTTAAGAGACTGTCTTTTTTTCCATTGCATAATCTTGCCTCATTTGTCATAGATTAATTGACCATATCAACAGGGATTTATGTCTGGACTCTCTATTCTATTAATGTGGTGAAAAGTTTTATTTTGTACATATTTTTGTAACAAACAGGATGGATTTACAAGGATAACAAACCCACTTAAACCAAGTGTTTAGAACTAGACAGTATTCAAGGAGATAGATATTCAAGGAGATTCAATTTTTCTGAGCTACTTTTTTATGAAAAATGATGAGTTTAAAATGCAAGAAGCAGGGCGCCTGGGTGGCTCAGTCATTGAGCATCTGCCTTCAGCTCGGGTCATGATCCCAGGGTCCTGGGATTGAGTCCCACGTCGGGCTCCCTCCTCAGTGGGAGGCCTGCTCTCCCTCTCCCACTCCCGCTGCTTGTGTTCCTGCTCTTGCTATCTCTGTCTCTGTCAAATAAATAAATGAAATCTTAAAAAAAAAAATGCAAGAAGCAATGTGATTATTTATGTATATGCTTTTTCACATGTTGAATCCATCCTCAGAAATGTTATTTTGTCCTACATGATGAAAGACAAAACTTTAGAAAATCAAACATTGTACAGATATCTTTGCAAAATATAAAAGAACATTATTGGAAATGTTATTTTTGATGAAATTTTTGCATTTAATTATTTGACTAGCCCTTTCTTGTACACCATATAATACCTTTTGTAAATTGTCATTTAAGAGTCCTAGCGATAATATCACATATGGAATAGTTTTGTACAATCAAATGCCAGTACCCTTATCATAACAATTTTTATTCACAACCTATTTTGTGCGTAGCAGTTGTCTACATATTTATAACCATACTTGTACAAGACCTTAGGGCTAAGCTTCATTTTCTCTCATTCTGCTTTCCTTGGTTGCTGATAACATTTGTTAGAATTCATCTCATGTCCACTGCTCTTCAGAGCATATTCCTGAAATATATGTTTTCTGTGTGAAAGGACTAGTCACTGACCAGTATCATAGTCTCTGGAAAAGATCTAATTAGGATGGTTACACTGCCAGTCTTTTATAGGAGAAGCTTTCCTTTGGTTTTTACATACAAAACTATAACAAGAATTTGCCAGCACTTCTGCTTCTCACCATAAAGAAATAACTGGTACTAGACTAACCCAAGCACTATAAGCAACTATAAAATTGCCCCAGATGAATGGGGCAGCTGTTCTGGCTGTGGACCTCCAGCAGTGAAAGAGCACCCTGAGAGCAGGACAACTTGTGAGGTGAGCCCCACGGCCCAGGGACTGAGATCTGAATGAGATTGGCCACTCTGCTCCCTTGAAGAGGCAGAGATCTGAGTTCAGCAGATGAAAGGACTAGAGCTTTCCACTGATCCACACTAGCAAAGAATAACTCCAAGTCTGCTCAGGGTCAAGATGACCAACCAGTAATTGACATGCTTGCTAAAATAAGAATCATGAGACTTTAGAGGAAGATTATAGAATCCAGAGTCTCAACATGCCACCCACAATGTCTACTACTCTGTAAACAATCACCAGGTATGAAGAGATAATAGGAAATGTAATCTGTGGCCACAGGAAAAGGAATCAATATAAAATGAACATAAGATGGCCTCCATTGTGCTCTTGGTAACCACTAACCACGTGTGGCTGGCCTCAATTGTATTTGCTATAAATGTGAAATTCACACCATATTTTGTAGAGTTAATATGAAAAAAATCACTGGAAGGTATTTAATTAATTTTCATATTTATTATTTATTGAGATAATATTTTGAGTTAAATAATACATTCTTAAAATTATATCTATTCATGTACTTTTTAATGTGGTTACTATAAGGTTTAAAACTATGTAATGAGACTCCTATTTCTGTGGAGAGCTCTGGTTAGGTGTTTGAAATAACCGAAGACGGAGTTTTTAAATCTGTGATTATAAATATTTATTCAGCCAAATGAAAATAGGTTAAAGAACTAAAGGAAAATATTGTCTTAATATGTAAGCTGAGCAGAGAAAGGAAATTTCAGGGGAAATTTCACTGGATTAGTATAACATCAGATTGGAGAAGGAAGATGAGTCTGTACACCTGAAAAGAGATGAAGAGAAATTAACCAAACTGAAGAACAGGGAGACACAATTAAAGAAGTTAACAGAAGAACCTTAAGTATCTATGGTACAGTGTTAACCTACTTTTAACTGGACTCCAAGAAGGAAGAGAGTGAGAAGAGGACAGAAAAACTATTGGAAGAAATAAGAGTTAAGAACTCTGATTGATGTAAAATGCCACCTTACAGATCCCAGAAGTTCAGTGAATGCAAAGTAGGATAAGTATAAAATAATTATACCTAAGTTCACAATAGTCAAAGTGCTGAAACCCAAAGATTAAGAAGAAATCTTGAAAGTAATCAGAGGAAAACATATTACATACAAGAGAACATCATATGAATGATGAATGACTTACATGAAGACACCATAGAGACCAGAAGGCAATAGAAGGACATATTTAAAGTCCTAAAGAGAAAAAACAAAACTGTCAACTCATATCCAGAGAAAATATCCTTAACAAACAAGGATGAAATGAAGACATAATGAAATACACGAAAACTGAGAGAATATGGTGCCAGCAGAGATGCACTGCAAACATGTTAATGGATGTCATTTAGGCTGATGGGAAATGATACTAGACAAAAAACATAATCTATAAAAATGAAAAAGAGCACTGGATACAGTAAGTAGTTGGGTAAACATGGAATACTATGCTTTCCTATTGTAATTTGCTTTAAAACACCTGTACTTAAGGCAAAGTTGGGTGAATGGAATTATACTGTTGTATGATTATTACTTTTGTGAATTGGGAAGCAGAATGTGAACAGTAGAAAATGAGTAGTGTCAGGTGTGTTATGAGTAGAGGTGAAAGAGAAAGTTTATAGTGTCAGATTTGAAGAGCAAATAGAATATTGACCCCATATTGGGTCTGTTAAGGATGCATACTGTTAGCATACATCATACATCAACCACCAGCATACATCAACCACTAAAAAATAAGAAGTAGAGGTAAGAATTTCATAGAAGACATAAAATGAAATGTAAAAAAATATGGTTAGTAGAAGACAGGAACTAATGAATCATTGAACACTACATCAAAAACTAATGATGTATTATATGTTGGCTAATTGAACATAATAAAAAAAAGATAGGAAAAATCAACAGATGGAAAAAATAGGAGAAATGAAAACAAATAGCAAAATACTAGATTTAAGCCCACTTATGTCAGTGATTACCATAATTGTGAATGGACCAAATACTGAATTAAAAGATTGAAATTGTCAGACTGGTCAAAAAAAAAAGAAGATACATCTCTATGTTGTCTATAAGAGACACAGCCATATTTTTTTTTTAAGTAAACTCTTCCTCCAGTGTGGGGCTCGAACTTCACAACCCCAAGATGAAGAGTCACATGCTGCACCAACTGAGCGAACCAGGACACATTTAAATAAAAAATTAGGATAATTAAGAATACAAGATTGAAGAAATACACAATGCAAACATTAAATGTAAAGCAAACAAGTCTTTCTTAATATCAAATAGCAAGACAAAGGTAGTACAAGATATAAAGAGGAACCTTGCATAATGGAAAGTGAACAATTCATCAGGATGACATAATAATGAATATATAACCAAAAGAGCATTATAATTTATAAAGGATAACCCCAAAGACACAGATGTAGTGAAAAGAAGGGCCATATGCACCCCAATGTTCATAGCAGCGATGTCCACAATAGCCAAACTGTGGAAAGAGCCGAGATGCCCTTCAACAGATGAATGGATAAAGAAGATGTGGTCCGTATATACAATGGAATATTACTCAGCCATCAGAAAGGATGAATACCCAACTTTTATATCAACATGGATGGGACTGGAGATTATGCTAAGTGAAATAAGTCAAGCAGAGAAAGTCAATTATATGGTTTCACTTATTTGTGGAACATAAGGAGTAGCATGGAGGACATTAGGAGAAGGAAGGGAAAAATGAAGGGGGGGAAATCGGAGGGAGAGATGAACCATAAGAGACTATGGACTCCTAGTAACAAACTGAGGGTTTTAGAGGGGAGGGGGTTGGGGGATGGGTTAGCCTGGTGATGGGTATTAAGGAGGGCACGTACTGCATGGAGCACTGGGTGTTATACGAAAACAATGAATCATGGATCACTACATCAAAAACTAATGATGTATTGTATGGTGACTAACATAACATAATAAAATTAAATTAAATTAAAAAATAATTTATAAAGGAGAAACTGGCATAATGAGGGAAAATAAAAAAATCAGGAATAATAATTGGAGATTTAAACAATACCTTTCTTAAATAATAAGTAGCCAAAAGAACACTATCCTCCAACTTGATGCAGTTTATATTCACAGAATATTATACTCAACTACTATAGAACACACATTCATCTTTAATACCTTTCTTGAGGTATAATTTACATTCCATAAAACTAATCTGTAAGTGTGTAACTCAATGATTTTTAATAAATATATAGATTTTGCAGCCATTGCCAGTCTAGTTTTAGAACATTTCCATCACCCCAAAAGTTTCCTTGTGCCCATTTGCAGTTAATTCCCATTCTCACATTGAGCCATAGGGAGCCACTGATCTAATTTATATGCCTCTATAAATATTCTAGACATTTTATAAATAAAATTATAAAATACATTCTTTTGCATCTTGCTTCTTTAGGATAATATTTTTGAGCATCCTCCATGTTGTCGCATGCATCGATTCATTCCTTCTTGTTGCTGAATTGTATCCTCTTAGATACACCACATTTTGGTTATCCACTCACTAGTTGGTCGATATTTAGCTTCTTTCCAGTTTTTGGCTATTATGAATAAGATTGCTATCCACATTTACGTACATATGTTTGTGTATACATATATTATTTATCTTGAGTAGATTCCTAGGGGTTGAGTTAATGAATCTTATGGTTAGTTTATGCTGAACTTTCAGGAAACTGCGAAATTGTTTCCATATGGCTGCCACCATTTTGTATTCCCACTAGCAATATATGAGGATTTCAGTTTCTCAGCATCCTTACCAACACTTAGTATTGTCGGTATTTTTTATTCTAGCTATTCTAGTGGATATGAAATATAATCTCATCGTGGTTTTAATTTGCGTTTTTGAATGGGCCTATTTGCTATTTGTATATATTCATTGGTTAAGTGTCCACACTTTTTCCCATTTTTAAAATGAATTGTCTGTTTTCTCACTAGTTAAGAGTTCTTTATATAATCTGATTTCAAGTCCTTTGCCAGATACACAATTTGCAAACTATGTTTGCCTTCCCTTAATTGTGTTGAGATCTGTATAAAGATATTTTGTAACTTTATCTTATATCCTGTGACCTTGCTAAACATTCATTAATTCAGGAATTGTTTAGTGTATTCCTTGGGATTTTCTACATACAAGATCATATTATCTGTGACTAAAGAATGTTTTAATGTTTCCGTTCCAATCTGGATGCCTTTAAGTTACTCTTTTTGCTGTATTTCACTGGCTGGAGCTTTAGCAGATAATGTTGAATAAAAGTGGTAAGAGGGGATATCCTTACCTGAGTCTTGATCTTAGGGGAAATATGTTCAGTCTGAACATTAAATGCAGTGTTAGGTATGGGTTTTCACAGATGCCCTATGTTAGGTTGAGGAAGTTCCTTTCTATTCCTGCATTGTGGAGAGGTTTTATCATGAGTTAATGTTAGATTTTGTGAAATACTTTTTCTGTGACTTTCAAGGTTAATTTAGGGCTTTTCTCCCTTTATTTATATGAGGTATAACATTAATTCACTTTTGAATGTCATCACTTGGTCCTGGTATGTACTAACCATTTTATACGTTGCTCGGTTGTTTGCTAATACTTTTTGAGGATTTTTGTGTCTGTGTCACAAGGGATATTTTTCTGTGGTTTTCTTGTGAAAAGGTTTGGGGTAGGAATGAAAGGTTGACAGTACAGAGGCATGAGAACACTTGGTAGGGAGATGGTAATATTTGGATGGATATATGGGTATATGCATTTCTCAGAAACTGTAAATCTGAGGACTTGAACATTTTTCCCAACCAGATACAGATGGCCAATAATGCAAGAAAAAATGTCCCACATCAGAGATCATTAGGGAAACACAAGTCAAAACCACAATGAGATACCACCTCTACCACCTCACACCCACGAGGATGGCTACTGTAAAAAAAAAAAAGGCAGAAAATTACAAGTGTTGGTGAGGACATGGAGAAATTTGAACCTTTGTGCACTGTTGGTGGCAAAGGAAAAAGGTGCCACCTCTGTGGTAAACAGTATGGCAGTTTCTTACAAAATTAAAAATGAAAATATTACATGACCCAGCAATTCCACTTCTGGGTCTGTAGCCAAAAGGATTGAATGCAGGGTCTCAAAGAGATAATTGTACGGCCATATTCAGAAGAGCGCTATGATAGCTAGGACATGGAAGCAACCCATGTCCGTCCACAGATGAATGTGTAAGTAAAATGTAGTATACACATGAGACAGAATATAATTCACCCTTAAAAAGGAAGGACATTCTGCAGTACACCACAGCATGGATGAATCTTGAGGATCTTATGCTGAGTGAAATAGCCGTGCGCACAAAGACAAATGCTGTATGATTTCACTTGTATGAGGTACTTAAAGTGGCCCACATCACGTATAGAGAAAGCAAAATGGTGGTCCAGGGCCTGTGGGGAGGGGAGGATGGAGGGTTATTGTTTAATGGGGACAGAGTTTCGGATCTGCAAGATGAAGAGAACCTGTTGAGGAAAATGGTGGGGACGGTTGCACAGATTGAGTGTATTTGATACTACCGAACTTCTTTAAAATGGTTAAGGTGGTACATTTTAGGTTGTATTTTATCACAATCAAAAAAATTGAAAGAAGTCTTAGGTCTGAATACAAAAAAAAAGTATCAATTTTACTTTTCTGTAAATTATAATCCTGCTGTTTTATGAGGCAGGACAGAGGGAGAGAATTTGTCAGGCTCTTACCTTTACTGCTGTTTTTCTAACAAATTCCTAACAGACTTTCAAAAATATTCCAGATAGCACAGGTCATGTCACAATTTTAACAAAATGTGAGTATAAATATTCTTCACAAATATTGTTGTGTTGGGAAAAAAAAAAAGAATCCCGTGTCTTGACTTAAGAAAATTGTCATTTCTCTCATTGTCATTAGATGTTCTTGAGCTACTCACAGTCTTTTATTCCTCCTGGCATCTCCCATAACTCACAGTGGTAGGACCCAGAATTCACTCTTACATGGGTGTTTAAATAACAAGGACACCAATATTTAATTCTTGAAAACTTCTCTGCTTGGGGAAATCTTATTAAATGAAAATAGTTCCATTAATTTTAATGTACAGAGTGACATGTTTTATCTCAATCTAAGATGCACAATTTTCACAGAGGAAAAAAATTAGTAAATAGTGAAAAAATTTTATTAGAAATGAATTTTTTTTAAGATTTTATTTATTTATTTGATAGAGACACAGCGAGAGAGGGAACACAAGCAGGGGGAGTGGGAGAGGGAGAAGCAGGCTTCCCGCTGAGCAGAGAGCCCGATGCGGGGCTCGATCCCAGGACTCTGGGATCATGACCTGAGCCGAAGGCAGACTCTTAGCCCACTGAGCCACCCAGGCGCCCCTAGAAATGAATGTTAAATACATTTAGCTTGCTCTTAATATGTAATGTGATGACGTATTGTCCTCACCAAAGGAGGAAGCAAAGTCTTGAGCATGTAGGTTGGTGGGAAAGAGATGGCAGTCCTTCTAACTTCTACACCATTGTCTCCACTGACATCTTACTCTTCGAGGACGCACATGGTTATCTTCACTCGCACAGAATTTAAAAATAAATTATAGCTCAGAGAAACACCTCTGGTCTCTAAAGGGCTACAAACACACTCTGAAACACATGAAAGTTCAACACCTCTTAGAGAATGCTGCCCCCATCCCTCTCGCTTGCTGTATGCATGCCTGGAAATATTTGGTTTCTTCCCAAACTGTTGAGTGGAGCAAGTTGGCCGAGTGTCTTTGCCTGAAATTGTAGTATCAAAACAAACAAACACACACATTTTTGTAGCATATTTATTTAAGGTGTTCTGGATGAAAAGTTCATTATACTAAAAAAATAATGCATTATCTGAGATGTGTAACTGGTTTTTAAGAGAGTTCAAAGCAAAAGGTGTTGGACAGGTAGTGCGTGTGGTGGGTCTTTGCTGGCGACGTTGGGTCTGGGTGTGTTTCTGGTCTGATGCACAGCGCATCTCCTCTCTTTCACAGATACGTCTTCTGGCTCGGAAGACGAAGGCTCGGTGCAGGGTGACTCCCAGGGGACCCCCACCTCCAGCCAGGGCAGCATCAACATGGAGCACTGGATCAGCCAGGCCATCCACGGCTCCACCACCTCCACGACCTCTTCCTCTTCTACCCAAAGTGGGGGGAGCGGCGCCGCCCACAGGCTGGCCGACGTCATGGCCCAGACGCACATAGGTGAGTACCTCGCTCTCCTCGGTGAGCAGGGGGCTTTAGTGGCTGTGCCCTTGACGTTTACGAATCCATCTGTGCATCTCGGCCATGGGATCCATTCGAAGGACAGCACGGAGCCCAGCTCCAGCTCTGGCTGCTTTGCTGCTTTTGTGAAACCCTTAGTTTTGCTGGTTTTCAGCATTCCGATGTCTCTGACGGCTAGATTGTCAGGGGCTTTCTGCGCATAAAGGAAAGCACGCTCGTTCGTTAGGGCGCCGTGGAACCCTGTGTCTGCACGTTTTCTCCTCACACTAAAACATGCTTCTACGTGGAGTTTTAATGGTGCTGATAAACAAGGCAGGGGATTTTAAAGTGAATTTTCTATTACTTTGGGTATCGTTTGAGGAGGTGGGGGCCTTAATCGCTTCTGCTGTAGCCTGCTCTCCACCCTTGGTATTCAGAGTTCTTGGCTGGTGCGTGTTCTGTCCTCTGTGGGTTCTGTGATGAGTAAGATCCTCTCTATCGGAACAAGCACACAGTTAGGAAGCATTGCCTGAGGTGTTTGAAACTAGCGTGAAAAGGAGATTAAGTAAGAATTACCGGAGCAGAAGAGGGTGCATTGGATGAGCTGTGGTGCTGTCGGAATTGTGGGCAAAGAAGGGGCATGTCTTTCTGTCGCCACCGTGCCCGATGCTCCTTATGACCGGGAAACGAGTCCTTGTCTGGTATGCAAGGGGCAGTGGGGCAAGTACGGCGTCCAGATCTCTGCTCGCCCATTTCAGCGATGGATTAAGACTCTTGAACTTCCCAGTAAAGATCGTTCACAGACTGAATTGCTTGCTTTGAATGTGGTGCCAGGATAGTTCAGGATGTCCCCATTCAAACCGCGACATGGACACAGGTCACCTCCCCACAGGACACGCACCCCTCACTGGGCCGCATGTACCCCTCGCCACACCAGACCTCATGTCTGCAGAAATCCCAAACTTAGGGAACAGGTAGAGATCGTACAAACATCTCAGACTCACAGGCTTTTGTTTCTAGATTATTAGCTACTTGAGAGAGGTCAGAGAAACGCAAACCACTTTTTTAGGACTTTGCCCCCGGAGCACTCACTCAAATGAAGTTGAAGTTAAATGCTTCAGCTTTGAACTTTGCTGATAAAAGAATCAGAGGTGAGCTCTTTCTTCTCCGGCAGAAACTAGTCGGGTCTCCGTTCCCACACGAACGGCTGCTGACATCTTCAGAAAACACTTCTTCCTGTTTCGTTTTTTAGTGGGGAAAAAAAGGAACAATGATTCTTTGCTTTGTACGTCTCAGAGCTGTGGTGAGTAAAAAGGAGGAAATGGGAAAATTCTCATCTTTTGGACAGTGATGGTCCAGTGCCAGGTGGCATTATCAGAGCTCAGTTTTACACCCATGAGTGACAGCAACACCGAGAGTCAGTTAAAAACTAAAGAGAGCTGTGTGGCTGTGACGTAGGTCAGCTTCATCTCGCGTGCGTTCCGGAGCCTGAGGTGGCATCTGGGCGGGTCATCCGGCACCTGTGTGGATGGTTAGATGTGGGGTGTGGGGTCCATCCTCGTCTGCCGCTCACTCCAGCCTGGGGAGCCTGTGTGCTCTGATTCTGTTCACTTTTAAGGAAGAATCAGAATCTTGCCAAGAGAAACCTATAATTCCAAACAAATTAATCACTGCCTTCGGTTCTCCCTTTGTGACGTTTCGTGTGAAATCCTGGAGGAAATTATAGCGTGGAGGATTAAATTTATCCAGACTATAAAAGGTGGCGTGACTCACGTGCCTCACGTCTCAAGGCAACCCGAACAGAGCCTACAGCGTCTGACGCTACAGTCATTCCTAATCGGGCACAAAGAGAAGTTCCTAGAATATCTGGAAATTTTCTGTAAATAGGAAAAATCTTGGAAGAAAGCAGTGGCAAAATACAATAAAACAGGGAATAAAGGAGAACGACAATTCCTCTGGCAGAGCAGAAGAGGTGAAGCTCGCACACCTGAGGCTGGGGTCTCCCTGCACAGCCTCTCACCCCCGAGAGCTCCCTGACCGCTGCACGGTCAGCATGCTTTCCCGTCAAAGGGCCGGAGAGTAAGTGACTTGGGCTTCGTGGGCCCAGTGGTGTCTCTGCAGCTGTTCCACCCTGCTCTCTAAAACAAAGGCATCTGTAAGCAGGTGGGCGTGTCCGTGTGGCAAAAAACTTTATTTATAAGAACAGGTGGCAGGCTGCCCCTGATCCACCACTGGCCACCTCCTGCTAGAGAGCTCTACACCAGGCTCCTGGGACAGCAGGGAAAGGCGGACGGTGAGTTAGCTCACCCCAGGCAACGCGGACACTCCACCATGGGTTACAGATTTCTTGGGGTTCCTTTGGTGATCCAGGACTGGCTTGAGAGCAGGACCCGCGGCAGCTACCCCGACTGGGGGGTTTTTAGTTAGGTCCTCATGCAGGCTTCTCACCCTGTGTCATCATGTTTAGTTGAGCGGGAAGCTGATCCCTGCAGAAACGCTCGGGGACGGGGAGTGAACGTCACTGCCCATCTGTGTCCATCTGCTTGAGGAACGTTCTCTAACCACTGACGCCTCTCCAGCTCAGACGTCATCCTGTCTCTCGCTACGTCTTCCTGTTTCCTTTTCTGGAGAGGGGTGCTCGCTCTTCTGAGGCCCATCCTTTCCTCTGATGCTGGCTCCCGGGAGGTCAGCTCTTCCCTCCCAGCTTGGGGTGTCACCGGCCGCTCACAGCCTCTGCTCACGGCCTGCACCACACGCCAGCGCCCCCCCCGGCACCGGGGCTCCTGTCCCGCCCTCTCTCTCCACGTTCTTGCTGACTTCGTGCACTCATGCGGTTTTCGAGGCCGCCTGCTCTTCACCGACACGCAGATCTGCATTTCCCACCATGAAATCCCTCACAGCCCCCATTTCAGAGCACCTCCCAACACTGCACATGGGTCCCCCGTACCCCGAGACCAGCCTGTCGAAGAGGCTGTCCTCCCAGGAGCAGGCTTGAGAGCCAAGCGCCGTGGCTCCTTGTCCCCATCACCCTCGTGCATCCACGTCTGGGTGTTCGGCTGCCACACGTGTTGCAAGCCTTGTTCCTCTCCGAGACTGTCCCCAGACCCCCACCTCCCTTCTGGACTGTCTCAGGCCCTTATTCCCTCACGTCCTTGCCTTTCTAGTTGTTCTGAGCCCTGCTGCTCCTTCAGCACTGTTAGGACACAGGTCCACTCCTGTCTCTTCCCAGAAATGCTCCTGCGATTTTCACCTCTCAGCACTCGCTTCTTTGGATTTTATACGTAGACTCAAAGTAATGACTTTTGCATCCAGAAGTGTCTCAACTCCTCCTCCTCCATGCGCCCCATACCACAGGGGCACCTCACTGGCCTGCACACTCACACCCTGGTGCACACCGGAGACACGCATCTGTTTAGTTCTGCCGTTTGTGACATTTAAATGCATTTAACTCGGAAAGTAGTAACAGAGTCATTTACACCTTTATGCACATGAGTTTCACAGATTCTCTCTTGGAGCTTCTAAGAGGGTCCTCGCATACAGGGAGAAAAGGCGGAGGGAAGCCTGCAGGCCTGGGTGCCGGCCCGAGGGTAAGCACACCCTAGCCAGGGCGTCAGGGCGCCCTGTCATGTAGTTCCTTCAGCCCGGTGAGGGCTCACCACCGCTTGTTCTGCAGGGGGGAGACTGAGGCCCAGGAATGTTGGCGTGAGGCCACAGGTGCCCAGCGGGTCGGTGGTCAGCAGGACCTGACAGACCTGTGGGATGCAGGAGCACCAGCTCGTCACAACGGAAGGGAGCTCCTTTCCAGACAAAAGCTCAGTTACACCTTGCATTAACAACAAAGACTTCATTGTCCCCAGCACCCACCCCCCCCACAGGGTCTGTGGTCTGTGGAGGTGTTGGGACAGTTGGAGCCTGTCATCAGGAATTTGAACTTGAGGATATAAAAATCAAGAGGCTCTTGTTCGAAGTCGAAGGTTCCTGTTCTGATATTGGCACATACTTCCTAAGACCTGTCTGACCGTTGCTGTCCTATCTTCATGGGATCACATGGCATCAGTGTGGGAGGGCAGAGAACCTGGCGATCCTCCTAAAGTCACCCCTGACTCAGAACTTTGGCCGGAGAAATGTTGGTGCATAGAACCACCTAGCCCTCTTGCAACCACCTCTAGCGGCGGTCTGTGGATGGTCCGCCTGAAATGTGAAAGGCCAGTGTGGATCACCACCAGCAGTAACGGGTTAGGCCGACGGCTGGTGAGACTCGGGGCAGGTCCTCTCTCTGGATCGGCTGTGCTGAGGATGGACCCGAGCAGGGAGCCGTCAGGCACAGGCCCCCGCAGAGTGGATGTTCTGACCCCTCCGAGGCCAGCTCCTTCCAAGAAGGTCACGTCTGGCTCACCTCCATGACTCCATCGAGGAGCCTGCTTTTCCACCCCCACAGGGAAGGTGTGCGAGCCAGAGCAGCTGGGCACGCAGGGTGGTCTGGGGTGTAACAGGGAGCCCATTTTCCGCTTCCTCGTCAGTGCTAACGGAGGTCCAGGTGACTACAGGGACTCGGGGTGTGGGGCATTCTGCATGAGCGAAGCTCGGTTTCCCCTGAATGCATTGCTTGTGACCCATGTCCGTCAGTGGGCCATGAGCACATGTACATTTACATTTACATTTCTACATGTAAAAGCCGGATTTCCTACTGTTCCCTCAGAAGTTATTTGGGGACTGAGAAGTAACTAACATGGCTTTAAAGTGGAATCTGTCACCACTTACCCTAGGTATCCCCACCATACAGTCAGAATTAAAGCTGCTTTTCAGCTGGTGTTGGAATATCTGTGGTTGTCGAAGTGTTGCTTTATTTATTCTGTGTTCATTCATTCTTCAGACCGTTTCTCCAACATGGGCTGAGCGCTGATGCCGTGGGCTGGTTGGAGTCACTTCAGTGTCTGAGTAGGACCCGGGGAGCCACACAGAGCTGGAGACGTAGGTCAGGAAGCAGGGGGTTTCCAGGTTCAGCCAGGAGACCAGCCTGCAGCCTGAGACAGTCTTGGCCAGAAACCGCTGTCCAGGTGGGGTGGAGACCAGGGCATTGCTGGCAAGAACACCCCGGGGGTGTCCGAGGAGTGAGCTGGACCCCTGCTACCGGGTCATAAGGGCGGCTGAACTGCGCCCCCTTCCGCCTCCTTCCCTCCCTCCCCACACCTGTGCCATCTTGAGTTGCAGATTCTGGAGGAACCATCAGCTGCTGGGAGCAAAGTCATATAGCATCAATGACACAAGACCCACCTGTGGGGGCAGCTCTGGGGGGTTCTCAGTGGAGGAGGTGACCCTTAACAGGTGGCTGGAGGGTAGCCACCATTTTTTTCTTGATTTTAAAAGGACTGGGAACTGATACAAGAACCAGTGTGCTCACTTGCTCAGAAGATACAGACTGGCCCTGAGGATGTCAAGGTGGTCCTGGCACACGTGACCATCCGTGGCTTACACCGGGAGCTGATGAGCAGGTGCTCCTGCCACACGTGGCCATTGGTGGCTCACGCCGGGAGCTGATGAGCTGGTGCTCCTGGCACACGTGGCTGTCCGTGGCTCACGTGGGGAGCTGATGAGCAGGTGCTCCTGGCACACGTGACTGTCCGTGGTTCACGCCAGGAGCTGATGAGCATTACAGCCCTTTGAGCCATGCCTCCAGCCTGAGTCCACTGTTCTTGCCCATCAACAAGTGTTTCTTGAGCATCTGTTACATGTGAGCTTCTTTCAGAGTTGAATACGTGGAGTCCCTGTCTTCATCAGAATAGGGCATGGCGTGTCTCGCAGCGGCACTGGCCTCTGGCGCCCCAACAGAAGCCAGCGGTGAGGGGAGCGACCCCACAGTGGAGGAGAGGGGACACACACACATCAGTAAATTTGGAAGGCACTTTGAGGTCCCCCAGCTGTCACTGTTACCATTTTTCCACCACCAGATGTATCAGAATCATTCTTCCCCCAGCGTCAGAGCGGAGCATTCCCAGCACAAACCCCAATGGGCAGCCACCGGTGACGCGGCCACGGCGTAACCGAAACACAAGTGAATCTGAATAAATCCGCAGCGCCGTGAGCTCCCATTTCAGCTGCCTTGTTACGGTGGCGGGCTGATGTCTTGCTCACGATGCATCTCCGTCTGCTGTGTCCTCACGTGAAGTAGGAGACCCCAGCAGGTGCACCACTTAGCCACAGAGAAGCAGGTCACGTTTCTCTGTGGAGTGAAGCACGTGTGGCAGAAGCATGCGTAGGGCTGACGAAGAGGGTGGAAACCGAGTCTCAGACATGGAAGAGAGACCCCAGCTGCGTGTCCCTTGGTGACCGGACAGAGCGGCCTCCCTTGCCCTTCTGAGAGGGGTTCCTTCCTGAACTGAGGTCGAGGAAATTGCCCTCGTGGGGTGTGAGTCCGCTCAAGCCGCTCTCACTGAGCACCCGGTCTGGGGCTTAAACAACAGAGATTCTCATTCCACGTCCTGGGGGCTGGGAGCCTGAGGTGCAGGCGTGCTCAGGGCTGGGGTCTCCCGAGGCTTCTGTCCTGGGCGTGCAGACACCGTCCCTCCCTGGGTCCTCACATGGCCGTCCCTCTGCACATGTCTGTGTCCTGATCTCCTTAATGAGGACCCCAGTTACATGGGGTTAGGGTGGCCCTAGTGACCTCTGCACAGACCCGTCTGAGGTCCTGGGGGTGAGGACTTGCACGGGTGACCTGTGAGGGGACACAGCGTGGCTCACACCAGGGCAGATACACAGGGAACCCAGCCATCTGCTGAGGGCCTACGGCTAGGACTCTGGTGCTCCCATGTGCTGCACGGAGACCCCGGGGGAGACCCCGCAGCTGCTGCTGCAGGGGTTCTGCTCCCGCCTCGCTCACACCGTGCTGTGGCCACGGTCTCTCCTGCAGCGGATGTCTCTGCACCCAACAGTAACATTGCTCAGGTGCTTACTTATATCGACCGCCTTAAGGTCGGTGCCGTCGTTATGATCTGCGTCTTACAGAAAAGGAAGCCGAAGCACAGACAGGTGAATAACAGGTCGCAGGGGAGCAACTATGAGCAGGGGACCAGGCACCAAACCGGGGGACGCTGGCAGCCCCAGCCCCCGTGTGTGTCCATGTGCCCGCTGGGTCTGGTGCCTGGGACCATGCAGGCACGGCTCGCTGCATGGGATACGGCACTGATACACATATAGACACGTGTTTGGAATGGTCACTTAGTATCATGTGTGCTAAAACAAATAGAACAGCTCACAGCTCTTGGATCCTTACCCTCTGTCACAAAATGTGCTAAGAGCCTTACGTATGTTTCATTCATTTACTGCACCCTGCAGGGGACCGGCCATGTTAGTCCCGTTTGGGGAGGAGGACACTGAGGCACGAGAGGCTAAGACGCTCCCCACAAGTTGGGGGGACACGCAGAGCCAGGATGCAGACCCCAGAATCTACCTGCAGAGCTTGAGCTCTTCTCTGCCTCTGTTACAACAAACGAGAAAATTACTCTTTTATGAACAAATGCGTAACTTACAATGTCTCTGTTTCCACGGGCAGTTTGAGAACATTATTTTAGTTAATGCACTGCAGTGCTTCATCGATGTGACTCCCGCTGTAATTTTATGTCAGGAGGGGTACCAGCCTTGGTTCCGTTTTGAGCAGCGTACATTACCTTAAAGATAATCCTTATGCCGAGACTTGCAGTGGACATGGACTCAGACTCTTGGTCTTCTCTTGGGACGTGGCAGTTTGTGAAACCCCGTGGCTCACTTACCCTTCAGAATAACTCGGTCGTGATGATCAGAAAACTTGTGATTTGCTTCTTTCTAGAAAATCACTCTGCACCTCCTGACGTGACCACTTACACCTCAGAACACCCAATACAAGTAGAAAGGCCGCAGGGCTCGACGACATCGCGGACGGCACCCAAGTACGGCAACGCGGAGCTCATGGAGACGGGCGATGGTAGGTCTCCTGGGGTCACGGCGACTCCTTTGTAATCCCCGTCCCTGCAACCCGCCCTTCCGTGCGCAGGGGCGGAGGTTTCCTGTGGGTACACAGTGGACTGTGATCTGTCACCTAGCTCCCACGGAAGGTGGCGTGGACACAAGAAATGCAAAGTATCTCCACGTGTTTCCATGTCGGAAAAAACATCAGTGTGGTGGGAATTTAGTCTTGAGAAGAAGCAGATGTTTTATAAGATTTTGATGTGCTTGCTACTTGTTAACAAATGTTGGTTCAGCAATTAAGAAATTAGCGTGGAAGTGTTAAGACCGTGAGTGGTTGGCAGAAGGGCAGCGTGAAGTTAAATGTAAAACAAAACAATCGGCAGGTATGGGCTAGTGTGGTGCTTTAGACTGTGGAAGATGTGACTTTCGTGAAAATGGTCAGCATGGCCGTGTTGTGCCGTCCGTCCCACTGGGCACGTGTCCCTCATCACGGTCCGCGAGCCGCCCCTGTTTGCAGCATGACTGCTCTGCCTGGAAGACGTGGTTGTCTGCGTGTCTGAGCACCTTTCCGCGGAATGAGACGTGTCTGCAGAGGACACACTTCTTCCCCTTGAGGATGTCAGCACCCTGGTGCTCCTTGTAGTCATTAACTTGGGTTGTTCATGCCTTTTTCAACAATCATGTCATTTATTCTCAAAATGATGTCATTCATTGTTATAAATAAGAGCTATATTGTTATAAAATGGAGTTTGTACACAGGAATAGATGCTACGGGCTAGTATTCTGTGTTATGCAAAAAACTGAATTTAGAGTGCATTTAAATTGTGCTCCGGGATGCATTGCCTAAACGTGCACTCGTGGGTGGGACTGAAAGACACGTAGGAGGGCGCTGGGTACCCGTGAGGAGAGAGGACGGGCCCTCCACGGACCTTGAGTGCCCGCACTTTTGTCAGGAGGTGCAGGGACAGTGCCTGACAGGGGCCTGCCATCCCCCTGAATTTGACGTGTCTGGCAGACTGCTCTGGCCCCACAGGGGAGCACCGGTGGTCTCAGGCCTCGGGGCCTCGGGGAGGGTCTCCCTGCTGTGTGGGGTCTCTGACCCCCCGTTGGAGCAGGGACCTGAGTCTGTGAATGAAGAGGGACAGATCTGTTTCAGGAACGGGAGGTGGGACGGGGCCAGCCTGAGTCTGACACCCCTCCCACCACCACGACGGATGACGGATAGAGTGGTCACGGAGTGTCGTTCCTGGGGCCCCTGCAGCCCCCGGGGCCTGCTGTCCTCCCAGGGGCAAGCTCTCACAGTGTGGGGTGTCCTGGGCGGCACTCGAGGTGGGGCCACGGCACCAGCGTCACGGTCGCTTGGTCTGTGGGTGAGGTGCTGACCGTCCCTTCATCAGACCATCCGTGGTTCTGTCTTCCAGGGGTGCCCGTAAGTAGCCGGGTGTCGGCGAAAATCCAACAGCTTGTCAACACCCTCAAGCGACCAAAGCGGCCGCCGTTACGGGAGTTCTTTGTCGATGACTTTGAAGAACTGCTGGAAGGTGACGGGCCCTTTGCCACCCCATTCTCCCCGTGTCCGCGTGACCCCACAGACCGTCGTGGCGGGCCCCGTTAAGATCAGCAGTCTCGGCATTCCCCGGAAGACAGGACTCTTATCTGGAGACTGTGGGCCCTGTTCCCCGCCCGCAGACGGGCCGAGTGCAGGCAGGCTGGGTAGACACCCAGGGCACGCGTGTGCGGGGCCCTCGCACACTGGGATGTCGCCCCATGAGCCGGGCCTCCGTCAGGCAGCACAGCCAGATGTGGCTCCCGGCCACGCGCTCTCTCTGAGGAACGCGGACTGGGTGTGTGGGCGTGTGGCTGGCTCCTTCTCCTGCCCTCTGTACACGTTCACAAGCCTTTGAACATAAAGTCAAGACAAAGTCATGCTTGCCACGTCCAACCCAGACCCTTTGTACCACAAGTAAGACACAGCTGACTGTCTAGCCAGCAGGTGGAGAGTGTCAGTCACGAACGGGGAAGGGGAGAAGCCTTCTGCAGTTGCTCACGTCAGCAGAAGAGTCGTAATGCAATTTATCATTGCTTTACGGGGCACTTACTTTTGTTTTACTCTAGAAAACGTGCTCTGTGCTAGTTATTCAGAGTATGCATTGCAAATTCACATTTACATGTCAGTGTTTAAGGCAATACGGTTTAGCAGGATTTGAGCTCTGGAGTCCAGAATCACGAGTGTTGATCAATAATTAATATTTTAAACAGAGCCTTTGCTATTCCCGACTCCAAGCATGTTAAAATATCCAGTGCCCGCGTCCGTTTACAGATGCACTCAGGTCTCCCTCTGTTCACCATCCCAGTATTGTCTTGGACAGCGTAAGAATTCAGTGCTTCCCCTCTATCCCTGAGGCCAGTATGTGCATCCTGGCTCTGATTCTAGAAAAGCGTGCATGCGTGCTTTCTGTCTGCTAGTAAACTGGTGTCAGTTTAAAAAGAAGAAAAAAGGTGACTGCGCTGATAGGGATGTTCTTTTCTTGAAAACTCTTTGTGTTTGAATGCACGTAGTTCAACAACCAGATCCGAACCAGCCCAAGCCAGAGGGAGCACAGATGTTGGCCATGCGCGGGGAGCAGCTGGGAGTGGTCACCAACTGGCCCCCGTCCCTGGAAGCCGCGTTGCAGCGATGGGGGACCATCTCCCCGAAGGCCCCGTGCTTGACCACGATGGACACGAATGGGAAGCCCCTGTACATCCTCACTTACGGTAATTCTCTGCGCTTCCTTCACTGTCCTCTGGGCCCAGCGGCCACTCCCTTGCACCCCCTTCCACGTCCGGCACACACACAAATGGGACTCTGGAAGGAAATGTTTTAGGAACGTATTTAGTTTGAATACGGAAAGTTATTACTTGCTAAATGTTCCCTGAGTAAAAGCCAGAGATGGGTACAAGAAATCAGTGGGTCACAACCCTAACGAGATGTTGGATTTTACGTCTGGGAATGTGTCTGATATTCTCAAAAGTCGTGCCTTCAGGAATGATGGGCAGTTAAAGAATTCGTGTCTAAACCCTGTGACATGGACCCCTCGGAAAAGACCATGTCTTTCCAAAGTGATTATGCAAAAAAGCAAGAGAAACGGGCTTTTCTCTAGTTCTTCATTCAGCACAATTACTGGAATCTCTACACTTCTGGAAATAGTCGACTGTCCCTGGGCAAGGGGCCGTGGAGAAAGCACATTGTCAGGTTGGTTTGCAAAGAAACCAGCTGGTAACTAAAAGACCAAAACGGCTCGTGTTGCATCTGCCTGTGTGAGATGAGATGACCTTTGTCTAGATCTCAGTTTTGTTTTTGTAACCGGAGCATGCTCTTACCAGCAGTAGGAACGACACGGATTTCTGCCTTGGCAGAGTCCAGCTCAAGGAGCAGATGTTACATTAAATGATGCAGAGCCAGCCTTTCGGGTGCTGGGCCCCGGGTGGTACCAGCCCAGACTGAGTCATTACCCCGCGCCTCCCCGGCAGAGATGGGTTGTGAGGTTCAGGAGCATGCGTCTCACAGCTTCATCATTTTAGGGCATGTTTGGGTAGTTCTTTTAAGATTTTATTTATTTGAGGGAAAGGGAGAGAGCACAAGCAGGGGGAGCGGCAGAGGGAGAGGGAGAAGCAGGCCCCCTGTTGAGCAGGGAGCCCGATGCGGGGCTCGATCCCAGGACCCTGGGATCATGACCTGAGCCGAAGTCAGATGCCAACCGACTGAGCCACCCAGGTGCCCCACTTTGGGGTAATTCTAAGTGGATAAAGAGCATTTCACCCAGGATGAGGCATAAGCTTGATTTTTTCATTATACTCTTTGGAGATAGGTTTTCTTCAGTGAAGTAGATGAAGACTTTCCTTCGTGACCCTCATCCCTTGCCAGATGCAGCCTGGGAGCTGGTGTGTAGTTGGGATAGCTGCTTCTTAGCTGAATCCTCTGCAGGCTCGCCTGCCACATACGGGGACTCTCGGACCCGCCTGTACGCACACACAGCGGCACTCACCTGTCAGCCCATGAGCGTTCAGTGGGGTGTGGCTCGGTGCCACAGCAGGTCATCAAAGATGAGACATGATTCCCCGGGCTGAGATCTAGATCAGAAGGACAGCCCTCGACTGAGGGAGCGCTGACTTTCCCTTCTTGCAAGGTTACGAGGAACCGAAGTGTAAGATGCAGACCGAAAGTTATCTGTGAAAATTTGGGACATGTTGTCTACACCCAGGCATCACAACTCCTGCATTTAAATCATCTATATTTTATTGCATTTTAGTCTTCTAGATTAGGCATATGCTCTGGGTCAACCTTGGTTTTTACTTGTTAAAGGAATGTAAGAAAGCAATGCATTTCCAAAAAGCAGATAATAGTTTATCAGGCTGTAAAAGGGAAGTGTTGGCTAATACAAGAAAAAGTGTGGAAAAGTGCTTTATATATATTTCAGTGCTTTATAGAAACATTGAAATAGATGAGCCTATAATCATTGGGTGTTGCTTCAAAGACACAGAGAGAAGTTCACTGAATAAGATTATTCTAATACCACGTAGCTCCAGACGATTTTCAGTATTGCAGTTAACCGTCAGCTCTCAAGTTCAGCTTCCTGCAAAGCCCCGGGTAGCAGAACTCCCAGATGAGAAACTTGGGATCTTTGACAGGAAATACACATGGTGGGTGAAGGTTGTCAACAACCCTGTAGAAACATCTTCTGTTCTCCATTTACCAATATAAATAATATGCACACTGAGGAGAACCAGGGCATTTCATCATCTTCAATTAATAAAAATAAATCATGCTAAGGAACTCCTTTCCTTCCATCATGATTCTCTGCTTCGTCCCGTTCTCGACGAGATACCTGCAAGTTCATTCTGCTTTGCTGCAGTATGCTTTTACTACCAGGCAGCCTCCCCCCTCCCCATCCCTCCCTCCCTCTTTTTTCTTCCTTCTTCCTTCCTTTTATGATCTATGACTTGGCTTTTGCTCCAGATCTTTTGGAACATTTAGATGCTTGAGCTCCAACAGCACTGGGGAGCCTTTCTCTGTCTTTTTGTGTTTTGTGTTGTTGGTGATGAGTTTCCCGGACTGTCTCTGCAGTGCGTAGGTGTCCTAGCTGCTGGGCGGCGTGTGAGGTCTGACAACCCTTCCTCACCCACCTGCCACCGTCCTCAGAGCTACACTCTTCTTACAGGTGGATGCTCCTCACAGAAATCCAACTGAAATTAAATATGTAATAAGACAGTGCATACGTCCTGTCCACATCTCTCTTCTTTTCTGTATGCACACGACTATCGTAGAGTCTCAGTATCTGTTTTCCCAGTTCAACTTGCCAAAATCTGTTGGAACTTCATGTCCAATTCCCATGTTTCAAATAGACAACAGAGTATTATTGTTAACTAGTGTTTACCACAGTCACCATCCTATATGTTACACCTCATGACTTATTTTATAACTGGAGGTTTGTACCTTTGCCCCCCTTCACCCATTTCTCCCTCCCATCCCCCACCTCTGGAAGAGCCCATCTGTTCTCTGTGTCTGTGAGCTTGGTTTCTAGAGTCTACAAATAAGTGAGATCATAAGGTATTTGTTTTTCTCTGTCTTACCTCTTTCACTTAGCATAATGCCTTCAAGTCCATCCATGGTCTCACACATGGAGAGATTTCATTCCTTATTATGGCTGAGTAGTATTCCATTGTATACATATACCACATGCCCTTTATCCACCCACCCCTTGAGGGACACTTGGGTTGCTTCCGTATCTTGGCTACTGTAAATAATGCTGCAGTGAACAGGGGGTGCAGATATCTTTTTAAGTTAGTGTTTTTATTTGCTTTGGATATACCTAGAAGTGGGATTGCTGGATCACAGGGTACTTCTATTTTTAAGTTCTTGAGGAACCTCCATACTGTTTTCCAGAGTGGCTGCACCAGTTTGTATTCCCACCGACAGTGCACGAGGTTCCCCTTTCCCCACATCTTCACCTGCATTTGTTATCTCTTGTCTTTTTGATACCAGCCGTTCTGACAGGTGTGAGGTGGTCTCTCAGTGATTTTGATTTAATCTGCCTGATGATAAGTGATGTTGAGCATCTCTTCATATGCCTCTTGGCCATCTGGATGCCTTCTTTGGAAAAATGTCTATTCAGTCCCTCTG
This sequence comes from Leptonychotes weddellii, assembly GCF_054177405.1. NCBI lineage: Eukaryota > Metazoa > Chordata > Mammalia > Carnivora > Phocidae > Leptonychotes > Leptonychotes weddellii. Next base: position 36,296,264 of record NC_138373.1, on the reverse strand, counting down.
CCCATTTTTAAATCAGATTGTTTTTTTGCTATTGAGTTGTAGGAGTTCTTTATATATTTTAGGTATTAAACCCTAATTGGACAAATAATTTGCAAATATCTGTAATTTGCTTTTTCATTGTCCTGATTGTTTCCTTTGCTGTGCAAGAGGTTTTTAGTTTAATGTGGTCCCACTTGCTTATTTTTGCTTTTGGTGTCAGATCCAAAAAAAATCACTAAGACTGATACTGAGTAGCTTAGCATCTATATTTTCTTCTAGGAGTTTTATGGTTTCAAGTCTTCAAGTTTTTCATTCATTTTGAATTAATTTTTATGTATGGTGTAAGATAGTGGTTTAGTTTCCTTCTGGTACATGTGGCGTCCAGTTTTCCCACTGCCATTTATTTTTATTGAAGGGACTCCTTTTCCCCCATTGTGTATTCTTCCCTCCTTAATTGACCATATAAGAATGGGTTTATTTCTGGGCTCTCTGTTCCACTCATCTGTCTGTTTAATGCCAATACCACACTGTTTTAATTACCTTAGCTTTGTAATATAGTCTAAAATCAAGGAGCTGGGTGCCCCGAGCTTTGCTGTTCTTACTCAAGGTTGTTTTGGCTTTTTGGGGTCTTTTGTGGTTCTGTACAAATGTTAAAATTCTTTGTTCTAGTTCTGTGAAAAAATTTTTATATCGATGGCACTGAATCTGTAGATTGCTTTGGGTAATATGGACATTTAACAATATTATTTCTCCCAGTCCATGAGCATGGGATATCTTCACATTTATTCCTGTCTTCCTCAACTTCTTTCATCAATGTCATATCATTTTCAGTGTATACGTCTTTCCCCTCCTTGGTTAAAATTATTCCTAGCTGTTTTATTCTTTTTGATGCAACTATAAATGTTTTCTTAATTTCTCTGATAGTTCACTGTATACAATTTTTGTATATTGATTTTGCACTCTGCAGCTTTATTCAATTCATTGATTAGGTCTAACAGTTTGGTTGTGGGTTTTTTGGTTTTGTTTTGTTTGGTTTTGGTTTTGGTGGCATCTTTAGGATTTTCTATATATAAAATTATGTAATCCTGGGGCACCTAGGTGGCTCAGTTGTTAAGCATCTGCCTTCAGCTCAAGTCATGATCCCAGGATCCTGGGATTGAGCCCCGCGTCAGGCTCCCTGCTTGGCAGGAAGCCTGCTTCTCCCTCTCCCACTCCCCCTGCTTGTGTTCCCTCTCTCGCTGTGTCTCTCTCTGTCAAATAAATAAATAAAATCTTAAAAAAAAATAAAATAAAATTACATAATCCTCAAAGAGAGATAGTTTTACTTTTTCCTTTCCAATATAGATACCTTTTATGTCTTTTTCTTGCCTAATTACTCTGGCTAGGACTTCCAATACTATGTTGAATAGAAGTGGTGAGATTGGGCATCCTTGTCTTGTTCCTGGTTTCAGAGTATATTAGCTGTGGGCTTGTAATATACGGGCTTTATTATACTGAGGTATGTTCCCTCTATATTCACTTTGTTGAGAGTTTCTCATCAAAAAAGATGTTGAATTTTGTTAAATGCTTTTTCTGCATGTATGGACATAGGATTTTTATTCATTTTGTTAACGTGATGTATCATGTTGATTGATTTGTCAATGTTGGACCATGCATGTGTCCCTGGAATAAATCCCACTTGATCATGATATGTGATCCTTTTAATGTATTGTTGAATTCGGTTTGCTAGTATTTTGTTGAAGAATTTTGCATCTATATGTATCAAGAATATGGGCCTGGGTTTTTGTTTGTTTGTTTATTTGTTTTTTGGGTTTTTTTTTTTCTTTTGTGGTGTCCTTGTCTGGTTTTGGTATCAGGGTAATGCTGGCTTCATAAAATGAGTTTGGAATCGTTCCCTTCTCTCACTTTTTTTTTTTGTTTTTTTGAAGAGTTTGAGGAGGATAGGTATTAAATCTTTGACTGTTAGAATTCACCAGGAAAGCCATCTGTTTGTGGACTTCTATTTGTAGGGAGGTTTTTAATTACTGATTAAATCTCCTTACTAGTAATCGTTCTATTCAGATTTTATGTTTCCTCATGGTTCCTCATGTCTATTCCTCATGGTTGTCTTTCTATTGTCTTTCTAGTCTCTATTTCATGTGGCTCTGCTCTGATCTTTGTTATTTCCTTCTTTTAACTAACTTGGATTTCATTTGTTTTTTTTCCTACTTCCTACCAACCTTGAGGTGTAAGGTTAGGTGTAAGGTTGTTTATTGGAGATTTTTCTTGTTTCTTGAGGCAGGTCTGTATTGCCAAGTACTTCCATCTTAAATCTACTTTTGCTGCAAATTGTAGGTTTGGGTATGTTGTATTTTCATTTGTCTAAAGGTGTTTTTTTTATTTCTTCTTTGATTTCTTTGTTGACCCACTGGTTGCTTAGTAGCATGTTGTTTAATCTCTACATATTTGTGAATTTTCCAGCCTTCTTCTTATAATTGATTTCTAGTTTGTTACCACTATGGGTCAGAAATGATACTTGATATGATATCAGTCTTCTTGAATTTATTGAGACTTGTTTTGTGGCCTAATGTGTGATCTGGAGAATGTTCCAGGTGCACTTGAGAATAATGTGCATTCTGTTGCTTATGGATGGAATGTTCTATATAAATTAAGTCCATCTGGTCTAATGTATTGTTCAAGGTTACTGTTTCCTTACTGATTTTCTGTCTGGATGATCTATCCATTGATGTAAGTGGGGTATTAAAGTTCCCTACTATTATTGTATTGCTGTTAATTTCTCCCTTTAGGGCTATTAATATTTGATTTGTGTATTTAGGTGCTCCTATGTTGGGTATATAAATATTTACAAATGTTATGTCGTCTTAGTGGACTGATCCCTTTATCGTTATGTAATTCCCTTCTTTGTCTCTTATTACAGTCTTTGTTATAAATTGTGTTTTGTCTGATATAAGTATTGCTACCCCAGCTTTTTTTTTTCCCATTTGCATGGAATATATTTCTACATCCTTTCACTTTCATCTCTGTGTGTCCTTATATCTGAAATCAGTCTCTTGTAGGCAGCATATCAATTGTTCTTGTTTTTTTCCCCTTTGATCCACTCTATGTCTTTTGTTTAGAGAATTTAGTCCTTCTACATTTGAAGTAATTACTGATAAGTAGGTACTTATTGCCATTTTGGCAATTGTTTTCTGGTTGTTTTTCAGTAGGGTCTCTCTGTTTCTTTTTTTCTTTTCCTTTGTGATTTGATGACTTTTTTAGTGTTACCCTTAGATTTCTTTCTCTTTATATTTTGTGGATCTGCCAGAGGTGTTTCCTTGGTGGTTTCCATGACACTTACATATAACAACTTATTTTTATAACAGTCTAATTTAAGTTCATAACAACTTATGTTCAAGCACAGTCTAAACCTGTACATTTTTACTCCCCCTGCCCACATTTATGTTCTCACATTTTACATCTTTTTTATCTTGTATATCCCTGTTTACTACTTTTGTTCTTTAACCTTTATGCTAACTTTATAGAGTCCACAACCATTCCTATATATTTACCTTCACTGGTGGGATTTATATGTTTATGTGTTTTCTTGTTACTAATTTAGTGCCCTTTCTTTTCAGCTTGAAGAAGTCCCTTTAATGTTTCTTTTAAGTGCGATTTAGTGGTGATGAAGTCTGTTAGCATTTGCTCGTAGGAAAACACTTTATCTGTCGTTCCGCTCTGAATGATCACTTTCCCAGGAACTTTTCTTGGTGGGAATTTTTTTCTTCCTCCTTTATAAATCAGTGAAGAACCGTTGTTATCTCCTTTCACTTAAATCAACAACTTTATATTTTTATCCTTGAAAAATACCAAGTATATTTCCAGTATTTTGCCAAAAGTGTGTTGCCCATTTCAAGCTCTTAGTTGTAAACTGGCTTTTGTATGAATGTACGATGGCATCAAAGTTAATATTCCAAACTGAGAATGAAGTTGGAACTTTAACAAAACATAATGGTGCTAATCGTTTGAGTGTAACTGATTCGTTCATGTACAGCGCATTGAGTTTTACAATTACAATAAATTGATTGTAATTGTTTATTTAACCATCATTCCCTGATATTGTTTATATTAAAGAAATTTGAAGGCAAAAATATTTGTGTTTTCTTTAGAAGAAAGAGTCATTTAAGTTCCTTTCATTTCTGGAACTGAGTCATTTCTAATAGCTAGTGACTTTTTTTTAAAAAGATTTATTTATTTATCTTAGAGAGCGCGAGTGCACCCGTGAGGGTGAGTCAGGGGAGGGGCAAAGGGAGAGGGAGAGAGATAATCCCAGCTGACTCCCTGCTGAGTGCGGCACCCAACCCAGGGCCCGATCCCATGACCCATGAGATCATGATCTGAGCCAAAATCAAGAGTTGGACACTTAACTGACTGAGCCATCCAGGTGCCCCTAGCTAGTAACTGTTTTTATGGAAAATATATGATCACCCAACGAAGTACCAAATACTAGTAAGATAGCTAGTCTTGAGGACTGCAGTGTTGAGGAGGAGCTAGAGAAGAGGGCAGACGAAACCTTCATATCTGGTAATTATTCTAAGTGCTCAAGAAGAATGCCAAAGCACATAGTGTAATTTTGTGCTTTTTATAGATTCTCTAGGACATAAATGAAACAAACATGTGTTGAACACATGCTATAAACCAGGAATACCCTAGGACTTAGAGAAATCAAGATAAATCATTCTGTGTGTCCTCTAATCGCTAAGGGGGAGACAAGTTGATAAATCTTGTGGTAGATAAATAGTAATAACCCTAATTTGGATTGCTGCAAAATCCAGTGTGAAATAAAACAAATTCAACTTTTTTTTTATTCAAAACAAATGTTATCAACAAAAATCTTCTTAATTTAGCTTTTACAATTAAAATAGGAAAAAGATTAAAACACTGATTTTATTTATGGGAAAGTTAAAGTTGCTCCTAACTGTCGTTATGACACATTAACATAACGTCTCACGCCTTGCTGGCTTCTGAACGTGCCTGGAAGCTCACATCATGAAGGACCTTTATGTGGCTAAGAGCTCATGTTAGATTTCAGAGTCATTTTATTTCGTCTCAGGCTGTGTCCCCGCCTGGGTCGCATTGAGGGAGTATCCAGCGCTGGGATGGGGGCAGGGATGGGAAAGTTGTGGGTTCTTCAAAGCTGGCCATTCTTTCTTCCGTGTTTTTTTAAACTTTTTTTTTTTTTTTTAAGATTTTATTTTTTTGACAGAGAGAGAGAGCACAAGTAGGGGAAGTAGACAGAGGGAGAAATAGGCTCCCCACGGAGCAGGGAGCCCGACTTGGGGCTCAATCCCAGGACCCCAGGATCATGACCTGAGCTGAAGGCAGACACTTAACCAACTGAGCCACCCAGGTGTCCCTGGTGGTTTTTTTAAACCCTGCTTTTAATCCTGCTTTGTGGTCCTTTTTTTCCTGGAGTTCAAAACTTCAACTCAGAATACTTAGTACCATCTGTAATTTCCAGCATTCCTCTTCAAAAATCTTGAATCTTGGGGAGGGAGGGGGCAGGCTCTACAAAGTGTGTCCTAAGTGTCCTTTGCATTCGTTACAGTCACGTGAGGCAGGACCTACTAACGGAGGAGATGTGTCATTTTGCATAACTCGAAATCAGCAGTAGGCACTCTTGTGTGATCCCTGCCCTACTTTACTCCCTAGAAACCTTCCCCTACAGCTCCTGTGATGGTAAATCTTCGGTGGCTTTGCTGGGGCTACTTGCATATGGAGAGTGTTTGTATTAGTACCTTATTCCAGTGTTAAGGCTTCTCGGATTTTATGAATCAGAGTTGCTGGCTCGTATTTTCCTTCCTGATTCCAGGGACTCAGGATAACTTGAAGACTTAAAATGAACTAGTACTCTCTCTAGTTTAATGTGCACATTGATACATAACTGAAAATGCACGTGTCCACTTACTTGTGTCTTTGTCATTTCTGTTAATAGGCAAACTGTGGACAAGAAGTATGAAGGTTGCTTACAACATTCTGCATAAATTAGGTACAAAGCAAGAGCCGATGGTACGACCTGGAGACCGGGTAAGTGCTCTTTACATTAATACACCTGCCAATACTTGGTCCTGCACAGCAAAGACACCTGCTGTCGGAAGTCCCAGAGTTCATTGTCTCCTAATGCTAATACTACTAAATCAGGCTTTGTTACATTAACTGTGGATTAGGTTAATTACACAAGATGTCATTGACCTTCACAACAACTCCTTGAGCTCAGCTGGAGTCCTTCTCATGTGTTACCAATGAAGACACTCAGACTGGCGAGGTAACCAGTAAGTGGCTCAGCCAGCGCTCACATCCATTCCTGTCAGAGCCCGGAGCCTGTGCTCCCAGCCACTGTCCTGTTGTCGCTAAGTTTAAACATACTCATGTCCTCTACCTGGGCAGGCAGGACAGTGATTGTAAAACTTTGCTTATGTTCATCAGTGAGCCGGACCGTCTCGGCAGCACGCCGCTCGTCCCATTCCTTTCCCCGTGTTAGATTTCTGGACAGAGGCTACTGTCTTTTATTGATAAGCAAATTTTTGTTCTTACTTGATAAATTACACAGAGTAGATATTAGTATTTCAATTGCAGTGTTATACCCAGAGCAGTTAATAACCTTGTCCAGCTTTATACCCCAATTTAGGTGTGGGGCTGGGCTTAGAACCACGTTTTCTTGCTTGCGAATGTTGCACCTTCTCCCCATTGGCTGTTTTGTACCTTAGACCCCAACACTGATTTATCCTACCTGTGCCCAAAGAACTCTAATTGAATTTCATAAAAACACCAGTGCTGAGCACCAAACCAACAAGAACACAAGCTGCAATGGACTTAAGATACTATAAAGAAATGGGCCCATTATGAGGAATTTTTTGAGAGATTGCCACAGTCCTTGTGTGGTGGACTGTGATTCTTGACACTTGTTTATTGAACAGGCTTGACCTCTGGCTTTTAAATGTCAGTTATAGGTCTTGCCACTTCCTGATCGTAAAGCTTACTACAAAGCAAGTCACCAACACGGTGCGGTACTGACGTAAAGACAGACATGCAGATGGTGGAGAAGAGCGCCCAGAGAGAAACCCTCGCGTGTGTGGGGGAATGGTTCTCATTAAGGGCGCTAGGATGTGAAACAGGGAAAGGACAGTCTCTTCAACGAATGGTGCTGGGAAACTGGGCACCCACAAGCAGAAGGAGAAAGTGGAACCATCGAGTAAAAAATTAACTCACAATGGATCAAAGACCTAAGAGCAAAAACTATAAAACTCTTAGAATAAATCATGGGGGAAAGCTTAATCACACAATTTGGCAGTCATTTCTTAGATGACACTGAAAACACAGGCAACAAAAATGAAAACATAAATTGGATATTATCAGAATAACTCCTGTGTGCCACAGGATGGGAGAAAACGTTTCCGCAAATCCTGTATCTGGTAAGAGATTAGCATCCAGAATATGTAAACAAAACTCCTACAATTCAGCAACAACCAAAAAAAAAAAAGAGGGGAAGCAATGGGCAGAGAACTTGAATAGACATTTCCCCAGAGAAGCGTTGCAGGTGGCCAGCAAGCACCTGAAAAGAAGCTCCACGTGCCTGCTCATTCGGGGACAAGTACGTTAAAACCCCAGTGATTCAGCACATCCCTTACAGTGGCAAGAATGAAGAAATTGGAACCTCAGCGCTGCCGGTAGGAAGGTCCCCTGGTGCAGCCACTGGGAAACAGTACGGTGGTGCCCTTGGAAGTTAACCACGGAATCACCCCTTGATCCAACGATTTCCCTTCCCTTCCAGAAGAATTGAAAGCAGGGGCTTGAACAGATATTTTACACTAGTATTCAGAGCAGCGTTATTCACAAAACCAGAAGGGGGAAGTAACTCAAGTGTCCGCGGACAGATGAACAGAGAAACAGAATGTGGTGTACACACACAGGAATATCAAGCAGTCTTAAAAAGAAAATAAATTCTGGCACACATTAACCCGTGGGTGGGCCTTGAGGGTTTTATGCTACATGAAATGAGGCAGCCACAAAGAACAGATATAGGAGGTGCTTAGGGCAGTTAACATCCTGGAGACAGAAGCGAGGTGGCTGTCAGGGGAGGAGGAGGGGCCGGGGGTTGAGGGGAGGAGCCGGGGGAGCTGAAGGAGGGGCTGGGGGGCTGGAGGCTTCAGTTGAGGAAGATGAGAATTCTGGGGCTGGTTCTGGATGGTGAGGGCTGCACAGCAGGACGGATATCCTTAATGTCCCCGTGCACTTGGAAATAGTCGAGACGCTCAGCTTTATGTAGATTCACCACAATAAAAAGTCCTGTGTAATGTGATATCTCCCTTAGCTCTGATTTGGTGGATAGTCTTAGTCTCTTAGTGCAGTGACTTTGTTAAAAGTTCTTGTGTAGCGTGGCTCCAGACTCTTGAAGTTCCTTGACAATAACAAGGACAAAGTAAAGCACCTCTGTTCAGCTAAGATGTTAGGAGGAATTTGGGGGGACAGTTTTGATAGAATAAACTGTGTAAGGAGGTTTTTTGGCAAAGGCTGATTTGAACTGTGTGAGGGGAACTACTTTTCTAAATTATCTTAAACAGTATTCATGTGCTTAGCATCTGGCACGTGCATATAGGTACTTTTATTAAATATACGTGACGATAGTAGTCAATTGATCGTAACCTTCTATTGTAATAAACAGAATTTTTTACTCTTTCAAAATGAGTTTTGAATAAAACATGATTTTCCCCAGAATAATGAGCATATTCAGTCTTGGACATAAAACTTTACAGACATTTTTCACATGGGTGACCTTATTAACGTAGTTTGGGGAATTACCTTGGGCTTTTAAAAGGCATTTATAGGGGCGCCTGGGTGGCTCAGTCGTTAAGCGTCTGCCTTCGGCTCAGGTCATGGGTCCTGGGATGGAGTCCCCGTATTGGGGTCCCTGCTCGGCGGGAAGCCTGCTTCTCCCTCTCCCACTCCCCCTGCTTGTGTTCCTTTTCTCGCTGTGTCTCTCTCTGTCAAATAAATAAAATCTTAAAAATAAAAAAATAAAATAAATAAAAGGCATTTATATTCCTAAGCTGAATAGGGTTTTGAGAGGTGTAGTGAAAGCTTTGGAAGATACAAAGATGCATCCCGTATGAGGCCTGCCCTCAGGGAGCTTGCAGTATTAAAAAGTATATAGACACATTATTGATAATTAGCTTTTCTATAAATTGCGAAGTGATAAAGGTCCCCAAAAGAGGTGGTAAGAGTTGGAGACGGACAGTCTGGGAAGGGGAGAGAGCGAGCTTTTTCATTCGGGAGGAGCATCTGCGACCTGAGAAGTCTTCCCAGAGAGGAGAAACAAGTCAGGGGCTGTCGGCCAGGCGGCAGGCGAGTGTGGGAAGGAGCCGGGGCGGGAGAGTGTGTGGTGCGCAAACACAGGACAAGCCGGCTGTCTGCGCAGCCGCCCCAGACGCAGGGAGAGCCGAGCGTGGGCCGAGCAAGAGGAATCGCTTTAAGGAGATGAGACCTCAGCAGACGCTGGGATGTGCTTCTGCCTCTTGATCCGTGGCTGCTGCCGTGCCCTGTGGGTGATTAGGTCCAGTGAAATCGCAGAGGAATACGTGAAGCAGTAAGCGAAGGGGAGCTGTGTGGGTTTATCAGAACGAGTCCGTTACTTTGATATTGTTGAGAGAGAATAATGAACAATGTTATATTCTGCTTTTATGTACTTTACACTGGCAGTAACATTTCCTCCTATTTAGCACAACCCTGCAAGGTTTATGTAGCATCGTGGGCATGAGCCGCAGTGACACAGCTGTGGGGATTTGAAATCCCAGGTCAGGTTGATCTTCGTCTGCGCAGAGCTGGGCTGGTAGCTAGCCCTGGGCCCCGGAAACAGGACCGGTCTGGCCTGGCAATGTCACCATGTTGCTCTCGGTTCTCTGCTCCTGGTGAGGACGCTGCCTCCCGGACAGGTGCTCCTGGAAGACCAGGAGCCCATATTTATCTGGTCCTCTATGCATAGGTGCAACCGTCAGTTTTGCATGGAAGCTCAGAGTCTTCTGCGGAAGCCTTGCAAACACTTACTTGATGAATGTTGTTGCTGTGCCGGATCCAGATCTAAAAGCATTGCTGTCGCCTCAGCCTGCCAGCTGAAGGCAGAACACCTGAGGCTATGATGGACCTCAGAGACATACAAAGAAACCGTCTTTTTCCTTCTGGAAGGTCCTGCTAATGGTTGCCTGCCCTCTGGCTGGGACAGAGTAAGTCGCTTCTCAGGGTTTCTCAAACACAGTTCATCAGTAGTGCAGAATGGCTTTTACTGGCCTTACAGGGTTATTGATCTTTGATTTCGCCGATTTTAATCAACTGCAGGAATGCCATATAGAAAGGAAACCTTCATTCAATCCCAAACTTAATTTTTTTTCTGCCAGCTGTGCTGTGTGGCTAAATTTCCAACATGGCCAAATTTAAGATGTGGCCGGTTCTGTTCCCAGCTGCCGTCTGAATCCCTTTGTGCCAATTTGCTTATTTAAATATCGAAATAGAACATCTTATCCAGCTGTTCATGGCAAAAATAATGACTTCTAGTTAGGACCTTATTCAAGAAAAAACTTGTTAAGTCCCTGAGTGAGGTGATGCAGAAGTGACCTGTGCACGTTAAATCATGGGGCCTGTGTGCTTATGAACACGCAGCAAGCAGTTGTCTGCAGGGAGGGACAGCAACACAGATGCGGGACCGGCGTGCAGGAGTGACGTGCGTTGGCCCAGGAGCAGGGTTCTGCAGAGCAGAGCGGGGAGTGCAGACAAGACGGCTACGCTTTGTCGCAAGGAGTCTTTCCGAACGAGGCGACAGGAAAGGCTGCTCCCTGAGGAGCTGCAGCGGCAGGACAGCAAGTTGGGTCCACGGTAGATGAGCTGCATGGCAGGCACTAGAATGAGCTCCATGCACACTTACGCTGGACGGTGTATTCGTGAAATACTAGGTGCCAACGTAAAGGAAAGTTTTGACAAATGTGCATAAAACATTAATGGTGGTGATAAAAATAAAACAGATATTATGTCATGTCTTTGCATCAAGTGTGAGAGAGAATGCTATCAGCTATATTTAAAATTCATCCCGATTTTAGGGCACATGTGGAAACACAGGTAAATAGGCAAGGGGAATGAAGTGCTTGATGCGAGGAAGAGTCATTATAAGCCATCCTGTAGAAAAGTTGTTCATCATTAAGACATGCTCAGGGCTATCAGCAGCATATTTTAAAAATCACACTACCCATGGGGATTAAAGTGACCCGGCTTTGATAACTCCGTGCTCACTGTGCCCTCCACTCGTGAGGCCGTGTGGGAAGTCAGTGGGTGGAACAAGGGGAGCAGGTGTTCACGGGAGCCTCCTCTGTGAGAGCAGCGCAGGGGGCTGACAGCCAGGCGGGCTAACGTTCACGCCTGCGTGCCGTGCACCGGGCCTCACACTGAGCTCTTACACCTTCTCAGGTGACCTTCCTCACAACACTAGGACGCAGGTAGGAAAACTAAGGCCCAGAGGGGTTAATCCTGGCCAGGGACCAGAACAGAGTCCTGTGTGGTCCGCGCACCCCCACCCCCGCTGTCAGCCTGCCCTCGTGGGGGGCACACTGGTGAAGGCCACGTGGACGCATGGGGAAGCCCCTGCTGAGCCCGTGAAAATGGTGAGAAATGAGGCAGTGTGTGCACGGTGATGGTTCACAGTGTGTAAAGGTGCATAGTAGGGAAGGCGATGCGCGAACCATCGGGATGGTTGTATTCTGGGGCAATGTTCTAGATGACCATCAGTAATGTGTTTGGCTTCCACATACATTAAAGGAAAAGTACATGGTATTTACTAAAATGTATTTTCCAGCACGCACCTAATTTTTGTTGCAATGTCTGTTCTTACTTAGAGCATGAGCCCTGTGGTTTGCGTCCCTCTTCAGTATTTCTGAGAGCCCGTGGCATCAATTGGATGGTTAATCCCCCCTGCTCTGTGTCCGTGCAGGTGGCGCTGGTGTTCCCCAACAATGACCCTGCTGCCTCGATGGTGGCCTTCTACGGCTGCCTGCTGGCCGAAGTTGTCCCCGTGCCCATTGAAGTCCCGCTCACGAGAAAGGTAAAGAGCGTGTTGTTACGTTCAAGCCTGTCACCCCGGGGGAGTGTCAGGCTCGGCTGCAGTGGAACGTTCTGTTTTGAGGTCAGAATGCATGGGTGGCTGTTTTTTAAATGGCTTTTCATCTCAGCAGGATGTGGATCGAGAAGCACAGAGATGTTTTTGTTATTTCTGAGGCTCTGTGCGGGTTTTCATCAGCTGTGTCAGTAGAGGGAACAGTCCCTGGCAAGC
>NC_138373.1:36246904-36283442 GCF_054177405.1 Leptonychotes weddellii | reverse complement strand
GCGGGAAACAGTATCTTTCCTCCCCGCTCCTGGCGTTCAGACTGCGGTGATGTTACTCACGTCTTGGGTTCGGGGCACTTCTCCCTTGCGTGTGATTTGGCTGTGATGTTCTTGCTCTTTTTCCTTTCTGTGAGTCTATGTTTGTGAATATTGTGGAAGCCGGCTCCGTTATGCTACAGGGGGACCTTCTTACGGGTCTCTGCATGGTGGCAGTTCGGCTCCCATGCCCCGTCGTTGTTAGTGCCGTCTGATGAGGGAGGACAGTTCGAAGCTGCAGCGGGTTTGTGGACACACAGCCTTGTTATTTAAGATGTGCTCAGCCCTTAGCACATGCACAGTGTGACTGCTCACGGGCTGGCCATGCGTGTCCTGGATGATGTCCACTCCCTGCTTCTCTAAGCTTGTGCTGGAACTGTCTTTGCAGAGGTAGAGAATTCTAGCGGCTTTTGCCTGAGCGATGGGACATAAATACAGAAGGCAGGATTTGTGGTTTCTCAGGCAGAATTTGTTAGGAGGAGGGCACACGAGCATCGTCTAGACTGAAGGTTGGGGGTCCAGACTAGCCCTTCCTGCTGTGGTTCACCTCTGCCCCTGGATGCCGGGCAGTGGTAGGATGCGGAAACACAGCTCCATGTGGATGCTCCCGTGGTGACCGCAGGGGCGGGGACGCCGGCTGGCCTCAGCCCTGCCTTCTGCAGCTCTGTGCCTCCAGGCCCGTCGCCTGCCCCTGGTCCCCGTGGACCACAGCGTTCCTACCTGTCAGACGCGGTGACGGTCCTGCGTGAGGACCGCACAGCCCGATGTGCGGTGAGCACGTAACCCACCACCCTGCCCAGTGGTTGTGGCAGCCGCCTTCTCTGCTGCCATTCGTGTTTCTCCTTGACGTCACTGTGTGGGGACCGCTGTGACGGGCCTTGTTGGTGTTGTCACCCATGGCTCACCCTTCCTCTGGACCTGCAGTTTCTGAGTCTCTTGCAGCCACTTCCTAGAGCCAGTCCTGTCTCCTGCCAGACGCACACGCTCCTCTCTGGCGTCTTCTGTATGGCAAATGGTGCTCTTGGTTCCCAGTGTGGAGCAGGGAGCAAGCTCGTGACGGGCCCAGGCCTGTTGTGTCCCCACGTCCAGCGTGGCGGGGTGCGGGTTCCTCTCCTGCTAGCATTTGGCAGTCACCCCATATGTTGCTTGCAGAGTGTCATGAACATGATGCACGTGATCAGCATCCCATACTCGCTGATGAAGGTGAACCCCCTCTCCTGGATTCAGAAGGTCTGCCAGTACAAAGGTACGTCTCCAGGGCCCTCAGGTGTGTGGTTCCCTCTTTTTTAATATCTCACGGCCTGATGGTGTGCTTATTAACGCCCTGCTCTCCACTGTTCCTGCAGCAAAAGTGGCTTGTGTGAAATCCAGGGACATGCACTGGGCGCTAGTTGCACATAGAGATCAGAGAGACATCAACCTCTCTTCCCTCCGGATGCTGATCGTGGCCGACGGTGCAAATCCCTGTAAGTGACCCACCTGTTCCACCTGGAGGTGCAGCCGGCAGCCAGAGAGCCTCGTTCTCCACATCCCATTTCTGCACTTTGCTTTTCCTTTTCTAGTCGTTGCCTTGGTTAGGAAGCTGCCTTAAGTTAATGACCTCCCATTGTGACTCACCGAAACCTCGAGGCACCACAGTCGGTGGCGGGGAGCCAGGAGCCCGCAGGCCCGCCGCCCTGGGCTCGAGGCCCGGTGTTTCCACATCCTGATTCCATAGAGAAAAATCCTAACTTTCTGGTTTTAATCCTTCTCTTTCTTTAGCTGCAAAATGGTACCTAAATCATAAGATTTTATGAGAATTAAATGAAGTGGTTTCTCTATCTTGGGATGTTTTGTGCTCAGGAAATAGTAACTTATTACTTTATGATCTATAGTAATTTTATTGATCAGGGAAGTAATATGTCATTTTAATGGAATTTCGTTATCAAATCCTATAGGAAACACCACCCAGGTAAAGCAAATTAGCAGTCCCATAGAATGCCATTAACCTACCTTGAGAAATACCTCTCTGGGTTGAAACAAAACGCAGCTAGCTTGTTTTTGATGAGAGTGAGTGAGCCAGAAGCAGAGTGAGTGAAGGAGAGCGTGTGTTTCTGTCCATCTGTAAACGGTGCCACATGTACATTCGTAAATTAAAGCAGCACATACTTTCTCAAAGAAAATCTGATATGCAAACAGGGGCTTGCAATCAGAGGATTTAGTATTACTTGTATACATGATTCTTGCATTTCCCAGAGAACTCCATGAATTGCAAGCTGCTTTAAGGCATCTGGTTTGAGGGCACCTGGGTGGCTCAGTCGTTAAGCGTCTGCCTTCGGCTCAGGTCATGATCCCAGGGTCCTGGGATCGAGCCCCACATCGGGCTCCTTGCTTGGCAGGAAGCCTGCTTCTCCCTCTCCCACTCCCCCTGCTTGTGTTCCTGCTCTCGCTATCTCTCTCTCTGTCAAATAAATAAATAAAAAATTAAAAAAAAAAAAAAGGCATCTGGTTTGAGCCATCTGTCTGCTGAAGCCAGGCTGACCTGTGTTAGGAAGCCCACGGGTGGGCACCTGGTGGTGACTCCCCCGATCTCACCAGGTGCGCTGATACAGGAGAGAGTTTTCTTCGCTTAGTTTAGACCTACTCATCTCAGAGACATGCATATGGAACATGGCGGAGCAGGCCTGGGGGAAGGCTCACAAGCTCATCAGCCACAGAAACGTTTAAATACAGAGGTTACACTTGTAATCCTTGAGTTCTGTTGGCCTGAAAGAATCACCTCTCATGGTAACGTGAGCAGTTAGCGGTACTGAATGGAGCGTGTTTCCGCGCGGCCGGCCTCAGCCCCACCTGAGAGGCGTGGGAGTGGTGGGGTGGCTGCGGTTGACCCTGCGCTTTTGCAGGCTGACTGTCACCCCTTCCTCCTGCAGGGTCCATCTCGTCCTGTGACGCATTTCTCAACGTCTTCCAGAGTAAAGGCCTGCGTCAGGAGGTCATCTGTCCATGCGCCAGCTCCCCAGAGGCTCTCACCGTGGCCATACGGAGGTACAGCCGGGCCCTGCAGGGCCGGCCCGGGTGGGGGCTGCCTGCCGCAGCTCACGTCTGCGGGGCGGGGAGGGCAGGACCCAGCCTGTTCGGGACCAGCTTCGTTTCCTTGCATGCGCAGGAATGGGCCCTTCAGCATGGTCCTCATTCGCTAGTCAGAAACCCTCTCTCCCTCTGGGCAGTGACCCTGTCTCCCAAGTAAGTGGACGCCCATGTGCTCGTCACCCACATGTCCACGTGCTACCGTCTGGGTCAGGCGTTATTCTGGGGCGGGTTGGGTGAATGCTGTCTGGTTTGAGTGCAGTGTTTGCAGCCGGGCCTGTGGACGTGCCCAGTGCGCCACGACACCCTGAATTTTTAAAAACCCTGGTTTTCTGAGCTGTTGAGCTGTGGATGGCCCATCGCAGGGCTCCAGTGTGCACGTGGGTGTGGGCCTGCATCGCTCATGCCCTCGGTCGTGGGTCAGTCCGCCTTCACCACCTGCCCCAGCGCCACGCGCACTGTTACAGGTGCCGTGGCTACGGCCGCGTGAAGCTGGTCCCACTCAGGCTGAGAGGTGCAGGAAAAGCCTCTCTGATCGTCACCCGCCGTCCGCCATCCTCACAACGTGGGAAGGGAGCATTGGCATCATCTGGGTACTTCCAGCTCGGGATCTGACTTGTTTTTCGGTATCTGGGCGTCCGTCCGCTCATGAGGTTTTGCTCTGCGTCACACGAGCGTGCTCCACTGTAAGGGGCGCACAGCACGTGGAGTTCCGCCCTCTTACTGACAGGCTGGGCTTCCCAGAAGTACTCACTGGGAGACTGTTTGTAAATGAGATGCTTTCTCACAGTTTTAGCTGATAGTTAGTGTAAAATTAGCCAGACTGTCTAACGGGCTAGGAAATCAAAAACCTTTAGCATATCAGGAGCAAGTTTAATTTTGATTGAACCAGAAATCAGAAGTCCGTAACAATGTAAACTGATGAGGAAAAACAGCACCATGAACCACCTTTGTTAGAAGGTGTCACGGCTGTCCTAGCAGGAGGCGCCCCCCAAACAGTCCCCCAAGTGGAAGTCTGGCCTCGGACAGAGCGCTGGAGGCCGCGCTGGTGGACGGGCCAGCACCGCGTTCTTCCAAGATCAGGATTCAGCCGTCCGGGTGCAGCCCGGCCACGGGGTCCCGGGCGGGTCCTCTCTCCGTGGCCTCCGCGGCCTCCCACCTGAAAGCGTTAGGGTTGTGCCACGGTGTGACGTAGCGCCTTTGCCACAGGTAAGTCACAAGGTGAGGGACTGAGACACGTGGACACTCCAGCTGTTAGCGTCCAATGGTGTGATCGTGTGCTCTTTCTAGAAATCTGTTTTCCGTGCATTAGGGTTATGGACTATGCCAGAGTTGCTTGGCACAGGGAGGAGTCAGTGAAGGACTTGTAGTTGTTTCTCTAAAAATGTAAAATCGTTAAAATCTTCAAGAAGATTAAGAAACAGGCAAATTAAGTGCTGCTATTTCCTGGGCTCATGTTCAGTGGCCTCCAGTGCACTTCCCCTGGGGTCAGAGGCCGCACACGTCCCCGCGCGTCACCATGCTTCCCATGCATCCCTGCGTGTCCCCATGTGTCCCCATGCTCCTCACGCATCCCTGTGCATTCTCATGCTCCCCACACATCCCCATGTGTCCTCATGCATTCCCGCGCGTCCCCATGCTTCCCACGCATCCCTGCCTGTCCCCATGTGTCCCCATGCTCCTCACACATTCCTGCACATCCTCATGCTCCCCGCGTGTCCCCATGTGTCCTCATGCTCCCTGCGCATCCCCATGTGTCCCCATGCTTGCTGCACATCCCCACGTGTCCCCATGCTATGCACACATCCCTGTATATCCCTACATGTCCCCATGTATCCTTATGCTCCCTACTGTCTCCATGGTCCTCACACTCCCTGCATGTCCCCACACGTCCCCACACAACCCCTGCACAGACCTGCCTTGGCTGAGTGCACCATTATCGGGCTGGAAGGGGTGGATTCAGAGTCCCTCGACCTTCACTGCCGGAGCCGGTGGACATTGCTGCTCCTGCGTGTGAGGCTGCGGACTGGCCGGCTCCCGCTCTGAGCAGGGGAGAGAGCAGCCGTACTTGCAGAGACACGAGTCCACCAGCCAGCCTTGCTTTGAACCGAGTTGGCTTCTCTCACAGCCGACCACGGTCTGGCGGCCACTCTCACATCCTCAAGGTCTCGTCTGCTATTTCCCAATTAGCCAGTAGAAGAGCAAGGAGCCAGGACAGGGCAGTGGATACCAGTGAGCTCAGAGAGAGGCTTACTCTTTCCTCAAACACCGTTGATTGACAGGCAGAGTGATTTCGTGTCCGTCACCCCTACAGTGAAAAATACCATACAACCGAAAGGTGCATCAGTAACACGAAGAAACTCTCAGTTTCCCTAACATGTAGTCTGTAATCCTTGCTTATATTCTGGTTTACAGACTTTGATATAAAGTGGTCTTTGCCTGGTGGCTCACCCTGAGCTTTTTTCTAAATGAAGACACAGTCTTCTCCCAGAGAATCCTAGGCTCGTCGGCCACCTTCCGGGTCTCTCCGCAGACCCACCACTCCTTCAGTGCTCAAGAATCACAGGAATGTGCGTTAACTGCTCATGGCTGCGTGTCTGGAAGGAGAAGTGAGAGACTCACGTTACTGGGACCCACTTACCACGGGCAGAGCCCCGTTCCCGCCTCACGCGGGTCAGTGGTGGGTCGAGTGTTGGCCTCTGGCGGGTGCGGCAGAGTTGCTCCAGAGGAACAGCTGAGCCTGACATCGTCTGCGCCGTCCTGTCCTTGCCGAAGCCGTGAGGGTTTAAATGTGTCTGTTCGTTTTGCCGTGAACTTTCCGGGCTGCCTATTTCAGAATAAAGACACAAGCCCTATGCTGGGGAATGGCCCCATGGGGATGGCCCAGTGCGTCCTGAGGACTCTCGACGACGGTCCGCTGGCCCCGGGCCTCACGATCACTCCTGGTGACAGTGAAGTGTGACCCCTTCCGCTTTGCTGCTACGTAAAGCAAGGGGCCATAAGATCCACAGGGGGAAAGGTCTAGTTTTAATGCTAAGATATTTATGTTTCCCTATTGACGTATTGGTTGTAGCCAAAAAAAGATAATTTTGGAAAAGATCCTTGTAAGAAATCGAGGGTCTTTATACATTATGGTTTCATCCCTTCGAAGCGCTCACAAGCACGTGTCTCTGCACTGTTCGCACTGTCCTTCTTGGTTTCACATCCATCTGTGCCTGTGACCAAAATCGAAGTAGAAGGATATTCTAGAAATCTAGACTAAAATCCCCACGGAGACACCTGAAGTGAAGAAGCAGAAGAAGCAGGCTGCAGGTAGCATTAAAAGTCATGCTGCAGTTCTTAAAACCAGTGCTTTTGGACAGTGCCTTGTGTGTCTTGGCTGAGTGACTTCATGTCCTGGAGACGTCCTGGGTCCTGGGGAAATGCGGCCTCTGATTGCACGCTCCCGCCCGGAGCAGATCTGGGGAACAGCGCCCTGCTCAGTCCTGTGCACGCGGGCGAGCAATCGTGCTGTGTGGGCCGAAGCCGCCGGCAGGCCCCTTGTGCTGAGAAGCTGCATGGTGGTGCTCCGGTGAGACTTGGCATCACAGACTGCGTCCTCATCCCTGGGAGAGAATCTGTGGGTCCCGTGGACACGGTTCAGGCTGCGCTGCAAGACCGGGCAGCTGGTGGGTGTCCACCAGATGCGTGCTGGGGTGTCACACCCCTTGCGTTGTCTGCCTAGAGTGGTATAGATTCAGGAGATTTCTTTTAAAAAGTGTCATCGTGATTTCAAGGCCACCTTATGCAGCAAAGAGGCAGGTCTCTACAGTGACTGACTCTCTGCTGTGTCCCCATGGACCAATTATCCTCTGAGACCCTCAATTTCTCCACCCACAGAGGAAGAAAATATGAACTGGTGTGTGTGCTAACACGTATGCACACACCCCCAGTCCCCGATGAGAACACACGTGTCTGCTAACATGTATGCACACACACACACACACACACCCGGTCCCCCTGCCCTGGTCGTCAGCCCTTGGCCCAGCAGCTTGCAGTCTGGGCCCTCACCCCCCGCCCACCACCCCCACCGCAGGCTGCGTAGCTTCTCCCTGTCCACAAAAACTTAGGTTAGATCCAGAACTGTGCAGAGACTGGACACTGGTTTCCATCTCTTAGATTTTGGCCATTGTCTTGGCAACTCAGTTCTCCTTTCACGTGGGAAGGAGGGTGGCAGGTGGAATGCACACAGATTTCAGTGCAAGCATCCTCCTCCAGCAATGTCTGCTCCCACTTTCCTTCAGAGAAGCTGTGTAAGCAGTCTGAACCTCCGGCTCCCCCACCTCCCTGCCACCCGGCCCCCTCGGTGGCAGCTCGGCTGCAGGAGTGCATGCTGCTCCCAGGTCTGGCCGCGCTCCATCCCTCCCTCCGCGCCACCCGGCCCGGCCTCCTCGCTGTTCCCCTACCGGCAGGCCCAGGAGCTTGTGCTGGAGCCGTGTGGCCTGCCCGCCTAGCCCGCCTAGCCCGCCTTTGCTGGCGTCCCGACCGTGGTCCTCCGGGCTTGTCACCCTCCCCTCCTCTTCCCTTCACATTCTCCACCTCCCCACGTGCCATGGGACTTACGGGTGTCTTCATTGTTCAGTCTGTCCCAGCCTCGTAGATACTTTTTGAATAAACGAGTGAAAGAAGGATTTTCAGTATGTGAAGGACCTGCGCACACGCTTGCCTCTGAGCACCTTGCAGACTCTCCAGAAGCAGTGCTGAGAAGCGCCAGAGCTTTTCACAGGCGTCCTGGTGAGACCAGCTCATGCACATGTGCAGGCGGGTCTCTAGCTCGTGTTTGGCCGAGTGGAGTCGTGTGTTCTCCTCTGTCTGCGTGTTTGCCTTTCTCACGACGATCCAGGTGCAGCTCTGAGCCTAGAGTTTTGTGTCATATTCTGGTCTCCTGATTCAGTAGCAGCAGGAGGGCCGTGTCCTTACCGCCACCTGTGGGCGGCCCCCGAGGTTGGTCCCGAGACAGATGGACTTGGGGGCGGGGGGAAGGAGGGGAAAGTCTTGGGTAGCAGCCCGCATGCGTCCGCGGTGATGCGCTAACATAGGGGCAGAAGGGCAGCTCAGGGCCCCAGAGTAGGGCCGGGATGCTTCCCACCAGAACTTTGGGAGCAACCCCCAGGATTTAAGTCACTACGTAGGAACTGTGGAAGCTAAGGGGTTCACGAGAACAGAGAAGTGAGCAAATGTAGCGCCCTCGGCCCCACCAGGCTCCGAGCAAGAGCCGCCCGCAGCCCCTCCTGGGCCCCCACCCCGTTGGCTGGGACATCTCCTCAGAGCCCACCCGTTCTGCGACGGGTATCCTCCCAGGCCCACAGGTAAATCGGGACAGGAAGGGATAGGAACACGAGGTACAACCATAGCATTCTCAGTAGAATTAGGGATAACGGCATAATCCAAATCAAGACGGGCCTCTGGGTGCAGCGGCTGTCCCACGTCTGTTCCCTTGCTGGATGCCATCCCTCGGTCTGGTGGCTGTGCTCTTCCATGTGACTGTGAGGCCCACGGCACGCGTGGACACTGCTGCACACCAGCGGCCACACAGATGAAGCCACCGCCATGAGCCTCGTGCGGAGGCAAGCGTGGGTGTCGAGGACTGGTGGTCAGACTCGTCAGGAGAGGAGGGAGTGTTCACGTTTAGAACCTGTTTCTTTCACTGACCTGTCATATTTAAGTCATTTTCAAACAAATAGGACAGAAACAGCACTCACTTGCGTTTTATGAACATGTCCCTCTCTGTGAATAGGAGGGCAACTCCCCATTCCCGGTGTTGTACGTGCACGACCGTCCACAGAGACACTGGGACAAATTCTTGCTTTTGTAGAATGAGCCCGTGCACTTAACTTCATGTTGGGTTATTTCTTCCCCAAGCACAGTGGGGACTCGGGAGTTTCCACACGGAAACGGTAGAAGCTGGGTTACTGAGTAGAGACCGCCTTACTCATTCCTTTCAAGCTGCTCTGAGTGGGGGTCCAGGATGGCTGGTCCATACTCCGGTGGTCCCAGGGTGAGGACAAAATGGGCACTTTCTCGGACGTCTGTATTAAGACCAGAGTGGGAAGGGTTGCATCCTCATGTTTTGTTTCTATTCGTAGGATATTTTATAAAGAAAAAAGTGTTTGGCTGCTAGGTTGCCTGATTTTGTTGGAAAGAAAGCCCTGCCCCCTTCGAGGGGGACTGACCACCCCTCGTTCAGATGGGTTTGAGGACTGACATTCTCCTTTCTTCTCTTGTCCTGTGCTTAATAACCTTCCCAGGACAGCTTGCGAGCCAGGTAACGAAGAAGAGGTTGGACTTCCAGTAAGCAGTTCAGAGCCGCTGAGTGCTCGCTTGGCTCTCACTGCATTTAGTTAGGAAACAGTACCTGGTTAATGTGTGTGGTCAGCACTGACGATGAAATTGGAGGTGTGTTCCATTACTCACGACTGTGGGACTTTTGGTCTTTCCTGGAACATGCGTCTGTCTGGTTTTCTTCTGTGAAACACGTACGTGGGTCGGCCAGCCGAGTAGCTACGGCAGGGCTGCCAGGTGCCCGGGGTTTGCACGCGTGGGGACAGCCATGCACGCCCGTTAGCTTCTCAGGCTGCTCCAAGCTGGCCTGTGCAGAGCAAAGAGCTGGGCCTCACAGGTTGGTGCCCATGGCTGTTCGTTATCCTGATGTCCCTCCTCTGGTAAGCAGAACACCTGTCACCAACACCAAAGTGAGTGTATTGGAAGGTTCTGGGGCCCAGAGTTTTCAACGGGAGCCTCGGACATCCCACCTGAAACAGGCGGGGTGCAGAGCTGGTCCCGAGAGCCAGCCGTAGGACTCTGGCCGTGGTCTGGGGACAGTAGCCAGTGCCCTGGCTTCCTGTCCAACCACGTGTTTGCCACAGTATTTAATGTCTTTCTTTTTAAAACTGTCATCATGCAGGTATATGTTTGTGTTTCCTTCTTTGAGGATTAGTTGTAAAATTCAAAATATTGGAGAAATATGACTTTATGATGTGTAAACTCATCTGTAGAATTATTTTAAAAGGGCAAATTGTGAAATGAAAACCAGCAAATTATTTTCTGGTCCTGTGTATCTCTGGGATTGCTGTCTGGTTCTGCTTCTGTGTCTGGAATACAGAGGATAGAACCCACTTTTTAAAGCTATGTTTTGGTAATGTTGATTCAACTAAAAAAATATTCTGTGGGCTCTTTAACCACAAGGTATTATTTCAAAGGATAGTAATTATGTAAAGCAGTATTTAAAGCAGCAATTCCAGAGGAGGATAAAGATGCCCCTTTGCCACCAGAATCATTTTGCATGTTGAAAATGTCCCCCCTGGAAATTAGAGAGCTGGGAAGACCGGAGGGAGGGGCCCGTGCGGCCAGATGCCCGTCCAGGGCCGGAGTCAGACTCAGACCGTTCTGCCCGAGGCTCCCCAGCCAATGACCCAGAGTAAAAATAGCTAACAAGCCTGTGAATTGAAGTGGGGTTTTCAGGAATGGTTTTGACTGCCCAAAAAAAGTCAGCCGTGGAGATCCATAATCTTATGTTTTTAACACAAGATAAAATGCATTGTCAGTGATTTTAATCTGGAAGTTTTAAATTCAGATAAAATTTTAAAAGTCCTCTGAGAGTGAAAGAGTTGGCAGATGAGCCTCACCATCCCTAAATGGAAATATGGCTTAATTCAGTAGCGTCAAAGAGCCAAGTGACTTGAGTTACCTTGTGCAAGTTGTCCGGACCGCTCACGTACAGGAGTGCATTCTGCTCTGTTTTGTGTTTGGTGGTGCTCCGGTGGAGGTGTGTGGACCACACGCAGACAGCAGGTGATGCTTCCCCGCCCATGCGCGCTGAGCGCCTGCCCGAAGACGCGGCAAAGTAGCTAGGGCAGGTGGAAAACAAAGCTTGTAGACGGTTTGTGTGGTATGATCCGTTTCCTGGCTGAAAAAGATTAAGTATCTCTAGACAGTCTCTTTAACAAGAAAAAAACCTGGAAGCTACATAGTGCAGCGGGTAGGTGAGATAGCATCGGGGAGAATGTCCCCTTTTTACATTATAGAGCTCTTAAAGCAGGTATGTTTTTTAATAAGCAGATATTGCTCTTACCAGAGAAAGGGGAAGGAATCACACTAGAATAACTCATCACTTAAAGGTGTGCTGTGTCAATCTTGTATCTTTCCCTGTCACTGAGCCTTCAGTGTGGGCATCCACTGTGTTTTTGAGAGGCTCTATCACACTGAGCATTGAAGGGGGATGCACGTATTCACAATTTGACCAGATTTCTCCTGAAATCCGCATTGCCGGAGTGTTCCCCTGAAAATGTTATTTCTATTAAAATAAGCACGCAGCGGCCGCAGCTCTGCACCCTTCAAAGGACATTTTTACCTGCCCTCTTGGGGCGGTGGCTGCAGTAACCGAGCTCACGTTCATCTGTAGAAAGACTTAAGTCATGGATGGCAGTGCCAGACACGTGCAGCAGGGCTGCTCCCCTGCAGGGGACGCCCTTCATCCACAAAGGAGGACCTCACTGGTCAAAGGCAGAAAGGCGGCCCCTTGCTCAGACACACTGATGGCCCCGCAGCTTAGAAGTGTCTTTCCCAGGGAGGGAGAGTTCCGGGAGGCACTTTGATGCCCATGCATGCACCCCGTGCGTGCACTCCGTGTGTACATCCCGTGCATTCAGCCCATGCATACACCCTGTGTGTGCACCCCGTGCGTACAGCCCACGTGTTCAGCCCATGTGTGCACCTTTCCACAAAAAATGACGTGCACCTTTGAACCCTGTTGCTTGGTGTGTCTGTGTCCTGGGGCTGTCGTAAGTGCCTCGGGCTGGGGGGCATGGAAGTGGGGAAGCTGTTGTCTCGGGTCTCGGGGTGTCTGCAGAGCGGGTGCTCCCAGAGGCTCTGGCCGAGCGTCTGCTCCAGGCCCTCCCACTGCTCGTGCCCCGTCCGTGGCTCCGTGGCTGGAGACGCAGCGCCGCATGACCACTGTGTCACAAGCCATCTGTGTCTCCTCCTCTCATAAGGACACCGGTCATTGGATTGGGGTCTGTCCCACTCCAACCAGTAGGACCTCATGTCAACCAACAATCTCTGCAAAGACTCTCTTTCACACTAATAAGGTCACAGTTGAGGTCATAGGTTTTGGAGACACAACCCACAGCGGGGACCAAGCCTTCTGACTCCTGACTGTCACATTGCGTTTTGCCGAGGACAGAAGCACAGGGTTGAGAGTCCCGGTGGCACAGGGTTCCCGTGGGCCTCCTCCTTTTGCTTTAGAGAGCAACTTAGGTTCCGGTGTTCGGGGCTCTTTCCAGGTAGCTCCACATGGACCTTCTAACTTGGGCAGAGTTTTCTTGTGTCTGGTTAGTTCTACCTTTTTGTTTCTTAGCAGATGGAACAATTCAATTTCCAGATTCTCTTATGCTTCCTTTTTATTATTACTTATTTTTAGTTTTTATTTGAGATATAATTGACATATAGCATAGGCTTCTTTTTTAAACACACCAGTTACTTGATTCAAATGAGACCTCCTTCTGCACATTTTAACTTTTATGTTTCCCTATTTATGCTTTTAGGTTCATTTTAAATCTTGATACTATTTTAAAACCAAGCAGCAAAGTTCTGTTTATCCTCCAACTTTTAGATCCTAAAGCAACACTACACATTTGTGTATAGAAAATTACAGGAACAAATGTGGTATTCACCTAAATCGTGCTCTCACTTAGCTCATAGCTCACATGCAAGGGTCTTTAGCTACAGGGATAGAATCCATGATCTTGGAAAGATTTCATCTGTTCAGTAGTCGACAGACTACCTCTCCAGGGGAAAGGATGCAGCAGTGAACAGAGGGAAACCCACTTGCCCTCAGGAAGCTGAGACTGATGGACGAGGCACCTGCTGTGCAGACAGGAGTTGGGGGTGTGCTGTTTTATGGGGTGATGAGTCCTTGCACATGTGAGCTGCCCCAGAGGGCAGTGAGGGAGGAAGCCAGGGGGATGGCTGCTACAAGAACATTGCAGGTAGAGAGGCAGGAGCAGGTGCAGAAAGCCCCAGGAGGGAGAGGGCTGAGTCCTGGAGAGACGGCAGGGGGCAGCGCGGAGTGAGTGGGAGGCGTGGGGCTCACGGGCCATGGAGGAGACAGAGGCAGTGAAATTGTACTTCTTCCCTGGACCCTACAGCATCCTACAGAACACCTCTCAGCCAAAACCTTCCCTAAGAGCTTGTCATCCAGCACAGCGTCACATGACTCTCCTTTCAGATTCTTAACCCACGGTGTGCGTCCGCACAGGGCACATCCGACTCAAGGCAGGACCAGCAGAATCTCCACCGATTCTGCTCCCTGCAGAATCTCTTCTTGGAGACCTTATTCTCTTATCTCTTCGTGGAGACCTTGTTCTCCCCATTATCCACTTGCCACACTGGAAAATGTGACCCAGAGAGAGATGGGCAGAGAAGGAATCAGTCAGTCTACTGACTGGAGGTCTTCACACTCCTAAGGTGTTTTTAAACTATTCTGGAAGCCTGGAGGTAGAGTTAGTGACACGGACATCTTGTGGACAGAGCAGAAGCATTCCCCGGCGAGCTAGAGCACAGGGCTATGTGGCATGCAGGTCTGCGTTTGGGGGTCCGTGGGACCCCAACATGGCTGGCTGCCTTGGGTGTGTGCCCTTGGGTGGCTCTCTGGCCAGGCAGCCTGTTTGCTTCTGCGTGTTCAGACAAAACTGCTCTTTCAGGCCTACGGATGACAGCAACCAGCCCCCGGGCCGGGGCGTCCTATCCATGCACGGGCTGACCTACGGCGTCATCCGGGTGGACTCGGAGGAAAAGCTGTCTGTGCTCACCGTGCAGGACGTCGGCCTCGTGATGCCTGGCGGTGAGTGTGGGCACCAGGCTGCAGGCGGTGTGGGGCGTCGAGGTGGAAACCCCGGCTGTGGCCAGTGGACTGGTCTGTTAGCGCATGCCTTCCCGCCCGGCACCCCCGTGCCCCTCTGGCATGAACACAGGGTGCTTAAATTCCACTGTGCATCTTTAAAGCTTTGTGGTAATGCTACCCCTCCTGGTGACAACATTCAGGAAGCCTCCGTGGGCATCTCTGCCCCCTCTCATGCTGGGACTCCAGAGTCCTCCTCCCCAGGGGCGTTGTGGGCCCCGCTGCACCGCTGCAGCCCCTGAGATGGTCCTCCCCCTGCAAGGGTCTGCTTCCCACCGGCCATCCTAGCACACTGGAGAAGGCTGGGCACCCAGTCTGGCTGCAGACAGCATAAAAACCCATCCATGGGGCTCTGGATGACCAGCAGTGCTCACTTGCAGCAGAAGAGTCTGTTCTTAAAAGTCATGGACCTTCTCCACAAATGTGCACACGTGCTGTGGTCAGGGCATGGCCAGCCATCGCTGGCTGCACACCCCACCTCCCGAAACCCTGGCTCCGGCTCTTGCACGGACTTGAGGTCTGTGGCGGGAGCATGGGGTGTGTGCAGTACCAAAGCACTCAGGCAGCCGGGACCCTGGGCTTCCTCCACGTGTCCTCCTCAGTCTGGATGGCAGAGGTCACTCCCCTTAAATACGATCCACACATGGGCGCCTGGGTGGCTCAGTTGGTTAAGCAACTGCCTTCGGCTCAGGTCATGATCCCAGAGTCCCGGGATCAAGTCCCACATCGGGCTCCCTGGTCGGCGGGGAGTCTGCTTCTCCCTCTAACCCTACTCCCTCCTGAGCTCTCTCTCTCACTCACTCTCTCTCTCAAATAAATAAATAAATAAATAAATAAATAAAAATCTTTAAAAAAAAAATACGATCCACACGTCAGTTATTCACTGACGTCACAACAATGGAACTGGACATTTTCCTATAACATGAAAATCCGTGACTCACTTCAGGGAAAATGAGTACCCGGCCCACTTGTATATTCGCAGTTGTGTTCCAGATGCTGTTTCCTGTTCACCTGCTCTCACTCCTACTCGGTCATTTATTCCTTGTCCCCCTGTCCATCCCTGTCTCTCTGTGTCTCTGTCCCCCCGTCCCTCTGTCTGTCTCCCTCACCGTCCATCCCTGTCTGTCTCCCTCACCCCCGTCCCTCTGTCTGTCGCCCTCACCGTCCACCCCTCTGTCTGTCTGCCTCCCCCTCCCTCCGTCCCTCTGTCTGTCTCCCTCTCCCTCCGTCCCTCTGTCTGTCGCCCTCACCGTCTGTCCCTCTCTCTAACATGACCCGTGTGTCCTGTTTTGCTTCCAGCCATCATGTGTTCAGTGAAGCCGGATGGCATCCCTCAACTTTGTCGAACAGATGAAATCGGGGAGCTCTGTGTGTGTGCCATTGCAACAGGCACGTCCTATTACGGCCTCTCAGGCATGACCAAGAACACCTTCGAGGTAGGTTTGAGGGGCGCGCTCCCTCCAGGTGTGCTCTGCAGGTGGCCCTCACAGGTGTGCAGACGTAAAGAGAAGGTGGCAGTATCTCGATAACACATATTCATCATAACTAAAATGGTCGCACTTTTTGCTGCCAGTTGTATAATTTTCAGTAAATTTGGCTTGTCGGAGCTGTGTGGGAAAAGGGCAAGAATCGTTTCTTTAAAAGGGGCCGTGTTTTATATGTTGCTGTTCTCAGTCGAGAGGCCGAGGGACGGAGGCCGAGCACACCTGTCTCGGCCTCACTGGGGCCCCCTGTGGCCTGTCCGCCGAGGCCGGACTTGGCAGTGTGAACAGATGCACATAGCAGGAGCTGGCGTGTGTGCGAAGTGCCCGCATGCGTGTGGGGCCTGCGCTTAGTGCCCGCAGCGGCCTCGCACACGCGTGGTTCCGCAGGGAGCTCCGTGCCGCACCGCCATGCCCCTGGAGTTGACGCCTCACCTGCCCACGTGGTGCCTTACCTTAGGAGGAGCACACGTGGATTACATCACGCACGAGAAATGAGGGTCGTTTGGGGATTCGTCTCTTACAGTTTAGAACATGATGTAATGGGGTGTCTTGCGCAGGCACCTTTGCTGAGTGTGGATTCGAGTTTCTAAAATGTCCCTGAAGCCCAGCTAGACAGAGTCTGCATGAAGCCCATCTCCCCTTCTGTGTGACTTACCTGCAGGGTCTGAGGACCGGGTACAGGCTCGGGGCACTGAGATTTGCTTCCTTTGTGTGTTTCCTTCCTGGTGTCATCCTGATAGGGAAGCATTGATGAACAGGGATCATTTTCAACTGATAAACGTGTTCAGTTTTCCATTTATCACTTTGATGCTGTGGATCTAAAACAGAAGAATTAATTAGTGTTCATTAGGCTATCATAATGATCTCTGGTATCACTTCTTAGGTTCAGAAGCCCTGGAAGGAAACCGGCTGGCAGCCCTGCATGTGGGCAGTGGGGGACAGAAGTTGGGGGGCGGGGGACAGGGGCAGTGCCTTCCGCGAGGAGATGCTGCTAGACTAACGTGGTCCGGTCGGCTCCAGGGGAGGATGAAGGTGGGCTGAGCACCACCCCCCGGCACTCACAGCTCGTGTGTCTGCAGGTATTTCCCGTGACGAGCTCGGGGGCCCCTGTCAGTGAGTACCCCTTCGTAAGGACAGGCCTGCTGGGCTTCGTCGGCCCTGGGGGGCTCGTCTTCGTGGTGGGCAAGATGGACGGGCTCATGGTGGTCAGTGGACGCAGACACAATGCAGATGATATCGTTGCCACGGCACTGGCCGTGGAGCCCATGAAATTCGTCTACAGAGGAAGGTGGGTGTGCCCTCTGTGAATTCAGCACTCGGTGGTTTGCACACCGCGCTTTTTATATACAATTGCACAAATTCCTTAAGCTGGTGGGACTCCATGACCTCTGATATTCCAACTAGTTCTGAATGTCCAGTTCTACAGAAATTTCCTGAGCTCCATACATATGTTTTCATCACTTCCCCTCTATGTTAAGTAAAAATACTTATTTAAAAAGCTTATTTTTAAAGTAAATACACAAAGGAAAGAGCCAAATATTCATCTTGGTGCAGATCATCTCAAAAGACAGAAAGATAACAGTCGAGCAACAGATTGTGCGGGAAAACGGAGTCCTGCGGCATCCCCTCCCTGACGCACCCCTCCCTTGCCCGCTTGCACAGTACATATTAAATCAGTGATGCTAGCTCCTGAGTTTTTGGCTTAGTTTGAAGGAAGTCATGAACTGTTTAGAGTCTTATTTCAGCTTGTCAGACTGATGCGCGGAGAAGCAGTAGACACTTGGGTGTTACAGACAGAACTCACGTTGAGGTGCAGCCTCTGTGTGAGGAGGGGCATGGGGGTCCAAACCCCACGATGCCGCCTTTACCGAGAGAGACAGGCTCGTCCGGCAGAAACCCACTCGTCCCAAACAGAACGTCCCTACTGATGTGGAGAATACGACCTCGCAGGTGCAAACTCAAGACGGGGGTTGTAGGGCTTCCTGGATCTCAGCAGGCCCGGCTTCTCTGCCCGCCCTGCGGCGTGGGCACCATCAGCTGCAGGCAGCCCCGGTGGGAGATGCTGGGCTGCTCCTCGCCCGGTTCCCGTTCTGGAGCAGTGGCTATAAGCTCCTGATTGCAGAACGATACTTCCCGGCAATCTGCAGCGTGTGCCCACTGCGCTGTACCCTTCCCGTCCCCACAGGATAGCCGTGTTCTCAGTGACCGTCCTGCATGACGAGAGGATCGTGATTGTGGCCGAGCAGAGGCCGGACTCCACGGAGGAGGACAGCTTCCAGTGGATGAGCAGGGTGCTCCAGGTAGCTCTTCACCTGCCCGGGAGTCCCACTCCTCCTTTCGTGCCAGCTTCCCTTAACCATCTGTTAGGATGTGGCCGGCCCTCAACAACTGTGGTTTCCTGCTCCCTGACCGTCACCCCACTGGATCAGAAATTGTATCAACTGGGAAACTTATCATTGCATGCTTGGACAGTAACTAAGCAGACCAAGGTTAGGGATCGGGGTCTGCGAAGCTGGCTCCCCCTATTTACTTGGAGATGTCACAAGTAATGTTTTTTCTTCTGATCTTGAGAGTGTATTTTCTTGCTCCAAATTTCCTTTCCTAGTGTGTGTGTGGTATTCCACAAATCCCACATAAGATTATTCAGTTTGGCTGGGTTTGGAGAGAGAGCCCTTCTCTTGGCATCTGCACCCCACTCGCGTGTTATAGACTGTACTCTACTCAGTCGGGACATTTGCTTCGTGTCCATCTGTAACACCTGTCCTGACGTGGTTCCCTCTCCTGTGACTTTCCAGGCGATTGACAGCATACATCAAGTCGGGGTTTATTGCCTAGCCTTGGTTCCAGCAAACACCCTCCCCAAAACCCCACTCGGTGGGATCCACTTGTCAGAAACGAAGCAGCTCTTCCTGGAGGGCTCACTTCACCCCTGCAACGTCCTGATGTGCCCCCATACCTGTGTCACAAACTTGCCTAAACCTCGACAGAAGCAACCAGGTAGGACTCGTGGGCCGGAGGCTGAGTGGCTCTCGGGAACTGGGTGCTGTGGGCGCCATGCGAGCAGGCGCTATGCCTGTCCGGGGTGTTCAGCCCTCTTCCTTTCCTGGTCTGCACGCTCCCAGGGCATGACCCTGCCCCGCCAGAGGGTGCAGTGCAAGGCTCTGCTGGGACTGCGCTGTGTGCGGGGAGCCGGGCAGGTGGGGAACATCGGGAAGGAGCCCCCGCCTCCCCGGTGGGAGCACCAACCCTTGGTCTGGCCGGGGGGCCTTCTTCCAGGCACAGAACCTCGCAGCCTCGGTTTACTTGCGCAAACATTAGAATGACACCTGTTTCACGTGGCTGATTTAGGAGTCGGAGCAGCTAAGGTGTGGGAAAGCTGCTTGGAGCATGTGAGGAATTCTACAGATGTATGTGTGACATTGTTCTAAGAGCGAATGTGTGTCTAGCACCTTGTGGTTTGGGGATATGTCATTATCCATTATCTGACTTTGTCTTCCTAGCAACTAATCGATCGTGCTTCTCAGGGTTGCACACACTTAACAGTGAAAAGGAATTGATCACAAGACTGTGGAAGGTGAAGACGCAGCTCTTCTGGCAGCGCGCTGATGGGGAATCCCAGGGCACCCCGGGGGGGTGCGTGGGGGTGGTGGGGGTGCGCAGGGGTGGCTGGGTGCGGGCAGCAGGGGCGCACACTCAGGCTGTGTTCTAGAACAGTAGCGGGAGCTCCTGGCACAACCACGGTTTGCCTGTGTTGTACGTATGAACTCCTCTCTTCTCACGGAGGCTGTGTGGTGGGCACTCTTCTGTCCCCATTTCACATGCGACAGGTTCAGGGATTGACCCAGCAGCCGTGTGTCCCACCCAGCTCAGCGTGGCTGCGGGGCAGAGTTTATGGAGTCAGCTAGAGGAGGTTGGGTCACCACGGGCTCAGCCCACTTGGTGGTAAATGCAGGGACTGAGGCCCACGCCCCGTAAGTGAGATTGGAGGAGAGGGTGGCTGGTCCTTTGTGGTTGAGGTGAGGATGCTGATGCTACAGGAGGAAAGTCACCCCTCGCGTTGAGCAGGTGTCGGCCTACATCCCTTGCTGTGACTCCCTGTGATGCAGACAGTCACGTGGTAACTAGATGGGGCAGCATTTTGTTCTCTCCTCCCGTGAGGAGTGGATTCTCCGGGACACACTACAGTCACTGTCTGCTTTCTGGGCACATTAGCACTGTGGTTTTAATCCGATTTCTGTGCTGTCCCTGGTTTCCTTACATTCCAGATTCCCGTAACTAATACCTTCCCTTTTTCTCTTTCTTCTCAGTCGTTGGTTTATATCCTTGCAGGACACTGTAAAGTTACAGCTGACCAAGTGTCCATTTCTTTAAATTCAGTGGCGAGCCCCCCATAAAACACAAAGCATTGTCCTTCTGCAGGCATATCGAAAGGATGAAGAGTCACGTCTTCAGTCTCCCGTTATTTTGGGGCATAAACAGCCATGGGAAGGGGAGAGCAATCGCTCCATCTGGGTGTGTGTGTGTCCGCATGGAATGGATCGTGGTGGCTCCTCAGGGTGTCCTTATGCACAATCAGAGGTGACTGCCCTCTCCCCATCCCCTGATCACCTTCACTCACCATCATACACTGCGGCCCTGGGGCCTGACCACCAGTGGTCCCAGGGGCAGAGAAGCTCACGTGAATCCTGTGGATCACAGTTTGTGAATTCAGGACAGATATTTACGGTGGGGGCTCATTGGCAAATGCATGATACGATTCCAGGGCTGCCAGGCTCAGTGTACCTGCCAGATGTCAGGAATCCTCAACAAGAAGAACCGGGCTGAGTGAAAAGGCCCAGGCACTCTGCTCGGAGGGCAGCATCAGGGCGCCCGAGGACAGCCTTGTTCCTTTGAGCAAGCACAGACAGATGCGCCGGGAGGGCAGGCCTGCTTGCATATTGCAGCGGCAACAGGGTGAATGAAGCTTTGTGCGATTGATTTAAGGAAACAGTTTTTTAAGAATGATATTAGGTGTCCTATCTGTTTTTGTTAAATATTGAAAAGTTATATAACTCTCTGTCTGAAAAAAGCTGTTTTTAACAAATACTCATGGCAGCTGTGAGGTGCTGGTCCATTTTCCTCCCTCAGCTGATGACCTGTAATGGACCTCAGACAGGTGGTATTTCCCCAAAGCCTCAGTTTCCCTAAGTGCAATGAGGGAGTTGGACCAGGTGATTTCTAAGGCTCCCTTGGAATAGACACGACTGGGAACAAGTACTCCTTGGAGCCAAAGCAGACATTTAGTAAGGCCATTTTTCCATGAGGGTGTTGCTGGAGGTTTCAAACAGAGCCCCTAAAATGTAGATAATTTGTAGACACCCTAATTGACTCTTTTACTGGATGGATTCATATTTGCTCAACTAAGGACACTGTGTATGTGAGTTTCTTAACTAAGCACAAATGTTAAAAGACCTTTAAGACCTTTAACCCATCAGTCAGGCCTGCAACAATATTACAAACATTGAGAAAACCACCCGGGGTTAAGAGCCCCTGGGATACATCCTATGGGAGCCACAGGAGGGGAACAGGGAGGGGCAGCCGCTGAGTTCTGCATCCACCAGGAGGAGCCCTGCTCCAGGGTTCAAAATCAGGATGCAGTGAGTGTAAGGGTGTCTTGCACGTCCATCCACCTCATTCGGCAAGACAGGGAGACCCTCGGTTCTTGGTAGGGGGGAGCAGATTTTGTAAATAATACCACAGGAAAGCACCTGTCTCCCAGCAATGTTTGGAAAAAGATCATTCTTAAGTCCACGTGGGGGAGAGACATGTAAGGTCCGAGCTTCACATCCAGACAACTCTAGCAGAGACAAACATCGAGGAAGGAGGGACCACCTGCTAGCACCTTAGAAGAGTGCTTCTACCCTCACGTGAATTCTTAAAAAATTACCAAGAATACTTTAAGTCACTTTAGGCCAGAGTGGCTTCCCAGAACTGTCCTGTCCACCTCGGTCACCAAAGAGAACCTCAGGACGCTTCACCCACAGACCCCAAGCCAGGAAATGAAGGGCTCATTGGCGGGGTCCCAGGCGAGCCCTGGCTCCATCCACACGGCAGCCACGTTCAGTGCACATGAACCACGCTGCCGCGTTTTCCTCTCGCTTTGTTAAATATGAAAACACTATCCCTCCTTCAGAATTTATTATGAGCTAAGAGAAGAAAGTTCACACGGCAATTCAGACATAATGGAGCAGAGTATATAAGGCACGTTCTGTGACGACACGGAAGCCAGTATCAGGGCTCCTAGAGACTGCCTAACGTGAAGAAGCCCGTGGGCAGGGGCCCGGAAATCTGCATCCTGGGCTGGTCTCCAGATTTCAGCCCTGCCTGGAAGCCCCCGGCCTTCGCCTGCATCGCTGTGATGTTGCATAGTTTATGGCCGCCCAGGTCCGGGTGGCCACGTGTGTGCAGAGAAGAACGGGGCCTGCTCCCCCTGGACAGTCCCCTGGGGGTGTCAGCCCTGCCCCTGCTCATCTTGCCAGGGTGTGCTGGAGCCCGGGGGGGCCTGGCGGCCGCTGGCCCCACCCCTCAGCCCGCGTCTAAAGCTTTCTGAGCTGCTGAGAGACAGCTCTTTGTGTGCAATAACACAGTGCACCAAATGCCCCAATTTGAAACCTGTGAGTCAACCTTTGGTAAAGGTTTAATAAGAATTTTACTCAGCAGTTCCTGGCATCTTGGTTATTTCTACTGCCTTCTTTACGCTCCCTCCCTGCCTCCCCTCCTTGCCTCAGTCTCACGCCCACTCCCCCAATGGCACGGTCTCCCAGAACAGCGAACCCTGTCCTCTTCAATCCGTGTATATGTGTGTGTGGTGACAACACAGTGAAGCCTAGAGGGTCCCTAGGGTTCCTTGTAGTTAGAAATTTTGAAAGAGTCTCTGCAGTTCTTTAAGAAACTTGTTTCTTTCATTGAAAAAGAAAAGAAAGCTATCAGGGTAGATTCTATCTGCCTTTCTCCTGTGAAAAGAGCGTTGGTAACCGAGTCCGTAATGGTGTACAAGGAACTTGGAATGGGAGCCTCTTGGCTCCGTCGTCTGCCTCTCCGTGGGCCCGGCTGAGAGCCCAGAGCGTGCCGTCGGTGAGATGCACAGTGGCTGTGTTTGGGCCTTCTGCAGTGCTCCTCCTAATGTTACAGGACGTATTTATAAAACCCGAGCGGTACTTTGTGTCCATGGCCACTCGGACGGCCGCCGCTGCGACCCCGGCCAGCAGCACACATGGTCCGGAGCCCTGACGGCTCGGCAGTGAGGCGCGTCTGTCTGTGTTAATCCTTGTCGGTCTTCCGAGTTACTTCCCACAGACACGAACGTGGATAGAGCCCAGCATCCCTCCAACCGGAGAACAGCGGCAGCGGGATTTGGCGAAAGCCTTGTTTCTGACCTGTAATCGAGACCTGGTCGAGTTTGCCATTGTTCTCATGTTGGGACACCTTGGAAACCCTGTTCTGATAAGACTTTCTCAGAGCCTGGCCTTTGGAAGGGTTTCCCCAGGGCGAGCGCTGCACCACGGTGGGAGGTCCTGTTGTCAGTTCACCTGTTTCCTCGTGTTCTTTCCAGAAATCGGCCCTGCCTCTGTGATGGTGGGGAACCTGGTGTCTGGGAAGAGGATCGCACAGGCCAGTGGCAGAGACCTGGGCCAGATCGAAGACAATGACCAAGCCCGCAAGGTGAGCGTGAGGCCGGGCTGCTCTCTAAGCCCCATGCCCACAGGCTACTGCATCACTGGCTGCCGGTCCCCTGTGTATCATTGGCCTCTTGGTCCAGCAGACATACCGTGTCATCTCACAAGGAAGATGTGTCTGTTGGGGGTGCACAGACGCCCAAGCGGAGGCCTGGGGCCAGCGTCTCTGGATGCCTGTCTCGTCCTGGCGTTCTGTGGTTCTTGTTTCTCCTCTTCCTACCAGCCCTGATTTCATGCCCAGATGGCCTCAACGGCAACCTGGGTGCAAGGCTTTAGTCTTGTAATTGTTGGGACACAAGAAAACATAAATTCAAAACCCAGGTTGGGGAACCAGGCATCCTCAACACATCCTTAGGGGCTGGAGGAGAAATCTGGGGCCACACCCACCGTACACATCACTCAGCTTGTCTCCCCGTTACAACCACTCAGACTTGAGGACTCTGATGAGTCTCCAAATGATGACCCCAGTCTGTGTGAGCTACCAGGACATGTCACAAAATCAACCATTTAAAATATTGCTACTTTGGTAACAAGTAGAATCGCATACATTGAAAGCACTGGATCACCATGATCCCACCTCAGAGTACATTTCTATTAATAAAATAGATTGAGGGATATACCTGGGTGTTTCCTATGACCGGACATGAGATGGCGCTGACCTCTTTTTTGCTATAGACCGAGTCCGTGTGATGCACACGATCTGTGTGCTTGGCAATGCTGTCGAATGACCTCAGGCAATGACCCTTCTGAAAACAGCAAATAGAAGAGAGCCTGTTTTAAGAACAGGGTTGATCTGATTCTGCTGTTCCAGCCCCAGAAAGTACCCTCTTCTGGGAGCCCAGGAGAAGGGCTTTTCTGTGTTGGCTGCTCTGTCTGTAAGGGGAATGCCATTCTCCCAGCCTGGGCAGATGGCGGGAGACGTCCCTGACCAGGCACTGCATCACCTCCCTGTAACTGGTGCGTCCAAGTCAGGCGCAGGGACTTCCAGGCCATCCAGGAAAAACCCCATAAGCACTGACTTAGTCTCCCAATTTTGTTTGACAGGGATGTGCTTATTCCTCTGTGGGAAAGCACACTGTTCTGAGCTGCCCTAACAGCACTGAGAGGGTAGGATGTCCGTGTGAACGCGGTCTGTTCAGACGGCCTGAAGCTAATGGCTGTGCTTTGTTCCAGTTCCTGTTCCTCTCGGAGGTCCTGCAGTGGAGGGCACAGACCACCCCCGACCACGTCCTGTACACGCTGCTCAACTGTAGGGTGAGGCCCGCTGCACGCGAATCTCATGGTCGCCCTCGGGTGGCTTTCTCTTCTTCCCTCTCCGTTCCTTTCACTTCAATGTTATGTGACATCCTTCTCATTTATTTGTTGCCTTTTCACATGATTTTAGCAATTCTTTTGGCACTATTTCCCCCAAAAAATGGGGGACAGTTCAGACCTATGAGATATTTTTGTCTTTACTTTTATCAGAAAACTACTTTTTTGTAAACAGGAAGCGAGGCTTTCGTTACAGACTTTCTTACGAATGAAAGTCATCTCTGTTTTACAAGCGTGCTGAAGGTTTATGTTGACATTTCACGCTGGAAAAGCAAGTTCATCCATATCATTCCACAGTGGAGTTTAAGGATAAGACCTTAAATATGCGCGCAAACAGTATTAACAATAAAAATCAAATGCAGAAGTCTTAATATGCTTAACTTTTCTTTTGCTGTGGAAATAAAGCCTGACAAGTAGATTTTAACCTTAGGTCTTCCTGACAAGTGTGGGTATGTGCGATTGTAGGAAGTTACGGCTATTTAGAGTTGCAAAATATCAAAATCTTACTGTGCAAAGCCACCTCTCACCATTTACAGTAATCGATTAGAGACGAGTGAAAGGCAGTGGCAAGCACATAACTGGCAGTATGGAGGGAACCTGTTCCCTGCATTCACTCTCCTGTGCTCCCAGGCGCATGGTGCTAAGGAGGCATTGCATCTGGGCTCCTGAGGATCTGTGCAGTTGCCCGAGCCCCTGAAGCATGCCTACCCTGCTTTTCTCCTCTTCCTCCATTAGCTCCGTCCTCAGCCCCTAAATACAGAAACGACTCCACTTTCCCCTGCCTTCCCAACACCGCTGCCTTGCTGGTGGTCCTCAGCTCTGCAGTGCCATCCTAATTTCCCTTTAATCTCTTCTTCTGACTTTCCCTGCCCTCCGGGTATTTGTCCTGGAGACTTTTCTTCCTCCGTGGTCTCTCAGTGGCCCTGCAGAGATTTCCAGTGTCCCCTCCAGAGTGATGACCCAGAGAGACGCTGGTCTTCTGCCCCCCCCCGGGAGGGACATCACTCAAGCACTCAGGCCCTTTGCTTAGCCTCCCAGGTGCTGCCGTGGTGCTGGTGTGATAGGTATGATGTGGTGTTGTCTGTAGACTCAAGCCACCAGAGAGCAAGAGGCAGGTCCACATCACCCCCAACCCTCCCCAGCACAGTCCCCACATTCTGTCCTCCTTGCAGTAGGGTTGAGAAGGGAGGGCGAGGATCTGTGCCTGGATGCCCTGGAGCCATAAGCAGGCAGCCGGAGGAGTAGGAGACCAGCTCTGCCACACACACAGACTCGGAGGTCATGTGGGTGTGTTCACAGAGGACCTGTCCCAACAGGGGAGGAAGACAGAGCTGTTCTAACCACATCCAACTACGGGCGTGCCCGCGTGAGAGCACAGCCCTCAGATGGTCCCCTGGCGTGATGCCCAGACCCCGGGTCCTCCTGAGCAGCTCTGGCCTGAGTGATGTGTATTCCCATCCCTGACCCTGTGGCCACAGCCATCTGCTGTAGCTAGACGCTGGATTTTTGGGGGAAAACGAGTCACCGGAATGACTCCCACTTCGTTAGAGATGACAGGAAATTGGATGGGGTGAGGAGGAGGTCAGAGCCGTGAGTGGATCCACTTTGGGTCAGCATGGAGAAAGGTGCTTTGCGCAGCTGGCTTTCCTTTGCACACAGCTCTGGATGTGCAGGTGGCTGCGTCCTGAGCCAGTTGATGGGTGGGGCCCGCCCCAGAACGTACAAGGGCTCGGCCGGGACTGAGGGTCAGAATCGCCATCTCCTTGGTTGTTATTCACAGTTTCTGCTTCAAGCACCCTCTGAGGTCAGCACTGCCCCGTACAAGGGGAGCGCAAGCCACACACATAATTCTGTGTTTTCTAAAAGCAGTATTTTTAAAAGACAGAAACTGGTGAAATTCGTGCTAGTAATGTTTAGCTGACCTCCGTAGATCCAAAATATTGTCACTCCAAAATGTGGCCCCCCGCATTTTCCTGCTGGCCTCCGGCCTGCAAGGGGCATGCTGTTGGTTGTGTCTTTGGCGACTTGATAAGGCTTGAGTGAGAGCAGTTTCCTGTTTGGTGTAGACAGGGTTCATTCGAAGTATGCCAGTGCGCTCCGTGGAGTAAGAGTTCTGTCAGATGCATAGTAGGAAGTGGGGCTCTAATTCATTGCAGATCATGGAAAGCTACGAGTTGGAACTTGTTTCCATACAAAAGACCATCTGTTATTTTTTTTTTAAAGAAACATCAGCCAAGTCTTTTTAACCTTTTTTTTTTTTTTACTTGTAGCAACTTCTTTAGAATTTTTTTTTTTCATTTCTTTAAAGATTTTATTTATTAGACAGAGAGAAACACAGCGAGAGAGGGAACACAAGCAGGGGGAGTGGGAGAGGGAGAGGCAGGCTTCCCGCAGAGCAGGGAGCCCGATGTGGGACTCGATCCCAGGACCCCGGGATCATGACCTGAGCCGAAGGCAGATGCTTAACGACTGAGCCACCCAGGCGCCCCTAGAATTTTAAAATATAAATCCTATTTGGCTTTTTCTTAATTCCTAGTGTTTTTTCATTTATTATTTAATTTCATGTCACACTTCAAAGTGGTGCCTAAATTCACAGTCCTTGACACTGAAATTTGTTGACTCAGGACAGGGGTTGGTCCTGTCATGATTCCACCCAAAACTTCCTTTAGAAGTCAGCCCTGATTTCTCTGGTGAGGTGGTTTATACTAGACTCTCCTCTCTTTATGGAAACCTCACCGTTTCCCATGGATGTTGATGGGGGGCCAAGAAGCCGTTGGCCAACATCACGGGCTGCCATTTCATGGGACGCGCATCTGTGGCCCCTCGTTCAGAGCCCCCACCGGCAGCGTTTCTCTAGAGCGGGAGGTCGTGCGGGAGCTCCCACAGGGGAGTCTGGGGCCAGGCATGGCTGCCAGTGGACCAGCGCTCCCCGTCCCAGCACAGCCCCTCCGGGCGGCTCAGGAACAGCTTCGGTGTCCAGGCGCCCAGTCGCTGACTCCAGAACTGGATGAGCCCTCAGGGCCTGCTGTGTGGCGGGGGCTTTCCTGCTAAAAAGCCTCGAGCGGCATTGTGAACCATTTCAGAGGTCACTAAAGATAAAGGGCAGCGTACCAACTACATTTCACCTTTTCTAAAGTGTATCAGTGGGAATTTCACACCCCAGGGCTGACACATCTTTTCAGACACACTCGTGCCTGCTGGTTCTGAGCTGATGGAGCAGCTGGTCTTTGATGGGGGATGGGCATAGGATCTCCCAAAACTGGTGGGAAGGTCAGATCTGGAAGTAGAACCGCCCAGAGCAGGAGCGCTTGCTGCCTGAGATAAGACAGGTGCACCAGCGGCCAGAGGGCGGTGACAGAACAGCAGGGTCTAGCTCCTCAGGGACATAAGGATGAGCCCCTTCTACCAGCGCTGTCCACTGGCACAACCACCACCCGCCTGTCCCCATCTGACAGTCAGGAGGGGGGTGCTGGCTGTCCCCCAGGATGGGAGGGGTGGGATGGTCCCCACCAGCACAGGGAGGGAGCTGGTCCTGGGCCCCCCCATCAGCTGTGCCCATCTTCACTTTGAACTGCTCAAAGGACATTTGGGTCAAGGAGTGCGTTAATTTTGGTTCCGGCGAACAGGTGTGGTCCCCAGGAGTGGACGCTCAGGGAGTGTCCAGTGTTGGAGGCCCTGGGCTCCGGCCTCCTTGGTCTCTGTGTACCCAGCTTTGCCGCACTCTGCCGTGGCTCTTCCACCGCCTCCTATTTTAACCGTCCTCAGAAGAGAGACAAGGAAGGGAAATGTGTGCGACAAGAGGATTCACTTCAGAGAAGCGTAAGCGGACCCTGTGCCCCGTAGGAGAGGCCAGTCCCGGCCGGTGGGAAAGGGTCAGAGCCTGCGGGCGGCCCCCTGCGGCCCCGGGCACTGCTTGGACATTGGTGAGGGGAGTGTGTTGCTTCCTGGAGCTCGACACAACAGTCCGTTGGCTCGTGGATGATTTTGGCAAACACGGAGCACTGGTGATTGTGTCCTGATGGTAACAGATCCCACCCCCCACCCAGAGCAGGTGTTTCTAACACACGGGCCATGTTAACAGGAATTCTAACGTGTCCCCAGCATCTTCCATCACTAGAGCTCCACTGCCCATCTGTAAGGGACCCCAGGGTCTGGTTGCTTCTGTCCGCTCAGCATTACCTTCCTTCCACACGAGTGTGCTCACCACTCTTCCCTTGAGACTTGACTCTCCACACGTGACATTTGCATCCAGTCCCCAAAAATCGCGGTGTCTCGCTGTTCTTCCTGCTGCCGCTGGACCTCTGGCTCACTCTGCCAGAGCCAACGGCGTGGTCGCGATGCCCAGGCCGTGTTCAGTATGTGGACGCTGCGGGCCGCCGTGCCCGTGACTGCAGGAAGGCCCTTCACCCTGAGAATCACTTTAAAATAGGGTTTGATCGTGAAGAGCAGTATTTCTATTTTTTCATTTTCTTCAACTCTTGATTTTGAAATAACTGTAGATCCTCACAAAGTTGCAATAGTGCCTTTAAGGTATTTTTTTGATCTTAATGTGTTTTCCATTTGTTTCTCCATGTTTAAAAAGTCTACATAAAATGAATATGACAGTTCATTTCTCCCTTTACTGTTTGTTTTTTGTTTTTTGTTTTTTGTTTTTACTGTAGCTTTGTTTTGTTTGTTTTTAGACCTCTTTGACTTTTGATGTGGTGTTTCTTAAAAATAATTTCAATTTGTATAATTTTCCTGTTCATTCCCCACTGAGTCTTACTGCCCTTGGCAATTACACTGAAGTCCCAGAATTACCAGGTTGACTTTTTTTTTTGTAAGTTGAGCTATTTTTTAGGTCAAGTAATTATTTTTTAAAAAAGATTTTATTTGAGAGAGGGAGCATGTGAGTGGGGGGAGGGGCGGAAGGAGAGAGAATCTCAGGCAGACTCCATGCCTGACACGAGGCTCAACCCCACAACCCTGAGATCGTGACCTGAGCCAAAATCAAGAGTCAGACACTTCACCAACTGAGTCACCCGGGTGCCCCAAGTAATTATTTTTTAGAATATTTCTTGTGAGAGTGCCCGGGTGGCTCAGTCGGTGAAGCATCTGCCTTCAGCTCAGGTCATGATCTCAGGGTCCTGAGATCGAGTCCAACATGGGGCTCCCTGCTCAGCGAAGAGTCGGCTTCTCCCTCTGCCGCTCCCCCTGCTTGTGCTCTCTCTCTCTCTGACAAATAAAGTCTTTTAAAAAAATAAAATATTTCTTGTTAACACAGTGTATCTAGATGCTTCTTCAGTGCTGCCCTTCTTGGCCAGTGGGGGGAGAGGGAAGTGACCCCTAATGGCACAGGGTCTTCTGGGGGGTGGCCAGTGTGCTAAAACTGACAGGTGTGCAGACACACTAATATCCACGTAAGTGTGCATTTCAAATAAGGGAACTGGCTGGTACCTGCAGTCTGTCTCGATAAAGCTGTTCTGTTCAAAAACACCTCACCCACTTGTCCTTGCAATCCCCAGGGTACGATAGCAAGCTCGCTAACGTGTGTGCAGCTGCATAAACGTGCCGAGAAGATCGCCGTGATGCTCATGGAGAGAGGACACCTGCAGGACGGGGACCACGTGGCTCTCGTCTACCCGCCAGGTGAAGGACGGGGCCGGCTCCAGAGCTGGCGGGACGGGCGCCGGCTGACTGCTGGCCCTGCCTTCTGTGTTGCTTGCCACAGCTGCTTGCAGCCTCTTGTGGGGACGGTGGTGCATGCTGTGCAACTCGAGGGCATAAATAAGACGAAATTTCGCAGACATCTGTATCTGTCTCCTTACGTATTGAGGTAGCTCATTGAATCGATAGTCGTTAAACCCTTCACTAAACTGATCATCGTAGAGTTGAGTAATTGCTTAGAGAAATGACAGAAATTAAACTTGTGGGCTGCTTTGGCACCTCGTACCTAAAGGAACAGGCCAACAGGAAGTTACGGCCAAAGCCTAGCAAAGCTTGCGGGTGGAGGACAATCGGCAGCGGTCTCGTGCCCGGGCTAGAACCTCTGCTGATGGCGATTGACTGTGTCGACTGAGAACTTTGCTCCTCTCCCATCTAGGAATAGACCTCATCGCTGCGTTTTACGGCTGCCTGTACGCAGGCTGTGTGCCAATAACCGTCCGCCCCCCACACCCACAGAACATCGCAACAACGCTGCCGACCGTGAAGATGATCGTGGAGGTAACCGTGCCTGGGAGTGCCGGGGCTCCTAGATCCCAGGGCCCAGGGTGGGGCTGGCTCCAGGCCGGTGGGGCAGGTGTCTAGAACTGGAGGCAGAACTAGCCTCCAGTTCTGGAAGTAGGGTTTCAGCTCCGGTGTGGGCTGGGGATGGCGTTGTGGGTGCATGGGGATTAGGGA
The DNA here is from genome assembly GCF_054177405.1 of Leptonychotes weddellii. NCBI lineage: Eukaryota > Metazoa > Chordata > Mammalia > Carnivora > Phocidae > Leptonychotes > Leptonychotes weddellii. The sequence continues at coordinate 36,252,513 of NC_138373.1, read as the reverse complement.
GCCCTGGAGAAAGTAGCTCCTCGCCCACGGCACCTGGACAGACAGTGGGAGCTTCTGCACCAGACTGATGAGAAAGTCATGTAATGTTTTTAATGTTTATTTATTTAAATAACCAATGTGGGGCTCAAGCTCATGGCCCCGAGATCAAGAGTCACACACTCCTCTCACTGAGCTGGCCAGGTGCCCCAAAAGTCATATATTTTTTTTAATTTCTTTGCTCAAGGTTTAGAAATGTCCCATTCCTTTTTTAAAGCACGGATTTATTTTAATTGTTCTTATGCTTGGGGAAGTTTAGAAGGATTAGGAGAAGTTTTTCCCCTTGGCGGAGGGACAGCTTAGTCTGGGGACAGCACATGCAAATTCTTTCAGTGGTGATGTTGGAAGATGGCTGAGGCCGTTACTCCCTTTAGGAGGTAGCGATCATGTAAGTGGGTACCCGGGGCAGCTTTTATAGGACAGAGCTAACCGTGAGCACGGTGGTTGGGGTGCTCCTTTCTGAGCATGTGCGTCATGGGTGTCCCTCAGCTCCAGAAATGCCAGGGACCACAGTGTCCGTGAGCTCTGTGTGCTGTGGTCAGTTCCTGGCTCTGTCCTGCCTCTGGTGGCTGACACCGGCTCCGCGGGCTGTGAGGGCCAATGGCCTCGGGGTGCTGCGTAGTGAGCGGCGTGTTCTCTGACCGGCAGGTGAGTCGTTCTGCCTGCTTGATGACAACACAGCTCATCTGTAAGTTGTTACGGTCCAGGGAGGCAGCTGCGGCCGTAGACGTCAGGGCGTGGCCCCCCATCCTGGACACAGGTCAGTCCTCGAACCTGCCAGAGATGTTCTTGTGTGCCTCTGCTTTCCCACTGGGTCAGATACGCTAACGGCTTTGTTTTGCTCCAGATGATTTGCCAAAGAAGCGGCCCGCCCAGATCTACAAACCTTCCAACCCAGACACGCTAGCTTATCTCGACTTCAGCGTGTCCACGACCGGGATGCTTGCTGGAGTGAAGGTGAGAAACATGGTCTGCACGGTGTGCGGTTACGAGCCATGCGGGGCTGTCCCTTGACGTTCTTCTGTAGAGTGGGACTCTAGCAGGCACTTGAAGGGGCACGTGGGAGGGGTGCGTCCCTGCCCTTCCTGAGACTGTAAGATGCGTGACCATTTCCATGGTGACCTAGGCTGGCCGATTCTTTCCACACAGTCCAACTGTTTTTTTTGTATGTAAACACAGCCTCATTAGCCCCTAGTAAAGAGTTGCATGTCTTTCTTCCTTGCTGGTTCTCAAATCCCAGTGCTCTGTTATAAAACTCGGTGCACTGGGGTTTCTTCCCTTTTTAGCTTGGGTTCCATCCTGGCTGGCTGTCCACTGACCCTTGTTCATACCAAAGAATGGAGCTGCAGTTGACCCTTGAACAACTCGGGGGGGAGGGGTTAGGAGCACCCCCACCCCTGTGCAGTCAAAAATCTGCGTATGACTTTTGAGTCTCCCAAAACTTAGCTACTTACAGCCTCCTGGAAATCTTACCAGTGACATAAACAATCCATTAACACCTATTTTGTGTGTTCTATGTATTACATACTGTATTCTCACAGTAAAGTAAGCTGGAGAAAAGAAAATCCTGTTGAGAAAGTCACGAGGGAGAGAAGAAATGTTTACAGTCCTGCCCTATAAAAAAACCAGTGTGCAAGGGGACCGGCGCTCACAATCCCGTGTCATTCAGGGGTGCGCCGTGCTGTGTGCTTCACCTCGTGAGGACCCTCAGGGCTCGGGCAATGTCCCTGTCAAGGGACTGGTACGTCTTCTGTAGCCTCAGGAAGCCCTTGGCCCGCCCTCGGGGTCTGACCCCTCTGTTTGTGTCATTTACCTCAGTTCTCTTTCTCTACTTTTTTTTTTTTCTTCAATTTTTTTAACTGTTAAATACACTTAACATAAATTCACCTTAATAACCGACCTAAGTATACGGTTCAGGAGCATTAAAAACACTCACACTGTTGTGGAGCTGTCCCTACCATCCGCCCCCATAACTCACCGCGTCTTGTGAAACTGAAACTTACTACCTGTTAATCAAGAGCCCCCATCCCCTCCACCAGCACCCACCATCTCCCTTCTGTCTCTGGGATTTTGACAACTCTGGGGACCCCATAGAGGTGGAGTCCTGCAGCGCTGTCCTTTTGTGACTGGCTCGTTAAACGTACTGTAATGTCCCGGGGTTCATCCATGTTGTCGAGGGGCTCAGAATTCCTTTTTAAGGCTAAGTTAACATTTCATTGACGTTTGGCCTTTGCGTTCATCTGTCAGCGAACAGTAGGGCTGCTTCCAAGGTTAGCTCTTGTAAGCGATGCTGCTGTGAACAAAGATGTGCAAGCCTCTCAACACACTGCTTTCACGTCTTCTGGGTATATGCCAAGAAGTGGAATTTGGGGTCATATGGCCATTCCATTTTTAATCCCGGGAGGGAATTGCCATGCTGTTTTCCATGGTGGCCATACCATTTCACCTTCCCTCATCCTTGTCAGCTCTTAGAGTTTTCTGGTTTTTTGTTGTTGTTGTTTCAATAGTAGCCATTCTAATGAGTGTGCAGTGGTATCTCATTGTGGTTTTTTGATTTGTACTTTCCTAATGATTAGTGATGTTAAGCATCTTTTCATGCAATTAATGGCCATTTGTACATCTTCTTTGGAGAAATATCTATCCAAATCCTTTGAATCAAGTTTCTTGTTTTTTTGTTGTTGTTGTTGTTGTTGAGTCTTACAAATTCTCTGTATATTCTGGATATTAAACCCTGAATTTTCTCCTATTCTGTGGATTGCCTTCTTACTCTGTAGATAGTGTCTTTTGATGCACAAAATTTTTGAATTTTCATACAGTCCAATTTTGTCCTTTTTTTTTTGGCCTATGCCTTTGGTCATATCTAAGAAATCATTGCCTAATTACGGTGTCATAAAGCTTTGTATTATGTTTTCTTCCAAGAATTGTATTATCTTAGGGCTTACATTTTTGTCTTTGACCCAATTGTTCATTTTTCTCTGTGGTTTTAGGTAAAGGTCCAACCTCATTCTTTTGCATGCAGAGACCCAATTTTCTCAGCACCATTTGTTGAGAAGACTGTCTCTTCCCTCTTGGTACCCTTGTCAAAAATCAGTTGGCCATAAATGCAAGGATTTTTTTTTTGTTCTGGGCTCTGTATTTTCTTCTATTAATCTATGCATCTGGTTTTATGCCAGTACTGCACTGTTTTGACTACTGTATATTTGTAGTAAATCAGGAAGTGTGAGTCCTCTATTTCTTTTCAAGATTGTCTTGGCTTTTCAGATTTCCTTGAGATTCTGTTTGAAGTTTTTGATGCATTTTCTACTTCTACAAAAAATACCATTGAAATTTTTTTATTTAAATTCAATTAGCCAATGTATAGTACATCATTAGTTTTTAGTATAATGTTCAATGATTCATTAGTTGCAAATAACACCCAGAGACTGCATTGAGTCTGTATTGTTTAGGGTAGTATTGATGTCTATGAATATGGTATATGTTTTTTTTATTTATGTCTTCAATTTCTTTGGCAAATTTTATAGTTTACATTGTACAAGTCTTTCACCTCCTTGGTTGAGTTAATTCCTAAGCATTTTATGCTTTGATGCTATTGTAAATAGACTTGTTTTAATTTCCTCTTCAGATTTTTCATTTAATGTATAGAAATGCAAGTGATTTTTGCTTGCTGACTTCTTATCCTGCTACTGTGAATTTATGATTTTTAATAATTTTTGTGTGAAATATTTGTGTTTTCGATATATATATAAGTTCATTTTATCTATGAACAGAGATTATTTTACTTCTATCTTTCCAATCTGTGTGCCTTGTATTTATTTTTCTTACCTAATTGCTTGGGCTAGAACTTCTAGTACAGTGTTGACTAGAAAGGGTGCCTTGTTCCTGATTGTAGAGGTAAAGCTTTGAGTTTTTCATGGCTGAGTATGATGTTCTCTGTGTTCTTCATATATGGCTTTTATTATGTTGAGGCCCTTTTTTTCTATTCCTAGTCTATTGAGTGTTTTTATCATAAAAGGTTGTTGAATTTTATCAGATGCTTTTTTTTTTTTACATCAATTGAGATGTCATATGGGTTTTTTCCCCTCATTCTTTTAATGTGATATATTGATTGATTTTTTTAAAGATTTTATTTTTAAGTTATCTTTACACCCAATATGGGGCTCAAACTCACAACCCTGAGTTCAGGAGTCACATGCTTCTCCAACTGAGCCAGCCAGGTTCCCCTATTGATTGATTTTTCATATGTAGAGCCAACATTCCCTTCCAGGAATAAATCCCACTGACATAGAAGCCTTTTAATATGCTACCAAATTGGGTTAGTACTTTGTTGAGGATTTTTGCATCAGTGTTCAGCAGGGATATTGGTCTGTAGTCTTCTGTTTTTATAGTGTCTTTGGCTTTGGTATCAGGGTTATGCTGACCTCACAGAATGAATTAAGTGTTCCTTTCTCTTCAGTTTTTTGGAAAAGTTTGAGAAGGACTGGTATTAGTTCATCTTTAAAAAAAAATTTTATTTATTTTAGAGAGAGAGTATGTGTGCATATTGGGGGGAAGGGCAGAGGAAGAGGGAGAAAGAGAATCCCAAGCAGACTCCCCACTGAGGATGGAGCCTGACTTGGGGCTTGATCTCACAACCCTGAGATCATGACCTGAGCTGAAATCAAGAGTCAGATGCTCAACCGTCTGAGCCACCCAGGTGCTCTGGTATTAGTTTATTTTTAAATGTTTCGTTCATTTTAGCAGTGAAGTCATCAGGTGTAGGGCTTTTCTTTGTTGGGAAATCTTCTTTACTGATTTGATCTTACTGTTTGTAAGTTTATTCAGACTTTTTATTCTTCATGATTTAGTCTTTGTAAGTTTTGTGTTCCTGCTTGATAATTTGTGTTTCAGTTTCCATGAAATGCAATTTCTCCATTTCATATTGGTTGTACAGTGTGTTGGTGTACAGTTGTTCATAGTACTCTCTTATAATTAATTTCATTTCTGTAGAATCTATATTAAATGTCCCAACTTTCATTTCAGATTTTAGTAATTTGAGTGTTTCTTCCTTTTTTCTTAGTCCATCTAGCTAAAGGTTTGTCTGTTTTGTTGATTATTTCAAAGAACCAACTTTTGCTTTTATTGATTATCTCTACTACTTCTCCACTCTCTATTTGCTTACCTCCGTTCTAATCTTTATTATTTCCTTCCTTTTGCTAGCTTTGGGTTTAGTCTGTTCTTCTGTCTCTCATTCCTTAAGTTGTGAAGTTAGGTTGTTGATGTGAGATCTGTCTTGTTTTTAACCTGTTTATATAAATTTCTGCATTAACATTGCTTTTGCTGTGTCCTGTAAGCTTTGGTATGTTGTATTTTCATTTGCATTTGTGTCTAAGTATTTTATGATTTTCCTTGTGGTTATTTAAGAGTGCATTTTTTTAATTGTGGGTTTTCCAGTTTTCCTTCTGTTACCAATTCCTAACTTCATCCTGTTGTGGTTGGAGAAGATACTTCATATGGTATCTATCTTTTTAAATCTATTGAGACTTAATTTGTGGCCTAAAATATGGTCTATCCTAGAATATGACCCAAGTGTTCTT
>NC_138373.1:36231900-36246804 GCF_054177405.1 Leptonychotes weddellii | reverse complement strand
CTTTTTTTTTTTTTTTTTTTTTTTAATGTGTCTTCTTTTTGGTTGTTCTGACTGTTATCGAGAGTAGGGTATTGAAGTCTCTGTCACTGAAGAAACGTCAATTTCTCCTTTTAGTTTTGTCCATTTTTGATTCATCTGTTTTGATAGTCTGTTGTCTGGTGTGTAGTTGTTTATAATTGTTAAATCTTCTTGCTGTACCAAACCCTTTATTAATATGTAATGCCCCTCTCTGTCTCTTACAACCTTTTTGGAAGTCTATATGTCTGATATTAGTTTAGCTATCTCTGCTCTCTTTTGGTTACTGTTTGCATGGAATGTCTTTATCCATTCTTTCACTTTCAAATTACTTGTGTCTTTTGATCTAAAATGAATCTCTTGGGGGCGCCTGGGTGGCACAGTTGGCTGGGGATCCAACTCTTGGTTTTAGCTGGGGTCGTGGCCTCAGGGTCATGAGATCAAGCCCCGTGTCGGGCTCCACACAGAACACAAAGTCTGCTTGGAGTTTCTGTCTCCCTCTCCCTCTGCCCCCCACCCCTGCATGCTTGCTCTCTCTTTCTCTCTCTTGCTCTCTCTCTCACTCTCTCAAATAAATAAATCTTTTTAAAAAATAAATAAAAAAAAAATAAAATGAGTCTCTTGTAGGCACCATATGGTATTTTATGTATTTTATTCACTCTGCCAATTTCTGTCTTTGGAGAATTAATCTGTTTACATTACACTAATTACTGGTAAGAAGGGACTTCTGTGGGGTACCTGGGTGGTGCAGTCGATTAAGTGTCTGACTCTTTATTTTGGCTCAGGTCATGATCTCAGAGTCGTGAAATCTAGCCCTGTGTTGAGCTCCCCACTCAGCTCAGCACTCTCCCTCTGCCCCTCCCCTTACTCGCACTCTCGCTCTCTTGCTCTCTCTCAAATTATTTTTTTTTTAAAAGAAGGGACTTCTGTCATCTTGCTCATTATTTTCCATATGTCTTACAACCTTCCTGTTACTCATTTCCTGCATTACTATCTTGTTTTGTGCTTAGTTGATTTTTTGTAGTGAAACATTCAAATTCCTTTCTCATTTCCTTTCATATATATTCTACAGGTTTTGTTTTTGAGGTGACCATGGGTGACCATGTAATTCTCCAGTTTGGATTATCCCTACTTAATTTCAGGGACACAAAAAAACTGCTCCATCTCTACCTCTCTCAGTTGCTGATTCACAAAGTTATATCTTTATACACTGTGTGGCCCAAAATATGTAGTAATAATTCTTTTAAATGCATTGGTCTCTTAAGTTATGTAGGGAAAAAAAGTGGAATTTAAACCCAAAGTTACAGTAACAGTTTTTCGACTGATAATTGTTTTGTTTTACCGTATTATTCTCTTAAATCACGTAGAAAAGGAAGGGTAGAGTTATAAAGTATTGCTATGATTATACTAGCTTTTTTAAGACTTGTTCATTTATTTTAGAGGTGGGAGGAGAGAGAGCAAGTGAGGGGAAGGGCAGAGGGAGAGAATCTCAGGCTGACTCCCTGCTGAGCGTGGAGCCCAACACGGGGCTCAGTCTTACGACCCTGAGATCATGACCTGAGCTGAAATCAGGAGTCAGACGCTTACCCAGCTGAGCTACCCAAGTGCCCCAGGATTACACTAGCTTTTATAATTGCCTTGTATTTACCTTTACTGAGATCTTAATTTATTCAGTGACTTCAGGTTACATCTAGTGTCTTTCTGTTTCAACCTGTAGGACTCCCTTGAGCCTTTCATGGCAGATCTAAATGTCATGAGTGCCCACAACTTTTTCTTTAATGGGAATGTCTTAATTTTTCCAAAATTAATTGCCATTGCCCAAGCCTTCCTCTGGAAGTTAAAAACCTTAACAGACTCCAGAGCTCCAAATAGTTGCATCATTTTCTGCCCACGCAATTGTTGTCTGGTTGCTATGGAGACCATCTTCCCAGAATCCTCTCCTCTGCTTTCCAGTAGAATCTGATCCACCAAATAAAGTGGAATATAAAATAAAATAATTCTTCAAAAGCCTTTTGAAGACTTACTTGTTAGAGAGAGAGAGCATGCACCAGCAGGGAGGGGGGAGAGACAATCTCAAGGAGGCTCCACACTGAGCAGAGCTCAACCTGGGGCTTGATCTCATGACCCTGAGATCATGACCTGAGCCGAAATCAAGAGTCTGTCACTTAACCGACTGTGCCACCCAGGTGCCCCTTCAAAAGCCTTTTAGAGTACAGATTTCTTTTCAGACCAGGATAAGTGACTTACCACAGTGCTGAAGGTGGCCTGGAACCGCCTCCGGTCGTAGCCGAAGGGAAACACACACTTGGATCCTACCGTTTTCATGGTCTACAGAGGTGGAGGCTATAATGTTACATCTTGATTCGATAAAGATACTTCTGCTTGAAACAGAGATAAAGCGATCTATGCTATTACTTCGTGATGATTCCACTTAATATAAGTATAAACTCTAGGAATTCCAGAGAGAGGAGTAACTAGACTTTCTCTCAAACTTATGAAATCTTTCTTTTTTAAAGATTTATTTATTTTAGAGAGCGAGAGAGTGCGTGCAAGGGGGGTGGGGAGGGGCAGAGGGAGAGAAAGAGAATCTCAAGCAGACTCCAGGCTGAGCATGGATCCCTATGTGGGGCTCGATCTCATGACCCTGAGATCATGACCTGACCCAAAACCAAGAGTCGGCCACTTAACCGACTGAGCCACCCACGTGCCCCTCGAATTTATGGAAGTTTTTATTAAACTTCTGACATTTAATTTGTTTGACGAGTACCTGAGATGAAACCTATTGTGATGTCATTTAATGAAAACCCCTATGCCTTAAGTACTGAGAGGCACAAACAGAGCTGAAATCATCTGGTTTATAGTCTGTCCTGATGGAAATTCCTTCTACCTCTTTGGTTGCACTTGTCACCATGTTTCTTGGAAATGTTAATACACTTTCAGCCTTTGGACAGAAATGTCATTAAGCCTTCTGTGAAATACCAAAAGTTGAGAGAAAGAAGTTTACCCAGTAAACTGTTTTCTCCATAATGGGCACTGTGTAATGTCTGATTTAGTGTAAGACCCATGAGTATGTGTTTTATGTTCAATTTAAGTTTTATAATACTAACTCTTCAAAAGTGTAATTTGAACTCTGACAGTTCCTGGTAGCTCCTGGATACAATTTGCTCGATGTCCACGAGGACGTCATGTGGGGGACCCATATAGCATCTGCTGTTTCCTTCAGATCAATTGCCCTCTGGGCCTCCACACAGGATGTTTTAGAACTGTGGTGGCTCTCCCTTCCACCGAGGGTGCTCACTCTCAGGTGGGGTGTGCCGCTGATGTTCGCCCAGACCGTGGACACTTAGTTCATCATCAACCAAAGTCATACTGCACTCGAAAGTAACCCTTCCCAAGAGAAGTCCTAAGGTGCATCCTAAAAATAAATACAGGTGCCCTCATCCCTGAGTCCTCTAACTGACTACATCTGCTCTCAGTGTCTCTTCCAGAGTAGAGCATGAGAGCTTGTTGTTTGGGGCTTATGGAAAACTAATTCCTTATCCAGGTACAAGTCTGTCTTCATAAGAATTGGGCATTTTTCTTCCAACCTGGGCTATGGGTCTATGATGTTGATAGGGTCCAAGATTGCTGTGAGCTTGGACATGAGATATTCAGCTTTCCTGGTTGCTTTTTTCTTAATCTGTCTGTGTTCTTGTCACTTTGATGAGATTTGTTCATGCTTACTCACCCTCAAGACCCAGAGTCCTCTATGAGCCCCAGGGCGATGGGAGAACCCATTCTCTGCTCTCCACATATGTTGTTAAAATGCTCATGGGCCCCGCAGTTAACAGAGTTCTCTCTCAATTTCCCACTGGCTCACAAGCTCCTGGGGTTGGAGGCTGTGTTTTATTCTTTTTTATATTCAGAGCACCTAATACAAAGCCTGATACATAGCATGTCCTCAGTTAATATAATGAATATTTGCTGAGCTGAGCTGAAGAACTCTGTTCCTGCTAAAAACAGTACCTGCACAGAGCTAGGGGTTCAGGAAAGGTTCATTTTAGTGAGAATCTTGGTAATTTTGATAGTTAGGATTTTACTAACTCCCCATCCAGCAGGCAGGAGGTTGAAGGAATGTTTCATAAATCCAGCATTGTTTCTTCTTTAAGCAAATATTGTGGCTTTGACAGCAAACTAAAAGGAACCGCTTGTGTGTTTGATTCTGGGGTAATTCTGTATTACCTTTTGTGAATTCCGTGAAGTACCCACAGTGAAACCTGCCACCAGAGCGTCTAACGGTGCTCCCACGTTCACGACACAAGCGTCCCCCACTCCCGGCTTCTCTCCTCCGTTGCTGGGGTGGCTAACGGTGCTTTCCCCAGACATTTGGCGGGGTCTGCCTGCATGTGAGGGTGCTCGCTCCCGCCCCTCCCACAGCTCAGCTCCAGGGCCATCGGCTTCAGATGCACGGAAGACATGTTTAAAACCACAAACTCGGAAAATTTTCCTTTCCCTCTCAGGTTGGCTTGGCTAGAGAGCTTCTGTGAGAAAACTGATTTGTATTAGATACGTTTTACAGTATTTTACAGTCACTCACATTAGATTCTGGCTGTGGGCGCCCCCCTTCTGTCACCTCTGTCGTGCGGGGAGCGGGGTTCCTGGGGCATGTGACCGTCAGCAAACCGCCTCCTCTGAGCCTGGTTTCCTGATCACTGACACGGGATGTCCGTCCACCGTGCCCCACTGGCCCTATCGCATGACAGGCACGTGTAAGTCAGACGCAATCCCGACCTGGAGAGGGGCCCCGAGCCCTAGGGTGTCCCCACCTTCTTCACAGCGCGGTGGCATTGCAGGACACGGTTACTTCAGCTGCAGGATTCCTAGGTCTGGAGGCCCAGGAAGTGCTGCATGTGGTTTAGTCGTTGAAAATGGGAGCACTGACAGGAACCGTAGCCCAGTAGCCCCCTTCCTGCAGTCCCCTTGGGGCACTGGAGGCCAGGCTGCATGGACTGAGGGTGGCCTTGCTGTCTTACAGATGTCCCATGCAGCCACTAGTGCCTTCTGCCGTTCCATTAAGCTGCAGTGTGAGCTCTACCCTTCTCGAGAAGTGGCCATCTGCTTGGACCCTTACTGTGGACTTGGGTTTGTCCTGTGGTGCCTCTGTAGGTAAGTATCTTCTTGAACATCTTTGCAATGATGACCAAATCAGTCATGCACCCCCTTTCTAGACCATTTGCAGAGGAGATGCCAGTGTCGGGGCGGGGGGGGGCGCTGCCACCTCCCAAGGGGCCGGCCGCGGTGGAGTCACAGATGGGTCGCTGTCCCATCCCTCCTCAGCCCCGCGATCCGGGAAGAGCAGGCACATCGCGGTGCTATCCACGCTCTTCAGCATTTGCTGAGCCCCGCAGAGACCAGAGACTCTGGGCTCATTCTGGGAGGCTGCCCGGTGGGGACCCCTGTTTCCAAGTGAGGACGCCAGGCTGAGCCTTTGGTTCTTTGCCTTTAAATCCTAACCATTATCCACCCTGGAATGTGTATTAAATCGGTGGGCACTTCAGGCTCCCTCCTGCTTCAGGCCTCTCCCTCGTGGGTGGGAGGAACGTCAGCTGCAGGAAGGCGGGGAGCTCGCCGTAAGAACCCCGCCCACCCCACCACAATCCAGCCCCCCAGCCCCAGCGCCCCCAGTGCCGGCCGGTAGCGGGCTCAGCAAGGGTCTGCAGAGACGGTGAACACATGGAGATGTATTAGCATTTCTTCGGACGATACATACGTGTTCACTGTAGAAACTTTAGGGAGTACGAAATAACATGAAGAACATGAAGACCTCAGTGACCATACCACCTCATGACACCAGGAAATACTCACCATTAGCATTTTGCATATAGTCTTCCAGAGTTTGGTTTGGAAGGTAGCATACTATTTGTTGTTAACACTTCAAGCTTCTGTAAGTGTATGGAGAATGCCATAGGACACACCGTGCCCACCATCCAGCTCCCCACAGACCGCGTTTGGATGGTTCTGTTTCATCTCTCCTTCTAGTTTTTTCTGCCCCTGTGTTCCATTCGGCATTTTAAAGGAATCACCAAACAACGTGATTTAACCATAAACCATAAGTATGCATACGGTTTTGTGACTGTGCCTTAATATAGGTATAAAACTGCGATGCTACCATTTGAAAGTTGTTATGATTTCCTTTCTTCTGAATAGTCTGTAATGTCTTCTCTCGCGTCTTTAAATACACTTCGGAAAACAATTCTTCTAAGGCATTCCTAATATTTAATAGTGGAATTAAAATCCATCCAGTCCTGTATTTTTGAAAAAAAATTTCTTTTGGGAAAAAAGGAGTTTTTGCAATTCATTCTAATTAGAACAATTAAAGTTTTTGAGAGAGCAAATGCAATTAAAATATTTAATGATTTTTACCTCACTGTAAAATGCAGTAGTATCGCGGGTAAATTTTTTTCTCGGGAAATAGTTTAGAATATGGCATTCCAGCAGAGGGACCAAGTGACCCTTGGCCAACTGAGAAGGAAGCCTGTCCTGAACCACCAGCTGTGTGTGGAGGAGACTGTGTGTCCCTTGGCAAGGACACCAGTCGAGCCGAAGCCAGTGGATGGGATGCTTTCCCGTCCTGGGGCTTGCCAGGCCTAACCCTCGTGACATCACCAGAGAGGCTGCCTGTCGGCGGGAAAGTCAGTGTTTGACGTGCACCAGTAGCAGCAGGAACACGGTGGGGCTCTTGAAAGGGGCTCTAAGGAAACTCTACCTAATGAGCATCCTTCCTGCAAATTCGTTCCGAAGTCCTGAAATTACAGTGTTCTGTAGATTGCCTCTGCAACGCTAAAATAAACACATAAGAACTATAAACCTCTTCCTTCTGAAGCCCTCTGTAGAAACAGATCCAGACAAACTTGCTTAAAAACTAGACCTGGGAGCATCTACCCCAGGAGTGCTGAGAACGCCCAGCACCTGTCAGTACTGTGGATACCAGTAGTCTCTCAGATGAGCTAGTGTTCACTCAAGAAATGCCCGATTTCAGGGCTGGTACAGGAAATGCACAAGGTGAACCTGAATGTCTTTTCATGCGAGAAAGCGCGCATGGTAGGAGGGTGACATGTCCTTTGGAGGGGCTCCCACTGGTCAAATTGGGGGGACTTCAGCATCAAAGATTATGATAGGTAAGACTGGATAAAATAGAAAATCATCTCACTATTCAGACAGACGGACAAATTGAAAGCTTGATTGATAGAGTAGACAGCTAGAAAATAGTTGTTCGTTTTAAAGGGGAGGAGAGAACCTTCACGGCAGGGACACGGGGCTGTTGTGCGTCACCCAGAGAGTTGCAGCGAAGGAAGCAGCGTCACGTCCAGGGTCTTCCTGACAAAGACCCTTCCCTGAACCACTGAGTCCAGGGAGCATCAGACCCAGACTGAGGGATGCCCGTAGCTGCTGTCTGTGGCCACGAACGCCAGGATCACAGAGTCACACAAGCCCTGAGGACCCAGCGGGCAGGCTGATGGCATCTGTGCATGTGTCTCCCAATGGTCTCCTTTCTCTGTAAAAGTCACCGTCAGGACCACAGGCAAACGTGAAGAGGGTCCGAGGCTTCAGTGGAAGAAATGTATGTTTCCTGATTTTGATGTCTTAGCTGGCCATATGGAGAAAAATAAACTTGCTTCCTGGAAATATCTGCTGATGTATTTTGGGTTGATGGGGCATCATCGGGTCAGTGACCCATCCTCAAGTGATTCAAGAGGGGAAAAAGTTATTTCTACTTAAAACTTTTCTGTAACTTTACAATGGTTTCAACATTTCTAAAAACTTTAATACAACTTCTGTGTCTTCATCCTAAAGTTCCCTTCAGTCATAAAATAGAGTATTATTTCTCTGAGAATCATGATATTAACAGAATTGTTTCAAAATAGTCTTAAGATCAAATATGTTGGGGCGCCTGGGTGGCTCAGTCGTTAAGCGTCTGCCTTCAGCTCAGGTCATGATCCCAGGGTCCTGGGATCGAGCCCCACATCGGGCTCCCTGCTCTGCAGGAGGCCTGCTTCTCCCTCTCCCACTCCCCCTGCTTGTGTTCCCTCTCTCGCTGTATCTCTCTCTGTCAAATAAATAAAATCTTTAAAAAAAAAAGATCAAATATGTCTTAAAATGCATTTCCAATCGTTGATGTTCATGGGTTAGAAGTTTCAATATTATTAAAATGGAAATTCTCTGCAAATAGATCTAGAGATTTGATGTAGTTCCTGTGAAAATCTCAGCAGGGTTTTGTTTTTTTTTTTTTAAGCAGAAATGGACAACTTTATCCTAAAATTAAAAAAAAAACACACACACAATATCCAAAACAATTTTGGAGTAATATAACAAAGTTGGAAAACTCAGACTTCCCAGTTTCAACATTTATGCAATAACCAGGCCAGGGCTGGGCTGACGTAAAGGTAGTAGGAAGGTAGATGCAGAAAAAAGAGCCAGTGAAACAGAATTGGGAGTCCGGAAACTGGTGACCTCTTACATGTGGTCACTTCATTTCTCAACAAAGGAACCACGGCAGCTCAATGATGAAAGGGTAGTATTTTCAATGAATGATGCTTGGGAATGTTGGCTGTTCATCTGCAAAAAGATTAAACTTTTACGTTACATCATGTAAATAAATTCACATTAGGTTGCAGACATTAATGTAGGAAATAAGACTTTTAGAAGGAGACAGAGGAATCAGTCTTTATAATCTTGAGCTAGGCAGAGTTCTTAGATATGGTACCAGAGGTACAATACATAAAAGAAATATTGACAGATGTGGCTTCAATAAAACTAAAAATGTGGGCACATCAAGCAACACTATTAAGAAAGTTGGAAATAAAAGCCACAGACTGGGGAAAAATATGTGCAAATCGTAACCTGATAGAGTCCCTCCAACCAAATATAAAACGAATTCTCAAAACTCAAGAAGAAGACACACAACATGATTTAAAAATAGGCAACAGATTTGAATAGACATTTCACCAAAAATACACAAATGACTTATAAGCACATGAAAAGATGCTTAACATTGTTTAGGGAAATGCAAATTAAAACCAGTGAGATAACACTTCATACCCGCTGGACCACATATAGCCACAAACCCCAGAAAGTAACAAGGTTGGGGGACTTGTATTTTCTGGTTTCAAAACTACCGCAAAGCAACAGTAACCAAGGATGTGCAGAAACTGGAATTCTCCGACATTGTTGACGGGAATGTGAAATGGTGAAACCACAGTTGGGCACGTTCTTAAAAATTAAACATAAATTCACAGTCTGACCCAGCAGTTCTGCTCATAGGCATCAGCCAAAGCATCTGCCAAAGCAAAGGGAAATCACTGGAAGCCTTGATGTGTGAAATGTCCCTAGCAGCCTTCGTAAAAGCAAGCAAGCAAGAAAAAGACAAATCCACAGGTCGACCAGGATGAACAGTGTTTGTTCATATCCATACAACGCAATACAGCTGCAGTGCGGATAAACTTCAGAAACAGCTCACGGAGAGAAAGGAGCCAGATGCAAAAGACCACATATTCCGTGATTCTATCGTATGACGCCGTTTATATGAAATGTCTGGGAAAGGCAACTCTGCAGAGACAGAAAGTAGAGTAGTGGTTGATTGGGGCTGGGGTCGAAGCACGATGGACCACAGATGGGTTGGAAATGTTCTAGAACTGCACTGTGGTGATAATGATACAACTCTGCAAATTTAGTAAAAATCCTTTCATGGGGTGATTTTATGGTATGCACGTCATACCTAAATAAAACTCTTTTAAAAAATCAAACAGCCTGTCATCGGGGTAACTGAGGCGCACAGGGCAGACAGTAACCCGCCCACCACAGGGTACGTGTGTTATAGGGAGCCATGCGTCTGCCTTGCTCCGAGTGCCCAAGTTCTGAGGGTTTGTATGTTTTCTCAGGTTAGTAAGCTGAAATCACCGAACTACAGTTGTGAAATTTTATGTTACCAAAATGTCTTCTTTTTCCTCCTACTCAGCCATGTTTTTCTTCAGCCGTGTTTTTCTTTTTTAAAGTAGACTATTTTTCAGAACAGTTTAAGGTGTGCTTTGAGATGCTTGAGTGTATTTCATACAGCGTGTGCATAAATAGCAACTGGCATACAACATTTTCTTCTACTACTTCTGCTATTCCTTCAAAGGTGATCAGATTGATTAACCTTCCTGGCTTATACATTAAGCAATAAAGCAAAAGAAAAAGCAGTGCAGCATTACGATGTGCCATCACAACACGTGTGTGCAGCGCTAACAGCAAATTACTCCCAACTGGATGACTTTCACTCTTTCTGAATTTTAGTTTTTAACCTATAGGGGTTTAAGATTCCTCCATCATTAATGCAATAAAAAACAATGAAAAAAAAATGGATCGGTTGAGCAAGCAACATCTCAGGGTCCTGAGGTCAAGCCCCATGTTGGGCATAGAGATCACATCAAAAAAATGGACAAAGGACTTGATTAGACATTCCTCCGAAGAAAACATACATTTTTATAAAAGCACCCTGCATTTCCTACATTTTGTGAATGTAGCAGCTTTGAGAGAACCCTATATATTGCCTCATAGCATCTAGAGGTTTCAGGTGAGCCCTCAAAAAGGCAGTCACTGAATCAAGAGTCCTATAGTTCTCTCGTGCTTTGCAGGATGTTTTCATGAACACACTTTCATTTTGTATTTGCACACCTGGAGGGGCAGTGGCGTGAGTGCCCCCTTCGTGCAAATGGGCAGCAGGTGTTTCTGGGCACGGGTGGCAGATGGGTCCTGCGGCCCTACCCTCACGAGCCCTTCCCGTCTCTCTCTGCAGTGTCTACTCAGGGCACCAGTCCATTCTCATCCCGCCTTCTGAGCTGGAAACCAACCCTGCCTTGTGGCTTCTTGCCGTGAGTCAGTACAAAGTCCGGGATACGTTTTGCTCCTATTCAGTGATGGAACTTTGTACCAAGGGGCTGGGCTCGCAGACAGACTCCCTCAAGGTAAGCAGCCTGTCATAGGCCTCAGAGGGCTTTGGGGAGCACGCCCAAGCGTCCTAGGGAAGCACCGTGTCACAGGGCATGGGAAGGGTTACTGAAGCTAAAATTATCATTCACAAAAGCCACGGTATAATCCGCTATCCCCTGAAGTTCCCAAAACTGATTTCAAGTGAAAACTTGATTTTATAAGGTGAATAATTTCCCACTGCCCCAAAGAATTATAGGTCAGGGTGCACACACACCCCCTCCCATGTCTTTGATTCCATTAGGTCTGCCTGAAAGGCCCTAAATTGCTTTTTCTTCTGCTGGTTTTCAAGCCATAGGTTTGAATTTAGCCACTCATTTTCATTTTCCTTGAAGACCCTGATTTGTAGGTCTGTATCCTAACGAGAATATTAGCATTTCCCTCCATTTGAGTCAATAACATTTTGATAGACATAGTTTCATGGTGAAGTAGTCATTATCCAAGTAAGGAAGGGGGAATAATCATACGACCTGTTTCAATTTATATTCTGACTACTATCCATTGTTTATATGCCCAGATGTGTGTCTTTGTGTATACACAGATTATATTTGCATATGTGTGTATAGACATATGCACATAAATTATTTAAACACAAATAGTAAAGCATTACATTTTTCTCCTGAATTTTGTTTTCCTATTTAGACCTAATGCGTTAAGCTTGAACAAGAAACAAAATGCAAGATAATGTTGATATTAAGCTACATACACAAGTGTATAATTGCTTGAAATTATAAATATATATAGGAAAAGAAATTTATAAGGCATAATTATTACTTATTTCCACCTATATTATTTTAGAAAGTGATTGAGTACATTTCACAAATCGTAACATAATTGAGTGTTTTCTATGCACTTGACGTATTAATTTAATCTTTACAATAGGCATCTGAGATAGAAAGCACTATTGTTAAAGATGAGGAATCTTAAGTTACAGAGAAATTGAGCACCCTTTCCAAGTCCTTACATTTAATAAATTTTGGAGCCAAATTTTGAATCTCCAGCTCCAGGTACATCGTCTCGAGCCCCGGGCCGCACTGCCTCCCCGAAGACACACATATGTAAATTGAGCGTTGGGATCACGCAGTTGGAGTGTTTTCTGTGTGACTCCACATATATGAGATCATATCCGGGCAGGAACCTCCGGGGCCAGAGTGTCCCCAAGCTGTGTCCCCTGCACCGTGCGGGAGCCTGTGTCCGTGCCCTGAGCCCAGGCTGCGGTGCAGGGCCAGGAGGGCTGCGTGGGCCAGCCTTTGGTGGTTGGCCTCCCACCGCTCTTGCTCCGCTGGAGACCACCACTCGCCACCTGCCTCCTGCCCCCAGCCCGGCGCAGAGGCCCGTGCTCCGCTCGCTGAGGTCCTCCTCTGAGCCTTGCCGTCTTGCTCAGTTGACTGAACATGGTGCAGCCCCGAGCTGAGCTCCGTCGAGCACAGTCATCAGAATGGGATCTTTACAGTCTCGTGGGACTTAAGAGGAGTGCTATCTTTATGAAATTGTCCAAACACTTTACTTTTCCATTCTATATTAAAAATAGGTCTTCTCTTTTCTGTCCAGGGTGTGCTCTTGTGTATCCATGTTTATAGGTGTACCTTGCTTCCCCAAACCCTGTCCTGTTAAGTATTTTATCCAGGACCTTGCTTCTCCTCGTGCTCCTTGCGGCTACATCTTGCTGTTATTTAAGATAGGTTTGTGATGGCATCCTCGGTCCTCTGATGTAGGATTTTCCCCCCACACAGACGTCCCAGGACAGTCGAATGATGTGGACAGACAGAGCCCAGGAAGTGAATGCCCATGTGGAGTTTGTGTTGCTTGTGTCCATCTGGTTAAGGTCACACACCCCGGACCTGGAAGGCTGACCTCTTACTGCTGTTGTTCCTTCTAGGCACGAGGACTGGACTTGTCCCGCGTGCGGACATGTGTGGTCGTGGCAGAGGAACGGCCTCGGATAGCACTCACCCAGTCGTTCTCAAAGCTCTTTAAAGACCTGGGTCTCCACCCGCGGGCCGTGAGCACCTCCTTTGGCTGCAGAGTGAACCTGGCTATTTGCTTGCAGGTGGGTTTCGTCGGGATCAGTAAGTGCTCCCATCAGAGAGTGACATTTAAGTGACAGGCACTCAGCACAGGGTCATTTTCATGGCTGATGTGTAGCTATGTTTAGAAGACGCCTTGTAATCAAATGCATGTGGTTGGTGCACACTTGTTTGGTTGGGATTTTTCTTTTCTTTCTCTTTCTTTTTTATTTTAGTCTGCATTTGTCAGTAACCATTATTCATAGCTAGCATTCAGAGCTCTTACTCTGTCCTGAAACATTTTCACTTTGGTAACATGAGTAGCAGTTGGCCCAGACCCCTGAAGTCAGGCTTTTTAAAGATTGCATAGGACACACATGTTTCCTTGTGGCAAGAAATGCTGCATCTTGACGTGCTCAGCCTCCTGGACACAGACAGTAGGATCTGTAGGAGGAATGCCAAGTGCCGTCAGCAGGTCCAGGAATCTGCTGCAGTGATGGCATCTAGAAGCAGACATTGCAGTTCCAGGCTGCATTTCCAGGGTGTGAGGCAGCCCCCTGAAGATACCCGCATAGCAACCGTGGCTGAAGGACACTTGCTCGCTTGCATTTTCTTCATTAGCCGCTTGCCACCATCTTCAGTGCTCCTTTCTTTCTTCGAACCCTTAACACAAGCATGTTGATCTGCAGCGATCGCTGGCCAGGGCAGGGCCGCCTGAAAGGAAGGACAGGGGCGTCCCCATGTGCCCTCCCCACAGCCTCACCCACAGCAAGCAGCCCAGGGCACAGCTGCAGACTTCGGTCCTCAAACAAATTGGCAGGATAAAAACTCCACTCACCCAGGTGCTGCAGTGGAGCACGACTCAGGTCATCTCCCGGTCTCCCATGCTACCCACCCACTGTCCCCCAATTTCTGACCCCAGAGGTGGTTGCTCATGATTAGCCCGGGGGTGACCTTGGGAAGCTCCCAGGCGGCCACGTCCTCACCAGCGCTCCGGGTGCTGGGACTCCTCCACGGACGGTGGCCGAGAACAGACTCTGAACATGTGTCCCATCGGATGAGATTGCTCCAGAAACATTAGCTACAGAAGGCGTTTTGTTGCTTTCTTATTTTTATTGTTTTGATTTTCTACTACATCCAAAGTGACATTGCTGTCATGGGCCATGGTGCTATTTTGGAATCTTGGCAGCATCTTTAATCATTTTTGTACATTTACCATTTTCCACTTGTTTGCTTTATTCTCAACTCATTTTCAGCCAGTTTTCCTTTTTCTGAACGGTTAGTGTTGGAAACTGGCTAGAAATGTCGATGTGTCAGAGAGTAGAGATAAAGTACATCATGATATGGCCACACGGGCTCAGAGCCACGGGCCATGATGCTTGGGGCAAGGGATGCTCTAGGGGGAGGGGCTTCGTGGCTTTGAGGAGGCCGTGCAGCCTGTATCCTGTACTTGATGCAACACCCCACGGTCACACACTGCAGTGTCCCTGCAGGGCCTGGGGACACCCCACAGTCACACATAGCAGTGTCCCTGTAGCTCCAGGGGACACGCCACAGTCACACACACAGCAGTGTCCCTGCAGCTCCTGGGGACACCCCATGGTCACACATAGCAGTGTCCCTGCAGGGCCTGGGGACACCCCAAAGTCACACACTGCAGTGTCCCTGTAGCTCCTGGGGACACCCCACAGTCACACACAGCAGTGTCCCTGCAGCTCCTGGGGACACCCCACGGTCACACACAGTAGTGTCCCCGCAGCTCCTGGGGACACCCCCCAGTCACACACAGCAGTGTCCCCGCAGCTCCTGGGGACACCCCACAGTCACACACAGCAGTGTCCCTGCAGGGCCTGGGACACCCCACGGTCACACACAGCAG
>NC_138373.1:36179504-36231400 GCF_054177405.1 Leptonychotes weddellii | reverse complement strand
GCTCCGTGGCCATGGTGGGCAGCATGCTGGAAGGCGTCCTGACAGCTCAGAGCTGTGGTGGCTGCTTGCTTGTGCTGTTGCATGAAACCCGGGTTTAAGAGAAAATCCTGAAAATTGACAAATGTGTCGTTGTCCGATATACAACTGGGCAAGTATAAAAAATCTAAATATGAGACGATCATAAAAATAGAAGATTGGGACAGTCATAATTTCTGTGCTGCTGTTGACTCAGCTCTTCTATCTCAGAAACGGTTTATTTACCCACTTATCATTCTGAAGCAGGAATTGCCACATTAATTATTTCAACACAGCCCCCTTGAGTTCAGTGTCATAGCTCTGTGGCAAAAGAATGGACTCATAAAATTAACTGTGGCTGACTTGAATTTTACATGAAATATTGGCATATTATAGAGAACATGCAAGAATGAAATGTAGAAGTATGTGCCATTTTTTATGTTTAGAAATGACATTTCCCAGAACCTTTAGCCATAAAAACGACTTTAAAACAATTTGGATTTGTTGAATCTATGACAGAAGTGGACATTAGATCAAGTTATGACTTCTGAGTTTAAATAACTTTAACATAAATTTCCGTTAGTGCTGTTAAGAAGTGTCATGTGTTTATTAACCTCTGTTGAAAAAGATATTGCCTACAACCGCAATTACTCTTTTCAGAAATGTAAGCTGAAAGGTCTTCGGTTGCACTCGATTAAGAAATTTAGCTCATTGTAACAGAAAAATGAGTATCCTCCTCACCAGCAGAAGGAAGGAGGGAATATGAGGTCTTCTCTTTCCCAAAACTTTTAAGTCACCTTAGCAGAAACTTTGATCTTTATGATATTTTTAAAAAATACCGATTAATTTATCTGGGAGGAAAGCTTATCATAAATAGCTGTGTGGAATTAAATCAATAGTAACAGTTATAACCAACCTTAAATCTTAAAACTCACACAATGAAAGAGAAATACAGCCACCCTGATAATGAGAAGTGAAGTCATTGTTGGAAAGAAAAAAACCAGGAAGCTCAGAGGCTGATATAAATCTTAAGTAATTCTCAAAAGAAAATTGATAGTTAGAATGCTTTCATGAATTTGAGCTCTCATTTCCCCCCTCCACTGCTTTTGGATGGGGGAAAGTGACAGTAAATGAGGTGTTGTGGGGGGGTTATATGCTCCCAGGAATGAGTCACATTCAGCTGAAACCCGCACACCCTTTCTGCTGATTCGTGTTGTCCCAGAGAATGAAAATTAACATTGGCGATCATGGGACCTGCATCTCAGTCACCCAGTATCCTAGTCCACATTCTGATTTGTAAGCAGCAGAAACCTTCCTTGGCAATCTGAATGAAAAGGAATTTGTTAAGACGCCATGGGTGGCTCTCAGAGGCATCTGGGGCGCTGGAACCCAGTTTAGGGTGGCGCACCCAGGAATAGCTCATGCCGTTCGTGAGAGGACGCTGGAGTTTGGGAGTCGTAAGGCGACCAGCTGGTGCTCGTGCTGCAGATTCGCCGCCGCCGCAGGCGGGAGCGTGCACGCTGTCCGGTGCCACGGATGGATGCGGGTACCTGGCGGGCTTGGTTACCTGCCCACAGGCTGGCATCCGGGAGAGCGGGAGGAGGGTGGCAGTTAGCTTTAGTCACCACACATGGGCTTTGTATCCAGCACAGCTCCAAAAGTAGAGTTCCCCAAATACAGAAAAGGGGTTCAGATGCTTGGTGACCAAAAAGGGGTGACAGATGGCAACTTCAGCCCATCTCTTTGGCTGCCTTAATCAACACACACTCTGTCCCATTCTTACACATCGCCCCCCCAAAAAAACTATCATAACACAGCTTTCACACTTAGAACCGATAACACACCCGCCCTCTGTCCAAAAAAGAAACGAGTTCAAGCCTCTGCTGTTATTGTGGTTGCTGCTGGGTGGTGGACATTCCCTCATGTTGGCTTGTCAGCTGTGGACTAGGCTGTAAAGTTCACCGCCATGGACGGATGGGCTCCGTAAACTGTGAGACAAAGGCAGAGAAGAGAAGACGCGTTCTTGCACCCCTCTGTATGGCATGACTGGGTGTGCACTAGGCGCGGGGGGGGGGGGCGGGGTACTACAGTGAACAGACTTGGTGTTGGATCTGCTGGTTCCTGGGCGTGTCTTCCCATCTGGACATTCCGGAGCTTTGGGAATAACAGGAAGAGCCTAGGGTCCTAGCAGACCATGATGAGCTGGGCACCTGAGGCTGAACACCGCAGGCTTCACAGGCAAGGGGTCACTTTGGTGTGGGTTGATCCTTTATCAGCTGCAGGAATTTCCTGGGTTTGAGTTGGTGTCTTGAACGAAGAACATGGGCATCTGAGCTTCTCATTGGTCCTTCAACTTGAGCAGCGCTCGCAGACACAGCTGCCCTGCCTCAGTCTGCATGCGTTCACACTGCTCCCTGACCCGAAGCTCTTGGTGGCACTTTGTCTTGAAGGGCTGAGTGAGCAGCCTGGGCCTGCAGTCAGTATGGCCTCTCTCTGCACGACCCAGCTCTGCTGGTGCAGCTCAGCAGAAGCGGGTGACACGGGAGTGAGCGGTCATGGCTGTGTTTCTAGGGAACTGTGAAAAGAGGCAGGCTCCTTTTCTGCACATGGGTTTGCTGACCTTTGTGAAAGTCAGTTAATTAACCAATTTGTCAGGACATGGCATGGACTGCCACGGTCCGCTCCAGCATACAAGCCGGATTTTCACTGCCTTTGACTCCTACCAAACCCACTAATTAATTTCAGACCCTCTTACTTCCCTGATAATCTGTTACTGCAAACACTCCTGATACTAATTTCTAAATCAGTTGAGATGCTTCAGACAAACCACAGAGACCAGCTCTGTTTGATGTTAGCAAAAGGTATATTTATATATAACGAATTCTGGACTTCCATTTTTTATTAGGCTGCATAAGTCACAAGAGACTGTTGTTCCAACCCTAACCATTAAAACAACCTGGTTAATATACAAGTCACAGTTTTTAAGATCTGTCAGAGAGCTGAAGATTAACGGAAGTCTCAGTGAACTGAAGTCACCTGTGGAGAGAAGACACCCTTATTTTCATCCCTGGCAGAGAAGCAGCAGGGGGAACTTACCGTAGAGACCAACCAAACCCTGAGCGCACTAATGTGGCACGTAGTGTGGGAGAGTGGGTCAAAATCCCAAGGAGCCCAGCTCAGTCACTCTGCATCCCTGCACCAGCCTGTCTGCAGGTCTCCTGTCCAGAGGGGAGAGTGCAGAAGCCGGCAGCAGGGCAGGAGAGCCGAGAGAATCATCTGAGGTTTTTTAGGCCTCTAGTAAATGCACAGTAACCAGCATCTGAAGCCTTGTTTGGGTGGGGGGGTGGCCTGAGAAACCATTTCCCCTGAGGGATGGTGGGCCTTCAGTGGATGGAAGGCAGAGGTACTGAGGGATGAGCAGAGAGCAGGAATGCTGAGCGGCCCCCTCTGGGCAGCTGCAGACTACTGGATACACTCCCCTTGCGCTCCAAAGACAGAGGTGGGACAAGAGGGCTGAGCATGTGTGTCACAGCCCCCTGGACCTTCACCAAGTGCAGCATGTTTGCCTCCAAAGGCTGGACATTGGCTGCAGGATGGCGAAGGCTGGGGTGAGGCTGGAGAGACGGAGAACCACCTTGTCAGGCAAAAAGCTGGTGTCCGGAGTCTCGTCCTGCCCACAGCCATGAAGCCAGCATGGACTGGCATCTCAGTGGAGCTGTTAGAGATCCCAGGCCACCTACAAAGGGCACAGATCTCTGAGACACCCGAACGAGGCCAGAGAAGGAGGTACCCTTTCTGGGAGTGCATGCTTTTTACTTCAGTCTCCACTGGTCTCTTAAACACAGTGTTTACTTTACAGTAAAAAACTAAAAGACATGCACAGAGGAAATACATGGGCACAAGAAGAATGTGGAAATAGTCCGTAGAGTAGACATGCTGGAATTACCAGAAACTCTGAGAGAACTAGGATACATATGTTAAAGGGTGCAGTTGAAGAGGTATGCGCCTTGCACAAAGAGGTGGGGATGTCATGGAAAGATAAAAAGTACAAAAAAAAACCCAAATGGAAATGCTGGAAATGAAAGCTGCAGACATAGAAAGAAGATTCTTCGTGGTTCCCATAGCAGACTGGATGCAGACGGAGAGGCCCCGTGAGCAAACTTCAGGTCCCATCAGTAGAAGCTCTGCAAACGGAAACATCAGGAGAGAAGGAAAGAATGTAAAGTGGAACAGTATGTGGGATCTCTGGGGTGATACCAAGTTGTCTGCCGTACGTGTAGTAGGATCCCAGAAGGGGAGGGTGAGGGGACTGGGACAGAGAACCGTTTGAAGACATAATGGTGAGGACCGCTGAGAGGTGTCGACCTACAGACTCAGCATCTCTGTGAGCTCCAGGCAGAGTAAATAAAAACAAACCTAGTTGAATCGTTCTCAAAATGCTGAGAGCCAAGTTAGAGATGGTCTTCAAGCAGCTACAAAAATAAAGATACGGTGCACAGAGGAGAACAATAAAAATGACAGAAACAACAGAAGTCAGAACACAGTGGAGTGATCCATGCAAAGTGCTAAAAGAGTTGCTTATCCAGCAAAAATACCCTTTGGGAAGACAATAGCAGGTATTTGTAGACAGGGCAACACTGAGAGACTCCATCAGCAGCAGACGTGCACTACAAGAAAGGCTGAACTGCTCAGGTGGAGAGAAGAAAGCACACAAGGCAGATCAGATCTGTAGGAAAAGCAAAGAATGCTAGAAAAGCTAAATACAAGGAAACATTTGAAAATTTTTCTAGCAATATATAGATATGTAAATATTTTAAATTTCTTTAAAGACCATTAACTATTCAAAGCAAAAAAAAAAGACAATTGAGGTATTTGTAGCATGAGTAGAAGTGGCACATGAGGTGACAAACCTCAGGGCAGACAAGGAGGTGGATGGAAATATGCTGCTCTTTATGCTCATAAAGCACATTATGTGAAGGTGGATTGTGATAAATTATGCCAATTTTAATCTCTACATCAACCACTAAAAAAAAAAGGTCAATTGAGATAAAATACTATACCCAAAATATTCTGTTTGTGGGGAGGGGGGCAGGAAAAAGAAAGGAAGAACAAAAACAAAAGGGACAAATAAACAGCCAATCATATCAACAATTACATTAAAAGTAAATTAACTAAACAGGCAATTAAAAGGCAGAGATTGTCAAGTTAAAAAGAGTCAGCTATGTGTAAAGGTTACAAGAAACCTTAACTATGAGGGTATTGACAAGTTGAAAGTAGACACAAAGTCAGCAGAAGATGACTGGTGTGCCATATTAATAACAGATATGTTAGATGTAAAGGTTACTGAAAGTGAAGGTGTCCATTGAATGATGATTAAAGGGTCAGTTCACCAGTAAACATAAAAATCCTAAGTGCATATGCACCTAAAAACGAGTTTCAAAATACGTGAAGCAAAACTGACAGAATTCAAAAGGAAAAAAGACAAATTCATAGTCATAGTTGGAGACTTTAACATCTCTTTCGCAGTAATTGATAAAATAAGTAAGAAAAAAATCAGCATATAGAAGATTTTAACAACACTGTCGCCTAACTTGATGTAATTGACATTTTTTTTTTTAAGATTTTATTTATTTATTTGACAGAGAGAGATAGCTAGAGAGGGAACACAAGCAGGGGGAGCAGGAGAGTGAGAAGCAGGCTCCTGGCCGAGCAGAGAGCCTGATGTGGGGCTCGATCCCAGGACCCTGGGACCATGACCTGAGCCGAAGGCAGACGCTTAACGACTGAGCCACCCAGGTGCCCCGATGTAATTGACATTTAAGAACACTATACTTGGGGCGCCTGGGTGGCTCAGTCGTTAAGCATCTGCCTTCGGCTCAGGTCATGGTCCCAGGGTCCTGGAATCAATCCCCGCATCAGGCTCCCTGCTCGGCGGGAGGCCTGCTTCTCCCTCTCCCTCTACTGTTCCCCCTGCTTGTGCTCTCTTGCTCTCTCTGTCAAATAAATAAATAAAATCTTAAAAAAAAAAAAAAAGAGAGAGACCTAATCTGATAAGATTTGTGTCCTTTCAAGGAGGGAAATCAGGGTTGCACTCTCCATGCACACACAGTGAGGAAAAGCCATGTGAACACACAGCAAGAAGGCAGCTATCAGCAAGCCCAGAAGAGAGTGCTCACCAGAACTCAGCTGTGCAGGTTCCTTGGTCTCAGACTTCTAGCTTCTGGAACCATGAGGAAATAAATTTCTGTTAAGGCACACAGTCTATGGCATTTTGTGATGGCAGCCCAAGCAGACTCAGACACCAACATATGTAGAGTTGACATATTTGTCAAACATGAAAAATTCCCAGGAAAGACTATAAAACAATTTTCAATGAATATTAAATGACCACAATCACACAATATATTCTCTGTGATGTAATTAAACTAGTAATAACAGGAAGATGGCCAGAAAATCCCTAAATATTTGGAAATTAAACAACACACTTCTGAATAACCCATATATAAAAGAAGAAATCATGAGGAAGATGAGAAAGTACTTTATCTTTTTTTTTTTTTAAGATTTTATTTATTTATTTGACAGAGAGAGAATGAGAGAGAGAGCACATGAGAGTGGAGAGGGTCAGAGGGAGAAGCAGACTCCCTGCCGAGCAGGGAGCCCGATGCTGTACTCGATCCAGGGACTCCAGGATCATGACCTGAGCCGAAGGCAGTCGCTTAACCAACTGAGCCACCCAGGCGCCCCGAGAAAGTACTTTAAAAGGATTGTTAATGAAAACACAGCATATCAAGTTTTGTTGGTTGCACCTAAAGTAGTGCTCAGCAGTAAATGTTTGTATTAGGAAAGAGAAGAGTGTAAAATCTATTTTAACTTCCACCTCAAAAAAATCTAGGAAAAAGCAAAAAACTCAAGCCCAAAGTTGGAGAAAATAAAAATAAATGTGGAAATGAGTTAAATAGAAAACAGACAATGGAAGACTCAATACAGTGAAAAGTTGATTCTTTACAAAAATTAATAAATTTGGTAAACTAGCAATACTGATCACTAATAAGAGAGAGGCAGACTAATGATACCATGTGCTAGCAGGGAATGGGACAATTTGTGAAGCCTCATACATCACTGTTAGGGATGTGGGGCAGCGCAGCAACTTTGGAGAACAGTTTGTGAGTTTCCTATACTATTGAACATGACTTGCCATATGAGCCAGCATTTCTCTCCTGGGTGTTCACCCAAGAGAAGTGAAAGTGTACATCCTCCCAGGGGCCGACACACAAATGTGTCCAGCAGCTTCATTCATAATCACCAAGAACTGGAAATAGCTACATATCCATTACCTGAGAATGGAAGGGCAGGTTGTACTCCATTCATGCAGCAATGTGCTATTCAGTAGTGGGAGAGATAGACTGCTCCTGCAGGGAACAGCATGACTGGACGTCAGGAATAATCTTCTGGATGAGGGAAGCCAGACACAGAGGTCTGCATACTATATGAGGTTATTTATATGATATCCTGGATAAGGCAAAACTGTAGGTACAACAGTCAGATCAGTGTTGCCAGGTGCTGAGGGCCAGGGGAGGGGATTGACTGCAAAGAGGCAGGAGGGGACTTTTGGGATGATAAAGATTTTCTATGTCCTGATTGTGATGGTAGTTACATGACTATACATTTGTCAAAGTCAATCAACCTGTAAACTTAAGGATGAATTTTATTGCATGCAAATTACACCTAAATACATCTGAGAGATAAGGAGTGATGGAGAGAGGGAAAAAATTTACATGTAATAGGGCTAGGGTCTTCTTCTGTTGGCCAAGATAGAGTAGCAGGGACCAGATATATCCTCTTCCCTGAAACAAATAAAGAATGGTCAAATACATGAAGCATGACCCTAGATGTCAAGTGACAAAGAAGGAAGAGCCCTGAGAGAAGCAAGGTTAGCCCTGTGATTTCTCTAGGTTACTGCAGCCTGGTGAGCTCTTTGAGTGGAGGAGATGGAGCTGAGTCTGAGGAGACAAAAGGTGGCTAGAGTTCACAGAACAGGGTGCTACAGAGGAAAGAGACACATAGAGCTCTGGGGATCCCCGGAGGACCCTCCTCAAGTGTTTGTAGAGCATCCTCCTCAAGTAATCTTCTGAACACCAATCAGCATCAATTCATGTTAGAAAACTACTCAGAGTCACACAAAGAACCAGCCAAAAGGGCTGGAGTGAATACTGCTTGTTCCCAGCAGCCAGACTGAAAATCTCATAATTCATGAGGCACTGCCTAGGTCCCACCTAACAGATATTAAAAGCAAGAACCAGGAAAATCAAGATCTTTCCAAGTGATTTGATGTAGAACAAAGCTCAAGAATATTTACAGGAATACAAAAATATCCAGCACCCAGCAAGGTCAAATTTACAATGTCTGACATACTATCAAAAATTACCAGGCATACCAAGAAACAAGTAAATATCCACAATGAGGAGAAATAACAGTCAATCAAAACTGAACTAAACTAATGCAGATATTAAATTTATAGTCAAGGATACTAAAAGAGTTATTTTAACTGTATTCCAGATATTCAAAATGTTAAGAAGAAACATGGAATGTTAGAGGGGAAAAAAACAAATTGAACTTCTAGAAATGAAAACTACAGTATTTGTGATGAAAAATACAGTGATGGAATTGATGACAGAAGAAAATATTGGTGAACTTGAAGACATAGCAATAGAAACTTTGCAAAATAAAACATAGAAAAAATTTTAATGGTAAGAGCATCACTGAATTGTGGGGAACTTCAGATGACTTAATATACAGGTGCTTGGAGTCCCCAAAACAGAGGAAGAAGGGATAGAGGTCCAGAAAAAATACATGAAGAACTATTTTAAATTTGATGAAACTATAAACCCACAAATCTCAAAGCTCAGCTACCTCCAACATAACCTGAAGGAAACTGCTTAAGTTGCTCAAAACAGTGATACAGGGAATATCTTAAAAGCAGCCAGATGAAAAAGAAGTCAAATTATATACAGAGGGACAAAGATAGGGATCATTTCATGTTCCTTATCAGAACTGACGTGAGAAATAAGACAGTAGAGGACATCTTTAAGTACTGAAAGAAAAGAGTTGTCAGCCTAGAATTTTACACTCAGTGGAAATATCTTTCAAGAGCACAGGCTATATAAAGACTTTTTTAGCCATAACAAAAAAAAAAAAAAAGCTGAGAATTTACTATCAGCATACCCACACAGGAAGAAATATCAATGGAAATCCTTTAGGCAGAAGAGAAATGATACCAGATTGAAATCTGGATCTATGCAATGAATGAGAACTGGAAATGGCAGCTGCCTAGGTAAACATGTAAGACCTTTAGCACTTTTTAAATCTCTTTACAAGATTATTGATGGCTTAGACAAAAATGGTATTATAGTGTGGGGTTTATAATGTGTAGAAGTCAACTGTATGACAACTGCCCAGAGGTTGGGAGGGGGGAGATGGAAATAGACTATCACAAGGTGTATATGTCATACAAAAAGTGGTATAATACCACTTGCAGGTAGGCTGTGAAAAAGATGTATGCTAAAAACCTGAACATAACCACAGATTTGTTTTCTTTAAGTAGCTGATAAACTAATAAGCCAGCAAGGGAGATAAAATGGACCTATGAAACAATACTAAATACAGAAGTCTGAAAAGAGGGGTGAAAATACAGGTAGGATGAATTTTTAAAAAGATATTTAAACATAACCACATCAATAATTCAATACATATAAATGGTCTAAACACCCCAAGTAAGATGCAGAGATCATGAGATTGGATTTTTCAAAAGCAAAACCTAACTATACATTCCCTATGACAAACTCATTTTAAACATAAAGACACAAATAGATTGAGTATAAGGACAGAAAAATTGTACCATACTAATCTTAACGGAGAGCTGAAGTAGCTATATGAATATCAAGCAACATTAATTTCAGAACAAAGAATACTACCAGAGATGAAGAAGGTCATTTCAGAAGAAGGTAATTTCATATATATATATGAAAGAAATTGAATCCATAATCCAAAACCTTCACAGGAGAGAAAAAGAAAACCTCTAGGCCCAGATGATTTCACTGGGAAAATACCAATCCTGCAAAAACTTGTTCAGAAAATAGAGGAAAAAGGAACATGATCCAACATGTGTTATGAAGTGAATGTAACCTGGATACCAGTATCTGACAAAAATTCCCAGAAATTAAAAATCCAGGCCAATATCCCATGTGAAAAAGATTCCAAACAAAATACTAGCATATTGAGTGCAGCAACACATAAAAAGAGTAGTGAATCACAACCAAGCATGATTTAGCTAGGAATGCAGAGTTGCTTCACCATTTAAAAACTATCAGTCTAATTTACTATATTATAACAGAATGAAGGAGAAAATAATATGATTGTATGATGTATCAATAGATGTAAGAAACCCGTCGTTCATGGGATAACTAGGAAGACATGGGAGCTTCTTCAGTCTGAGAAAAAACATATACAAAAAGCTGGAACCTCATCCTCAGGGGTCCACTTTGAGAGCTTTCCCCCTAAAATCAGGAACATCAGCATTGTATTGAAGTCCTAGCCAATGTGATAAGACATAAAAGATGCAAATACTGGAAATAGAAGTAAAACTTGTTATTTGCAGACTTCCCAGTAGTGCACATAAAAACTCCCATGGAACTAAAACCACAATTACTAATATGTAAAGTTAGGAATAGCACAAAATAAAAAGTTTATACATAGAGTCCCTGGCTGGCTCAGTCGGTTAAGCATCTGCCTTCAGCTCAGGTCATGATCTCAGGGTCCTGGGATTGAGCCCTGCGTCAGGAGTCTGCTTCTCCCTCTGCCTCTGTATTCTCTCTCTCTCTCTCAAATGAATAAATAAAATCTTTATTTTTTTTTTTAAAGATTTTATTTATTTATTTGACAGAGAGAGACACAGCGAGAGAGGGAACACAAGTAGGGGGAGTGGGAGAGGGAGAAGAAGGCTTCCCGCCGAGCAGGGAGCCCGATACGGGGCTCGATCCCAGGACCCTGGGATCATGACCTGAGCTGAAGGCAGACGCTTAACCGACTGAGCCACCCAGGCGCCCCTCAAATGAATAAATAAAATCTTTAAAAAAAAGTTTATACATAAAAAATTGTATTCCTATGCACCCCTGTATTTATGGCAGCATTATTTACAATAGCTGGAATATGGAAACAGCCCAAGTGTCTATCAATAGATGAATAAAGAAGATGTGGTATATATATATATATGTATGTTTATATCCATCAATAAATAGATGAAGTGTCCATCAATAGATGAATAAAGAAGATGTGTGTGTGTGTGCGTATGGTGGTGGTATGTATATATACATATGTGTGTGTGTATATAACGGAATATTGCTCCACTCTAAAAAAGCATGAAATCTTGCCATTTGCAACAATGTGGACAGAGTTAGAGTGTACTATGCTAAGTGAAATAAGTCAGAGAAAGACCAATTCCATATGATTTCACTCATGTGTGGAATTTAAGAAACGAAACAAACGAAAAAGAGACAAACCAAAACACAGACTCCTAAATATAAAGAACAAACTGATGATTACCATAGGGGAGGTGGGAGGGAGTGTGAGGATGAGTGAAGGGGATTGAGAGCACACTTCTCTTGATGTGCATTGAGTAATACACAGAATTGTTGAATCACCATATTGTACACCTGAAACTAATATAACACTATATGTTAGCTATACGGGATTTAAAATATAAGTACTGTATGGTGACTAACATAACATAATAAAAAATAAAAATTAAAAAGAGTAAATAATATTTCTTTAGAGTAGTAATGAACAATCAGAAAATGAAATTTTTTAAATGCCATTTACTATAATATCCAAAAACTTCAAGTACTTAAGAATGAAAGGTGCACTTAAAGGAGTACACCAAAATCACAAAATATTGCTGAAAGAAATGAAATCCTAATAAATGAATGGATGTGTCATAGTCATGGAGTGGATGAGTCAGCATTTTTTTTAAAGATTTATTTATTTATTTATTTATTTGAGAGACCATGAGCGCGTGGGATAGGGGGGGCAGAGGAAGAAGGAGAAGCTGAATCCCCACTGAGCAGGGAGCCCAACACGGGGCTCGATCCCAGGACCCTGAGATCATGACCTGAGCTAAAGGCAGACGCTCAACCAATGAGTCAGTATTTTTAAGATGACTTTTTTTCCCCCAAAACTGATCAGTCCCAACTAAATCTAAGAAGGCTTGTCCTGAGGAAATTGACAAAATGGTTCTAAAGTTGTTATGGAATTGCAAAAAAGAAAAAACAGTCTTGAAAAAGAACAGTGTTGAAGGACTTAGGTACCTGATTTTGAAACTCCCTGTAAAGCTCTGGTAATCAAGACAATGTGACATTGGCATCCAGAGAGACCAACAGAGAGGAAAGCAAAACCACAAAAACAAAGCAAACCTGGGGAAAAAATGAATCCAGAAATAGACCCCATGTCACCAACTCCATTGAGTAGGGAAAGAAAAGGTTTTTTGACAAATGTTTTGGAATGACTGAAGATTTAGATGGGTATAAGTAGCCTCAATCCCTTCCTCGTAGAATACACGAAAATCACGAAAATCTGTTCTAGGTGGATCATGGCCCTGCATGTCTGTGATGAGAGTTTTAGAATAAAGCTTCCAGGAAATACTGCAAAGACAGTCTTCATTACTTGGAATATGCAAAGATTTCTTAGGGCACAAAAAAGCACTAAGCATAAAAGGAAGACTTGATAACTGGACTTCATCAAAATTAAAGTTAATATGGTTAAGAAAATTGATAGAAAAAATACAGACTGGGAAGATGTATTTATAATAACATATCTGACAAATCCGCAGAAGACTTGAATATACATTTCACAGAAGGAGACCTACAAGGGGCCAATAAGTGCATAAAATGTGCTCAGCATCTGTAGTTATCAGGAAAATGCTGACGAATCACATGGCATACTTGCGTAGGCAGCGCATAGCCCACAGTGAGGACAATATAGAACAGGTAAGCACAGCTACTGCAGGGTGACCTGCAGATTTGGGAAGCATTCCATGTTCTGTGCGGTTCCTGAAGTTCCTCCCTTTGCTGATTAGCTCCCCAAAAATGAGTCAAAGCACAACATGTGGTACTCCATTGAAACTGTGATTTTCACTTAAAAAAAAAATACAGTGCTTCCATGTCTCACCTCCTAGAATAATTAAGATCAACAAGGCTGACAGTACTAAATGGTGATGAAGACGTGGAGCAGCTAGAACCCTTAATCATTGCGAGTTTGGGGACAGATTTAACAGTTTCTTATAAAGTTCAATGCATGTCAGCCCTGTGAGCCAGCATGTCAGAGTATGTACCGGAAAGAAAACCTGCCTACAAACTTATTTGTACAAGCTTTGTCAGGATAGCCCCTAACTGGAGATAACCCAAATGTCCCACAGCCAACAGGATGGAAGAGTACATGATGATGTGTTCATACAGCAGAACACTTCCCAGAACGTAGAGGGGCAAGCTGCTGCCGCAAACATCATGTGTGAATTCCAGAATCATCGTGTTCAGTGAAAGCCAACACAGGAGAATACATGCTGTGTTATTTTATATGAAGTCTGATAATGGGTTAATCTGTGGTGTTAGAAATCACAAAGTGGTAGCCTTTTGGGGTCAGAGGTGAAGGAGTTTTTATATGCTATTTGGGGTGGTAGTCACATGGGTGTATACGATTGTCCAAATTCATGTAACCAAATGTGAAAAATCTGTGCATTTTGTTGTCTGTAAATTATACCTCAATTAAAATGGTGAAAAGATCATGGTTGATACACAGATCTGCTAGGAGCACCAAAGAACCTGGCTTGAGTCCTGCGGGCAGGACCACTGCTAGCATTCAACTGCCAACATGGCCAGCAATGAGCCTGTGCTGTGCCCAGAGTCTGCTTCGTGCTCCCCATAATCTGCCCCAGGGGACACTGCCTCCCCTGACCCCCGTTTATGGATAACTCCCTCGACTCCTCCAACACCCAGCACAGTAGATATGCCCAACATCAGTACTTTGGCACTGTGGCTTCATTGCACTCATTTCCACTCGGGAATTTGTTACGTAAGCTTACGGTGCTATGTGCTGAGGTGTTGGATTTTCTGTGCTGTGTTTAGGATGTGAGTCTGTATATTTTCAGCTGAGATTTAAATATAGCTTATGTGTTCAAGAAGTGTTTAATGCCTAACTGACAGTACTTTTATACCAAAGAAAAAATGATTTTTAGTATGAATATGTCCATATGCAACCTATTTATTGTACAGCTGAATTTTAGAGTGAATCCTTTTTTTTATTATTATTAATATAACCTGAAATTTCAAACGTGCTCTGTCATTTCTGAATAAGCTCCAGTTGGAATAAGTGGATCTTCTTTCCTGCTGGTCCTTTTTGCAAATATTTGATGATCTTTAAATACTCGGGGGCACTTTTATGCATTAGGGACCTCCTTATTTAAAGAAACTCCAGCTTACATTCTTTGTCAAAGTAAATTTTGTTCAAGCGAGGAAATTTTGTTAAATACACAGTCCCTCATATGTATCTTGAAATCTCAATTTTTTTGTACCTTAAGATTTTTAAAGTTTGGAAACAACTATATATTAACTCTTTACCTCCTCCTTCGTGTATCCCTTATTAATGAATGCACAGAGGGATTTTGCTCCAGATGCTGAGTTGTCCCTTCCCTGCGCCTACAAGTTGAGAAATTTATTCCTGGTCATACATATTTTTCTCTGACATAATGCCTTGAGCCATCACAACAAAATCTGTGAATTAAATTAATTTACAGAAAACATGGGCTTATTTTGCTCCATTAATATTTGGAATGTTTGGGATTCAAGGAATTATGAAGGGAATTATTGAAAACCTTGCATTCGGCTTGAATAGGTCCAGTAAAAGTCCCGTGTACCTTCAAGTGCAGACGCCTTTCCTGAGCCTGTTCCTTCTTGTCCTGCCGCAGCTCCACGCCAAGAAAGCCACTGCCTGGCTGCCACTGTGAAGGCAGCGACAGGGGGATGGAAGCCTCATTCTAGATCTGGAGCATTGCTGTTCTTAAAGGCTCCACTCCCCGTTGAGCAGTGGTAGCGTCTCCCTCTGGCGTTGGGTGTCACCACCTGGAAATCCAGCTGATGACTTGATATTGCAGCGGTCCTCGCTGGACCGCGACTGTCCCTCATCCAGGGCCCTGGAGAGCACTTCTGGGAGGACTGGAATCTGTCCCTCGTTCTTCCCCACGCGCTCCAGGGACCTGACTCTAGGTGCTTTCTGGAGTGTTTCTGCTGCGCCAACGTCGGTAATTTAAGAGGGGTGGCCGAGGACCCCAAAACCACGGAAGGTGAGAACAAACCAGGAGGAAGTGTCTTTGTGAGACTGACACGAGGCTCGAACTCACGAGGGGCAGGTCCCTGCTGGTGTGCGGGGCTGACAGGGGTGTGTGCTCTGGACGGAGAGCTCTCTGTTCAAGTGTGGGCTGACACAGGGGTGGGGTACGTGCTCGGGAGGGGCAGGTCCCTGCTCACACAGCTGACCTGGACTGAGTGCAAGCCCAGGGCTCCGTTCCTTCATGCTTCACATGTACTTGGGCATCTTCTCTTGTAGGTTCTCTTGTGGAGGAGCAGGGCTAGGCATCCTGATTTTAGATATGAACGCATCCAGGCTCTCCTTCATGATTGTCATCGGAGCCTTGGAACTACAGTTGACCTCGAGCAATGAGGGGCTTAGGGGCGCTGACCCCCACCCAGTGGAAAACCCACATAGAAGGAATTTCTGACTCCCCGGAAACTTCACTAATAGCCCACTGTTGACCAGGAGCCTTAGTGATGACATAAATAGCTGCTTCACACCTATTTTGTGTGTTTATGTATTATGTTCTGCATTCTTGCAGTAATGTGAACTAGACAAACAAAAACATTACTAAGAAAATCAAAGGGAAGAGAAAATCTACTTACATTACAGCCCTGGTTTCTCAGAAGCAGTCCGCATGTAAGCAGACCCGCCTGGTTTAAAGTCACTGAAGGAGCAATTGAATTTCAGTGAGGGAACGTTCAACAGTTTGGCCATAAAATGCAGACTCCCTACTTCCCTCAGAAAAGAAAAGAAACTGCAAGCATCATACACTTAAACTGCCGGGCGATACCACTGACCTTGTATATTAAGGAGGTGACTCGAGTCTGTATGTCCAAGGTGGTCATCTGTTGCTCTCTTCCGTTGCTCTGTGGGTTTGTTGACATCTAGGATTTTTGTTTGTTTTTAGTCTTTAATGGTACAGTGATTGATTTTAACAACTTCCATATTTGACATTGTTTTTGATCTTCTTTTTACTTTGTTCCCTGCTTTTTGCATTCTCCTCCCTACCCCTCTCTCTTCCTCATCCCATTTTAATTGTTGGGTTGTTTTGTTTGCGTGTCTGTGTGTTGCTTATTTGTGGTTCTGTTGGTCTGGTGTTCTCTCCTTTCTTCTTGCCCCCGCTCCTGCTGCTGTAGCCCCACAGGCTGTGGAAGCTCGCTGAGCAGGTAGGGGATCTTCCTCTTCATCCACACCAGTGCCCCCCACTCACCACCGTCTCGTCAGCTTCCGGCACTGGGCCACACTAGAAGTTGAGTGCGGAGCCTGGCTGGGGGTGCGGGCCACGGTCGGAGGACTGGCGCCCAGCACGACGCGCTCTCTCAGACGTCTTCAAACGTCGCACGCTCGCGACAAACACTTCCATTACGCACAGTCAGTGGTTTCTCTGCCAGTTTGGGGTCCTGTCCGTTTGACTTCACTTCCCACATTTGGTGACCTGTTTTCTGATTTGTTTACTTTTTAATTGGCCTTCTGTGGTTATGTGTTTTGCATTACTCAGAACATCATACTAGTTCTCCTCCACTCAGCACTAGTTGGTAACATGGCTCCTTGAGTAGCCACAGGTTGGAGAGAATGTTCTTTGCGTAATATAGGGTGGGGTGTAAGCTTCCACACAGAGGCTGACGGCACGTGCTGTTCTCTGTCCTCGTGGTAAGAGACCGGTGACCAGGAGTGTTGAGTAGTGCAGCCTGCTTTAAGGAAGGTGTCTTTATCTTATTCTTTTATGATACAAGGTTAAGATTCTCTCCTGAAGAATTTTAGCATAGTTCTTCAAATAAATTATGAGGGGCTCCCTCCATTTTTGGAAATTTGTTTTGGGCTCCATCTTTTTCTACCCAAGGTATCACATGGCCTTCCCAAGAAATAGAGCTAGAATTTTTGGTTTATAACATAGCTTTAATTGCATTGCTCTTACATGGAGGGAAATCATTGGTCAGAAGTCAACCCAGCATGTTTTGAAGGGATTTGTGGTGCCAAGACCAGATCTCTGCACCCCTGTGTTCGGTAGCTGGGTCACGGGCTGACTCCCGGGCTGACTGCACTCTTGATAAACATACCACCTCCCTGACCTGTGTCACAGACAAAAATAACCTCCCTCAGCTGGAGGAAAGCGAAGACAGAGGCAGCGCTAAAAGGAACAAGATAATTATCTCTTATCTCTTCCTTTTCGAGTTGTCAGTCCGAGTCCCATGTTCTGCTTCAGTATCTTGACCTCTAAAAACACACCTTTTAGAATGCATGTAGCAA
The DNA here is from genome assembly GCF_054177405.1 of Leptonychotes weddellii. Classification (NCBI taxonomy): domain Eukaryota; kingdom Metazoa; phylum Chordata; class Mammalia; order Carnivora; family Phocidae; genus Leptonychotes; species Leptonychotes weddellii. The sequence continues at coordinate 36,213,742 of NC_138373.1, read as the reverse complement.
GAACTTCTCAGCAAACGATGCCTCCTACCCTTGACAACCTGCTAGCCAGACATCTTCACAGTTTCAGCCTTTGTTTATTTGGCAAGACGTGTGGCACGCCTCTTTTCTTTCTTATCTTTGTAAATATGATTGACAGTCAAGCCATGTGAGAATCCGGCATAATCCTACTAAGATGCTCCTTTCAGAACTGAGGTTATCAAACTAGACACTAACAGGTATCTTGGAGAGAGGTGTGGGTTTAGTGCTTTTTAGTTTTTGTTCAGTTTGAGATTTTACCACAGAAATTCTCGCTAACTGGTAGGAAGCGCAGACCCAGATGCCTCCCACACAAACTTGAGTTAACCGCGCTGTGTCCTTGCTTGCAGGGGACCTCGGGACCTGACCCAACCACCGTCTATGTTGATATGCGAGCTCTGAGACACGACAGGTACGGTGCGCTTGTGGGTTTGTTTCTTGGTTGCCCAGCGTGCAGGGGCTGTCTAGCGAGGGAAGGAGCATAGTGTCTGCTGGCTGGGAGTGCTGTTGCCGGGGAATCAAGCAGGAGAGCTGCACCAGTTGGCTTGAACCGCGACCTCTCTCCACCTGTTTGGTTCCCAGTGGGGCAGTCCACTTTGCGCTTTGACGTAAGCAAAGACTGTTGCAGAGTGGGCAGGGGTGACCGGAGTTGCTTCTGTAACAGTCTGGCCAGAAGCCTGTGGTTCTTTCCATCACCATTTTAACTGGGCACCGTGTTGCACCTTTTAAAGCTACCAGCACTCTGCCCACATTTCTTTTTGGGTTTTTTTTGGTTTTTTTCTTTTTGTTTTTTTTAAGATTTTGTTTATTCATTTGATAGACAGCTAGAGAGGGAACACAAGCAGGGGGAGTGGGAGAGGGAAAGACAAGCAGGCTTCCCACTGAGCAGGGAGCCCGATGCAGGTCTGCCCACATTTCTTTATGGGAATTGAAATTTTGTGTAAAGGTGTTTCCGTGAAAAATTAAAACATCAGTGAAGTTACCTTCTGTGCAGCTTCCCAAGCAGCCTTGAGCAAGAATGAAAGGTGAGCATTTGTCAGTTTTCCTCAAGCGGGGGAAGAACGTGGAGGTGTAAGCAAGATGAGAACCTTTCGAGGAATTTCTGCCCCAGCCAGGAGGGCCTACCAAAAAGCCTGCGGTTCCCCACTGAGTAGACTGTTTCTGTCTGGTCACTACGGAGATGCCCACTCGTTGTTGTTTATGTGATGGGACACGGGAACACGGACCCTGATACAGGTGTGTCCGGAAATGACTAGCAGGTGCTTGACGAAGGCATTTCAACGGCCAGACACTGTGGGTCTCCTCCTCTGCTCGCCTGCTGACGTGGGTTATCATGCTGTTCAGCGAGGGGAGAACAGAGTTCGTGGTCACAGTTAGTGGATGGGGGAAACTCACCCAGCTGAGCGGGTGGCCTAGCATGTTCCTGGGTGACACCGAATCCTGCGTGCACTGGGGAGCGGGGCTGTGGAGGCCGGGGAGGGGCCCAGGTGGGCCGTGCATGCCCCAGCCAGGCCGGGGAGTACCACCCCTGACTCACACAGGGCATTCCCAGCAGGGCTCTCAGGCCCCGTGGACGTCGGGCCATGTCTGATGAGCGCAGTTTGGGGAGTAGTATGGCTGGAGTCCCAGTGATGAAGGCCAGGGGTGCAGCTAAAAATGTCCTATAGCGCGTGGGACAGCCCCACACAGATGATCAAAATGCAGTGTGCTCAGCCTGATAGGCTCACCTGCATCCCCCTAACCGTGTCCCACTGGAGCCCGCCTGGTCTCTGGGGGCCTCATTTTAGACTCTGCTGTGGAAGGGGAATCAAGGTTAGAGCCCTGGGCTGGACGCCCGTGCGGGAGGCCAAGGACAGACATGACCACGCGCCCCCCCGCACCTTGCCAGCTCCCCGCCGCACAATCCCTGTAGATCATGTTCACGACTCAGAAATTTGGCTTTGAAGAGATCAAGTAACTTGTTCCAGGGGCATCGACACTTCCAAATGGTGACTTCTAGGCTTTAGAACAAATCTGCTTTACCCTCTACAGAAGCTACTTGGAAATGATATTATATTATACCTTTTATACCTTCAAAAGATGAGCAGGAGCTCCCCCAGGAATCCCTGTTTGGGTAGCATTTATGCAGTTCCGCCTGTGGCCTGGCCCCAAACGTGGGACGAGTAAGCGCCATGAGAGCACGTGGACGAACACGGACCGTTTGACCGGGACGGGCAGCTGACTACACGACCGGCCGCCCAAGCAGCCTGTACCACGCATGACGGTGTCAGGAGCGTCCTGGATGGTCGCTCGGAGGGGACGGAGGGGCTGAACAGAAACCGTAGGCAGTTCTTTCTACGGTGTCTGTGAGCGACCCTGCGGAGGTGTTAGTTGGCAGATGTTCCTGCAGAGAGCATGCGACGTGGGAAAGGGAAGTATGCGGCAGAGTGGTCCGAGCTCGGGGAGGAGTCGGGGCCTGAGATGCAGTGCGTGCTCCTGGTGACTTGCTCGTTCTCCCGTCTTCAAAGTCCGTAAACCTTTTAAGTGACGCTTTTGTCCCTGCTGTGTGCTCTCTGACAAGGCCATCTGGGGTGGAAGTAGAAGTACCTGGGGAGCTGGAGGTTGCTGTCGGTCACACATCTTCACAGTTTCAGCTGTGTCATGACCGACGCTGGTGGCCACATCGCTGGCCACATCGGCGAGTGTCAAAGGGACCCAGCGAGCTGCCCCCACGCAGGACACGCAGAACCCCGCGTCCGCCCTGGCCGGGCCTCTCGGAAGAAAGCCTTCCGCGTGGTGCCTGCGCCCTCCTGCTCTGGTCTGGCGGTCCACCTGCAGTCCAGTTGTGCCGCTGCATTCTCACCTCCCACGGGCGGGGGCGGATGAGGCCCGGAGCTGAGGGGAGTGCCTCCTCTGTCTGTCAGTGTTCAACCGAAACCAAAGCAAACCTGGACATGGCATAACCGCTCCTTCAGTGTGGTCTGTCCCCAGAGCTTCAGCAGCCGGGAGCCCGAGCTCCCGTGTCCTCCGTGTCCTCCATTGCCTTCACCACCTGTAATAGACCTTCCCGGCCAGGTCGGGCTGAGTCGCTGGCGGACGTGCTGCTCACGCCTGCTTTTCTGCAGCAGAAAACCTCCCTGGGGCCTCCCCCTCACCTGGGAGGCCCCTGCCTCTGCAAGCTGGAGCTCCCACCCCCTCCTCGAGCTGGGAGTCGTGCCCCCGGGGCCTCGCCACTGTCCACAGCACCCCCAGTCTGCGAAATCCTCCTGCTTTCAAGCCCATTCCGTTCAATACCATCCACCCTGCACATTCCCCAGAGAAAATATCACCCAGCTTGAAATCTCCAGCCTCACTTCTGACCTTTATCAACACATAACCAGAAGTGTCTTAGCTGATGTAACGGAGAGGCTGTGGGGTCCAGCTGATCAGAGTTCAAATCTGGGCCGGCTCTGTGACCTCAGCCTCCCTGTGCTCAGGACGGGCATGGTACAGCCACCCTCCGAGGGCCCTGGAGGTGCTGTGGGGGCCTTGGGGTTGAAGCTGTCCCTCCCACGGCACCAGGGTGACCTGGGGGCAAGAGGGAGCTTGCCTGGCTCCAGGTCCCAGCAGGGGTGCAGGTGAAACAGGAGAGCCTTTGTAAATACTGACCCTCTCTCTTGTCACCATTTGTGGGAAAAAAAAAATGGGGCCATTGTGCTAATCTCAGACGTATGGAGAGTCAGTGATGATTAATCATTTGTTGCTTTGGTACCTTCACTAGGAGCCCCAGGGCACCTGCTTAATTATGATCTAATTAACTTGGAGAGGGTTAACTTGTCCGTGTATATGTGCAGTTTCCCTAGAGAGAGATTGTGCGTGCTCACGTGCACATGTGGGACAGAGACAGGTGACAGAGGAGAGCCACATTGTGGAAGCCTGTGATCAAATAGGTTACCCAAATTGATTTGATTTCTACTTGACTTTCTGCCTCTTTTTCTAACGCCCCCTTGTCTTCTGTGACCCATAGTGTTTGGGATTTCATCCTCTGCGTTTATAGCAGGTCACTGTGGAGAACATTTCTGCCTCACATAGCAAGGGACTGACTCCTGTTGCTGGAGTAGACTTAGTCCCACTGTGCACAAGGGGGAAATGATGAAATGGTTTGGGGACTACTTGAAAGTGTTACTTTTTAAAATACTCTTTCTAATATGTTCATTTAAGATGAATTCATGGTCTCTCCATCTCTTCCAATTGGATCTTTCCTTAAGCGCTTGGATTTTGCAGACTTGAGATAGGAAAGAAAAAAAATTTTCAGCATTTAAAGAAATAGTTTTAGGAGTTAAATCTTATGGACACAATGTTAGCATAAAGCTTTCCCTAACTTCCTTACTCCTCCTAACTTGAGGTGCTAAGTCTCCAGAAAGCAGGGATAGTCCACTAAGTCCTGGTCAGTGGTTAACCAAGTATCGAGACCCAGAGAGAAGTGAGCGCAGAGTAGACGTGCGTTGGTAGACTTGTGATTTAGTCCACGGCAGGAGGGGGGGCCAGATGAACACAGAACAGCTGAAAAGGGACCCTGCTCTTGGTTGGCTCCCGGTTGTGCGTGATTGGCATGAGGGTCTTAGCAGAACCTGACATGGAGCTCGCATTTATTACTGAATCTCTGATTTCCGGTCACACGGTCCTCCACAGCCACCCGGGAGGTGTGTTGGGCACCTAAGTTGCGCAGGCCCTTTGTGAACCGAGCTGACCCCAGGAGTTCTGGATGATGCTGTGAGCATCGGAGTTTCCCTGACGTTCCATGAGGCACAGAACCCACTGCTCCTGGGTTCCGTTCAGCTGAGCCCGAGCACTCCCTGCCTGTCCGGCGGGGATCGGAGGACCTACCTCATGGAAGCATCGTGATGGTTCACTAATGTAATACATCTAAACAATGTATTGCTTCTATAGATACATACATTATATATATAGTTATAGATTTGCTTTTCCATCTGTTATATTTGCTGTCCTCCCTTATGTCTGTGTCTGGCTGTCCACAGGTGTGCACACATGCTTCTAGTTCATTGTTTGGCCACCTTAATCACAGCTACGTAATCGAAGTTGAAGAGATCAGGGTTGTAGTGTGGGTTTTGTGCATTCCTTAAATGGTTCTTAAGGAGTGTACTTGAAAATCAGATGACTCTATCAATGGAGAAAACTGAGTAAAAAGAAAGAGTTCATATTTTGCAACATGGTAATTTTGGGGTGAATTTCCAGCCTCCATCTTCCGTGCAAGGCCAAAATCTTCCCTGGAATTGGTAGCTTCCATAAAAAGACATGATTCCCTTTACTCTGGTTCTCCCCTCTTTAGAATGCAGCCCAGCATATCAGCCTGTCGAAATCTCCTGAGCTGGCTGTGTGGGTGGGGAGCCCCGAAGCCATGTCTGAGAGGCCCTGGTCGGGTGCGGGAGGCAGGCCCAGGCTCCCAGCCCCATTCCAAGGACATTTCGGGAGCTGGGAGAGGCAAGCTCTTCCCCTGATTTCTTCTTTGCTTTTCCCCCATCCAGCATCAGCATCCCTTAGAGACCATATACCTTTCAAACCCATCACCTATTTCTGATCTTTGCACCTCATTCTCACACCTGCTGTCCTGTCAGGAGATCCCTAGAGAAGAAGTAAGAGCCACAGAGGTGCTGATCTGGGCACCGGTCACAGCTCTGCCACCAGCTGGCCGTGTGACCTCAGACCACATCACTGGGCCTCTCAGCCCAGCCCTCGCTCGTTTTGGGTCCCCCCCCCTTCCCCACCCGGCTCTGAATGCTTGGGTGATGTATTTGGGTCCCCTTCCCAATTCAAACATTTGTGGAGTTTTGACTAAGTGTTCCATCCTTTTCTAGAACATTTTAGGCTCTACTGAGAGATTGTTCTGTGGTCTTTTCTCAGTAAAGATCAAATTTAAATAATTAAATAAGAATAAAAAATAACGTATTGACTGGATAGTTTTTGCCCCACTGGTTTATTCATTAAATCTTATCCCGAAGACCTCTACCAAATCCTCTAAATTGGAGCTGCAGATAAACTACAGGACAGCCGGTTAAATTTGAGTTTCAGATACAAGAGGCATCATTTTCCTAGTGCAAGTATGTCCCAAATATGCGTGGGTAAATGTACGCTTTAAAAAGTGCTATTGTTGATCTGAAATTCACATTCAACCCAGCATCCTGTATTTTCATTTGCGACATCTGGGCCCCCTTCCCCAAAATCAGACGCTCACTGTGTTCTCACAGCCACCACGTATGAGTGAGGCATGTTCTCTGACAGTACAGCAATTTGGTTCACGCCCCACATGTTCCCTGGGGGAAGTCTCCCTCTGCAGATTGCCGCCTCCTACATTGATCATGCATTGATCTTTCCAGAGGAAGGCGGACACGGCCCCTGATTTCTCGTCATGACGTGTGCGCACATGGCCAGAGCGACGTGAGCCCTTCCCGGCACGCTGTGCAGGAAGTCCAATCCTGCTGGCTTTGGGGGGTTCTGCAGTGTCTCGTGTGGGGTCAGGACTCAGGGCCTAAGAAGGAGGAGGGGTTCAGCAGCTTCCCCGCCCTGGGCTGGTGGCATCAGCCGGATGGAGCACCTGTTCTGCCCGTGCTCCTGCTCCCTCCGACCAGCCGCGCAGTGAGAAAGGCTGTCCCATCATCTCCTGTTCTCTCTTCCCTCCTCATTCTGGTGTTGTGCATACGCACATCCCAGTTTTGAATGAAATGGCCCAGAGTGTGACTGGGTGGGTACAGAGAGAAAATGACAGAAACTACAAGTCTGTGAAAACCCTCTTCCAGCTGGTCTGCACCTTCAGCTTCTCTTTCTGTATCCTGGTGACTTATTCTGCTCCCGCCGTTCACAGAATCACCACCACAAAACCCTACAAATACCATTTGATTATAGGGTCTTAGCAAAGCCAAGGGCAGCCAGCTAATTCTTGCCCGTGTGACTGTCATACCCAGCCATCATTAGAAAGTGAACGTTGTAGATACTTTTCCCTCGAAGGGAAGCATCTCTTTGCTTAAGAAAACTTACTCTTGGGGTGCCTGGGTGGCTCAGTTGGTTAAGCGACTGCCTTCGGCTCAGGTCATGATCCTGGAGTCCCGGGATCGAGTCCCGCATCGGGCTCCCTGCTCGGCAAGGAGTCTGCTTCTCCCTCTGACCCTCCCCCGTCTCATGCTCTCTCTCTCTATCTCATTCTCTCTCTCAAATAAATAAATAAATAAAATCTTTAAAAAAAAAAAAAAGAAAGAAAACTTACTCTTGGAGAGTCCTTTTGTGGAGAAGAGCTGGCCGCCTGCTCGGGCGTGGGCCCGACCGTGGCCCGGGGCTGGCACAGGGGACCATAGGGGCGGAGCTCAGGGCTGCGTGTGTGACGGGCACCACAAAAGGACGGCGTGGCTTCTGCCTCATGGGATTTAGTCATGGTCTGCGTATTGAAGCAACGTGTGACCTCCTGCTGCACTGCGTGTCCCCTGCCATGTAACAGGACGCTGCAAACGGGCATGCCGGTATCGTGTGCTGGAATGTTCCGCAGAACGGACAAAGAATCGACAAGCTCAGAAACAAACCTGAAGGGAACGGATGGACTAATGGGCCTCCAGACGGGATCCCACGAGAAGGACATGACATTCCCTCAGCCCATTGGGTCAGTCATGAGGAAATGTTAGAGAACGCCAAAGTAATAATGTCTAAACGATTAAATTTTAGCTGAGTAAACACACACAACACAGAGTTTGCCATCTTACCATCGTTAGGCGCACAGTTCCGTGGCGTTCAGTACACTCATAGGTGGGCGGCCATCTCTGCCACCAGCCACAGAACTTCCACATCTTCCCAAACCGAAACGCTGTCCCCATCAAACACTAACTCCCCCTCCCCGGCCCCTGGCACCCCCCATTCTACTTTCTGTCTTCATGAACTTGACTATTCCGCGGACCTCATAAGTGGAATCATACAGGGTTTGTCCTTCTGCGACCGGCTTATTCTCCTGAGCGTGCTGTTCTGCAGGTGTGCAGCCCAGAAGTGGCCTGAAGAAAGGGGCTGCCCCTCCATGAGGGCGGGTGGCAGCTTTAATAAGCAAAGGGAACTTACACATGCTGCTCGTCTTGGGTGGCAGCAAGACAGGTGGATCCCCCGCACCCACCCACCAGATCTTACAAGTTACAAGGGGCCCTAACTGGGCTCTGTCACATGGACTGTGCGGGTGTGTTCTTGACACCATGTCACCAGGTCAGGGCTGTGTCCCTGGAGTAGCCTCTGGGAGCAGAAAGGCACTTGGAACCCACATTCCAAAGACAGGGGAGAGGTGAGAAGCCTCCGAATGCCCAGGTCCAGCTCACGGGTCAACCAGTGGTCCCATCTTTTTTATCACATTCCCCCACATGTCCTCAGGGCCCATCCATGTTGGAGCATGTGTGAGAATTCCTTCTTTTTAGGGCTGAGTAATATTCCATTGTATGGATGGACCACATTCTGCTTACCCATTCATCCATTGATGGACACCTGGATTGCTTCAACCTTCCTGATGCTGTGAACATGGGCATAGAACTCTCTCTTCTAGCCTCTGCTTTCACATTTTTCAGGTATATACCCAGAAGTGCAGTTGCTGGATCACAGGGTAGCTCTATTTTTAACTTCTTGAGGAACCTCCATACTGGTTTCCACGGTGGCTGCACCAGTTTGCATTCCCACCGACAGTGCACAAGGTTCCCCTTTCTTGGCATCCTCGCCCACACCTGTTGTTTTGGGTTTTTTGATAGTAGCCATCCTAACGGGGGTGAGGTGGTATCTCATTGTGGTTCTGATTTGCATTTCTCTGATGACGAGTGATATCGAGCATCTTCTTATGTGCTTATTGGCCATTCATATATCTCTTTTGAATAAATGTCTATTCAAGTCCTTTGCCCATTTTTAATCAAATTGTTTTATTTTTGAGTGTTAAGAGTTCTTTATAAGTTCTGGATACAAGTCCTTTCTCCGATATAGGACTTGCAAATATTTTCTCCCATCCCGTGAATTGCCTTTTGTTCTGTTGACATCATCCATGGCACAGTTTCTCATTTGGATGTGATCCAGTTTATCCGTCTTTTGCTGCCTGTGCTCTGGTGTCCTAGCTGAGGTTTTTTTGGATTTTTTGTTTGTTTGTTTGTTTTTTAACAAATCTGATATTGTGAAGTTTTTGCCCTATGTTTTCTCATAACATTTTTATACTTTTAACTTTTGCATTTAGGTCTTTGATTCATTTTGAGTAAAATTATTTCAAATGATGTTTTTATTTTTTATTTATTTTTTTAAGTAGGCACCATGCTGGGCATGGAGCCCAATGTGGGGCTTGAGCTCATGGCCCTGAGATCAAGACCTGGACTGAGGTCAAGAGTCGGATGCTTAACTGACTGAGCCACCCAGGCACCCCTAAGTGATATTTTTAAAAGGCAGGGGTTATATTCTTTTTAAACGTCGATTTCGTAAAGACAGAAAAGCTTTGGAAATGGTCTTCAGTAATAGAAGCTAAAGAGACGTGACAACCAAATGCAAAACCTGGTGCTCAGCAGGTCCTCGACATGAGGGGGCAATGCTCTTGCAGCCATCATTGGGCTGATGGACAGAACTGCAGTCGGGGCTCAGATCGGCGTTACGTCACTGACACTAATTGCCGTGCTTTGATTATGCATGAGAATATCCCTCATCGTAGGAAATGCTTGATGAAATACTGAGCAGTAAAGGGTCGTGATGGATGCAGCGTCCCACCCATCTTCAGAAGGACGTGTGTGTGTGTGTGTGTGTGTGTGTGAGAGAGAGAGAGCAGGACAGAGAGCACACACGTGATTAAGCAAGTGGAATAAAATGTTAACAATGGGTGAACCTGACTAAGGGATATTGGAGGTGTTCTTTGTACTCTTTTCATTTTTTAAATTTTCTACAATTTTGAAATTACTTTCAGAGAAATGATACTTATAATGTATCAAGTCCAGAAATTATTTTTCAGGTCTTTCTGTTCTCACTCAAGAAGGGAAAGGAGGTATGCATTCATAAAGACCTTCTGGTGGGAGGTAGCAGACACAACTCCAACTATTTTTGGCAGACACGGATCCATGTAGAAGGGAACAGGGTGTCCGACGGAACCCAGGGTAGAAGCAAACTCCAGAACACCTTGAGGGGCGCTCCATGTTGCCCTGTGCTCTCGGCACGGAGCTCTGCCAGACATCTCTGTAGATGGATCGGCTGTTTGTCATCCTGGGGGGACACTGCCGGCCCCAGCCCTGAGGTGTGGAAAGCGGTGGGGGTCACGCTAATGGAGACACCGGACAAACAGCCTCCTGGGATGGAGGTCAGGGTCAGCATAGAGGGATGCCTCGTTTGAGTATGTGCCCTTGGCTGGACGTGCTGAGAAGGGCTTCTCCTCTGTGGTCTTCCTCCCCAAACTCACAACCGCTGTCCCACCCTGGGAGGAGTATCAGATGGTCCCCCAGAGCAGCTTGCCCGTTTCCTCACAGCTATCATGGTCATTAAAATGGAAGGTGTGAACAACTGCAGCAGCCTAGAGGGCCTACGGAGACGTGAGAGCCGAATACTCTGTGGGATGCAGAGGAAGGTCATTAGCCAAATATGATGAAGTTTGGACTCGAGTTGACAGAAACGTATTGATGCGGCCCCTTAGCTGCAGCGGACGTCCCTCACATTCTAACACTCGTGCTTGTGTGTCCAGGACTGTGGTTATTGCCAGGAGCCTGGGGGGTCCGCACTCTGCGTTCAGGTTTTCTGTGAATCTTAAACTGTCCTGGGGCTCCTGGGGTGCTGTCGGTGAAGCGTCTGCCTTCGGCTCAGATCATGGTCTTGGGGTCCTGGGATCAGGTCCCGCATCGGGCTCCCTGCTCATGCACACTTGCGCGCTCTCTCCCTCCCCCTCTCTAGTTCACTCTCTCAAATGAAATCTTTAAAAAAAATAAAAATAAAAAATAAAACTCCTAAAAATAAATGCTACGAGTTAAAAGGAAAAGCCTGGATGTCTGAAAAACACGTTTTTCCTAAATTTAATTTGAATGAATTTGCATCAGAATCTTATGAATGGACACAGGGCTTGGCCCACACCCTCAGTTGGGTGTCCACAAACAGACGCCAACAGGAAGAAAAGGGTGCAGGGCTCCATTCAACCTGAGGGAAAGACGAGGAGAAACACAAAAGTCAGGATTTGGAAGGAGGGATGTTGGGGGCAAGAGCGTGTTAGGTTTGTAATTTTATAAGAGAAAAGGCACCAGATGCACATAGGCATTCTCTTTGCACAGTGGTTATATTAGGTAAGCATGCTCTCCTGTTCTGCCTGTTATCACTGGTTTTGGGGTGATTTCCCCCGGTTTGGGGCTCCCACGACACCATGGGGCTGCTGGCCCGCATGTAACCCATCGCTGTTATCAAGGGCTGACTCCAGGGACGAGCTTCCCTTAGAGGCCACGCTGCTTTTGGTGCGTTCTGCTGTTTTGCGCCTGTTTCGGGGCTGTGACCATGATGTCCCTCGTACGTCCTCGGATACGCTTCCCCAGCAGCAGCACGCCGTTAGTGCCAAACTTGGATGGTAAACTTTGTCTCATTTTCCTCCCTGTGCCTCAGCCACCGGCAGGCTGAGGGCAAGATTCAGCCACAGCACCTACAGTGGAGACCCACGTCTGTGAAGCCGTCACACACACCCCGTCGTTAGGGATTTCCCCTCCATCTTCTGGGACTTTAAACAACTTTTCATGCCAATGGTCTTACTGTGTTACATTCAGCATGTTAGATGCTTCAGATTTTTTGGAAGAACGTTTAAGTGAAAGCCCAGCCTGGTTTCTAGCAGCACGTCCGGGGCATGGGCCAGGAGGGAGGCTGCACAGAAGCTCGTTTTCACACGGGCGGACGACTCTGGGTCCTGTACCCTCCTCTGCGTCTGGTGTAGCAGAGCGGGCTGTGGCAATTGAAGGTCAGATGGTGCTCACCCCCAGATCACGAGCGACTGCCAGGAGGCCAGGGCTGGGCAGCAGCGTGACCAGCAGGGACAGGTCCCCCATCAGAATGCTCCTGACAGCGGCTGTGACGCACGCCCTCGCTCGTACTGGGGCAGATGGTGTGATGTCTGGGTGGTTTCGTGTCTCCTGAGCCAGTGGGTGACAGTGGGTGTAGGGCAGCATCAGCGGGCCTGGACCCGGGAGGGCAAGGTGCTCCTGTCCGCAGGGCGAGACTCGTGGTCCACAGCCCCGTGTCAGGTGGAGGAAGGGGGCGAGCATGTTGGAGAGCTCGTGAGCCTGTGGCGTGCTCCCAGCCTGTCCCGCGCGGCGGGAGGAAGTCCTGACGAGGAAGGAAGCCTTTGCAAACGGACCTCTCGCTACAACGACCCTGCGTCAGCAGCCCCTTGGCATCAGCCCGATGGTGTGTTGCCTTTCCGGGTGAAGCTCGGGTCGGGGTAAGAACAGCCCGAGCACAGAGCACGAGGTAGGGATTTTATCAGGAATCATAAATCTCCCCCACATTACCTGTGTTCCTTGCTGTCTCTTCTTTTCTAGCAAAAGCCTAAACTTCAAGTCATTAAGACAGCCTAGGCGGAAAAACATGTTTTCAGAAGCCCAGGGTTTGCACTTGAGTTTAGGAATGTCAGAGATGAGGCAGGGCTCTTCCCCACAGGAGCATAGCCAGGTCAGAGGGGGATGGGACAGCCAGCGCCCCGAGCGCGCTCGTGTGCTGGTGAGCATCGCGTCGGCTGGGGAGGGGTCTTACTCGGGACCTGGGGAGCCAGCTCGGTCTTCAGGAATGGACATGAGGGCAGCCAGAGCAGTGGTGGAACGTCCCCGTCCCAGGGCTGGCGGGTTTCATCAGCTCCTGCATTGTGTCAGATGGATTATGCCGCGTCCGTCGGTCCTCCCGAGAGGGTCTCTGCTGTAGGCTGTCTGTCCTCTCTTGGAAGACAGGATTGCGTTCTCCGCTCCGCGTCCTTGTGGGACAGATCCAGGCCCACTCGCTGGCCGAGAGCCTGTCCCTGCAACCCCTCCCATGTGCTGTCGTGTGGCCACAACCTTGCAAACCGTAGGGAGAGAGCAGTGCCCACAGCAGCACACGGCCGCGGGCCGCAGGGCAGGTGCCCACTGGATGTCCTCTGACCTGACGCTGGCCAGCTTTGCCTTTTTGTTTAAGCAGGGTTTGGTTTGGTTTGGTTCTTTTTCATTTCACCCTCGGGATATTTTTCTTTTCATGTGGATGAAGGGCAATCTTCTGTGGCATTTGTAGCTTTTTATGTGGGACCCACCGTGAGCGATGCCAGCACCCTGTTCCTGCTCCCTATGGAGACACAGTACACCGTTTCCATACTGACCACAGAAGACCTTCCTCATGGTAGAGCCTCCTTTCTTCCACATGTGAGATGAGATCCCTCCTTTCTCTGAGTGTCGGACAGGGAAGGACAGGGCACAAGTAATCTCTTCGAGCAGGAAGAGGGCAGAGGAGGCCGCTGTTCAGGGAGGCAGACGCCAGCCAGTGTGCATGCGGCCAGGAGCCCCGCTCGCTGAGGCAGCGTGCCCTTGTGCTCTTCCCTCGTATTGGCCAGGCATGGGCCTGGGGAGAAGCCTGCGGGGAGGGAGAGCAGGTCCTGGGCCCCAGACGCCAGCATCTAGGGACGTTGCCCCTTGTTTTCTGGTTCCACCCTTGACACCAGGATGCCCTTTCTGACATCCTCACAGTCCTAATGCAGTGGTCAGAGCTGCTTGATATGTCCAAAATGCCCGGCCGGGCTTTCTAACATCCTAAAATAGTGGTCACTGTGCGTGGACAGCCAGCAGAGCGGAAGTGTGTCTGAAACAGCCCTCATTTTTGGCTCAGTTTTGCTCCCCAGCCTGACTTCCTGGCCTGTGGGGGTGCCTGTCCTGGTTGCTGGCCCGCTGGGTACCCCCAGACACAGCAGCCCTGCTCACACAGGGACCGGGCCACACAGTGGGCCTGCTTGGCCCTTTCTCCTTCAGCCCACCCACTCCTCTAACTGTCCGCCCAGTTTGGCCTCACATCCCCATGGCTTTCTCCATCTGTAGCAAATTGCCAATATCCAGACGCCACAGATGGGCAGCCAGCCGCTGGACACAGGCCTGTCCACTTCACCTGGCTGTTCAGATGAGCCTGGCGCTAGCTCAGTGTCGCGGTCCTGGCCTCCCGACCCAGCATGAGCACCACGTCTGTCTACAAGTGCGACAAGGCGAAGCCCGCAGGTTCTCAGTGCTGTTGCGATGGGGGCCATTAGCCCTAACGCAGCCTCCCTGGGTCCTGAGCGGGTGTGTCTCTTACAATTCTGGAGTAATGCACCAGGTGCGTTATCTTTGAAGGTTAATGTCATTAAGCCCAATGGCATATTCTAGAACTGTTCCCGGAGGGCATGAGATCTAGGCTGTTTTTCTTGGATGACCCCTCGTTTGCTGCCGTCAGCATCAAGTCTTCCTTGAGACAAACACCGGAGATCCTAGTGGTTACCATATGACCCAAAATTGGAATAGTGAGTTCTTCCACATCATCAGATTACCGCTGCCACCGCTCAGGTGCTCTCCCTCCCTCCCCAAGGCTGCTGAAGAGAAGGTGTCAGTCCTCCTGTTCCTGCCCCCACCCCCAAGATTCAGCTGCAGCAACAGGAGGCACCACACCAAAGGCTGGCTGCGGAGCCCCACATGCCCAGCAGCACCCCTCCGGCCCCCTTCCATCTTTGGAGTACTTACTAGTTAGGAGGAGGATCGCTGTGATCATGCAGAGGGTGGCTGGGGCGTGCTGAGCTTCACTTCCCCACGGGCGTGGAGACACAGCGTTCCACCTCTCCATGCCCCCAACTCCCGCTCCACAGGATTCAAGCACTTTCTCCTGCGCTTCACTCTCTTCCAATAAAAACTGCCTTTTAGATGAATGAACAGCATCACAGTCCTGTAGTACGGTGGCCAAGATGCAAAACCAGGCATTTAAAAAAAACAGCTGGGAAGGATTTAGCCAGCTCAGGTTGTGATCACACCAGTGTCGTCTGCAGTTGTTTGTTTTGTTTTGTTTTTTTAAGATTTTATGTATTTGAGAGAGCACGAGCGGGGGAGGGGCAAAGGGAGAGGGAGAAGCATGCTTCCCGCCGAGCAGGGAGCCCCACACGGGGCTCAATACCAGGACCCTGAGATCATGACCTGAGCCGAAGGCAGATGCTTAACAACTGAGCCACCCAGGCGTCCCCGCCCACAGTTCTTAAGATTTAGTCACCATTAAGTATTTTTTTAATGGAAAAGAGTTTCTTTTCTGAAAGGAGGTTTTGCTGTCCAAATTGGCCAGTCCTGTCCCCCAGGGCTCAGACACACCTGGGTCAGAAGGTAGACTCTCTGCAGCCACAGACCTGGGCCCTGCTGAGGCCTCACAAGTGCCTCAGCCCCGGGCAGTGCGGTCCCCACGGCCTGCAGCGGGTTCAGAGCTATGGTGCAATGCTTACTCCTTTCCTTTTCTGCAAGTGCTGAGTTGAGTCCTGGTTCCTCTCGATGCAGAATCATTTTCCCAGCTGTTGTGCAGGCTTGGTGACTGGGATGTGGCCTCTGTGGCGTGTCCCGTATCTCTCTCCATCTCCCCGCCAGAGCTCAGCCGCCGTCTGCTGCCAGACCACTTATTCTTTGATTTCTGAACTGTCTTTGTGTTGAACGGTGCTCACGAGCAGACTGAACATCCCCCAGCAACCCACCCGGCATTGACCAGGTGCTGAATATGGAGGAAGGGAACCGTAGGCTCAAAAACACCCAAGTCATCATACTTTCTTTTTCTGTTTGCAGAGTCCGCTTGGTGGAAAGAGGCTCTCCTCATAGCTTGCCCCTCATGGAATCAGGAAAAGTAAGTATTGAAGGAAGAAAGATACATTTCTGTGTAAGTTTGAGTCTCAGCGTATGGGCTTTGACATTTTAAGAAATGTATTTTATATAGTATCTTCTCCAAAAAGTTTTCTTAAATGTAGTATTTCAGGACTAGGTTTGGCCATGAGTACAGAAACTCCACAAACAACAGTGTTTTAAACAAGTTAGATTTTTTTCTTTTTTTAAATTTTTTTAAACAATTTCTTTTTAAAGAATTTATTTATTTGACAGAGAGAGATGCAGCCAAGAGAGGGAACACAAGCAGGGGGAGTGGGAGAGGGAGAAGCAGGCTTCCCGCGGAGCAGAGAGCCCGATGTGGGGCTGGATCCTAGGACCCTGGGATCATGACCTGAGCTGAAGGCAGACGCTTAACGACTGAGCCACCCAGGCGCCCCTAGATTTTTCTTTTCTCTTACATAAAAGACATCATGAAAACTCCAGGGGCCCTGCCACCTTCTGTCTTGTTCTGCTTTGCATGGATCCCATTCCCGGGGTGCCTCAGGGTCAGAAGTGGCTGCTCTCACCCTAGCCATCGCTTCCACATTCCAGCAGCAGCAAAAGCAGCAAAGGGAAACTAAAGGTGCAGACCTCAGCAAAGGCTCCTAAGCCACCTTATACACACTTCAGTGCCACTGTCCAGAATCTGGTCATGCAGTCACACTGGCTGAAAGAAAGGTTGGAAACGTTGTATCGGTTCTGAATATCCGTGGGCCTAGCTAAAAACCCAGGTCCAATTGCTGTGAAAGTAGACGAAGAAGGGTGGTCAGGGGACAAAGTAGTTTCTGCCACTGTGGGTATGTTTTTCACTTACACCTAAGTGAAGACTTCTTTTTCCTGTTTTTGGCCCCACTTGACGTAATTCCAGAAGTGCCTCGTGTTGCTTCTGGACCTTTTATAATCTCCATCTACATGAGCGCCAGTTAGAGTTCTAGTACTAAGTTGGTTCTAATGGTAGGACGCTGTGCTTGCCTGCCCTAAGCCAGTCGTTAGCAGGACGAGGGACCAGAGCTGCCATATTACACGTCAGACTCAAGGGATGGGACAGGACTTCTCACCACCGATGTTTTGTCGAATCTCAACCCTTCCCAGTAGCTGAACCAACACGGGCTGTTTTCTAAATTTGCAGAACCAGCTTTTGCTGCCATATGCATGTGGTGTTAGTGAAATTCAGAATGTTTCCAAGCCAAACTTCCATTAAGAGGGAGATGCTTGATATGAGCATTCTGATACAAGACAGTGACGTGCAGGAGGGTGTTGAAGCATAACCAAGATGGAGAGCTGGACGGGCATTCAAGTCAGAACACGCTGGGATGCGCCGGCTCTTCCTCCTGCCACCGCACTGTGCCGTGCCCACCTGTGCTTTCAGTCCACACTCATCTTGGAAAACTTGATCCGTGACCTCCTTAATTCAGTGCCTACTGCAAACCTCACCCCTTCCTCCACATCAGCGTCCCATGATGTCACGCACAATGTTAAACATAACTGGAAAATTAATTGAAATACCTGAAGATCCCTGTTTTGCCAGCATCAGGCTGAGTTACATCATTTATCCTGTTTTTATTCAGATTCTTAATTTTAAGATCACGTTAACACAGGCTTTATCACTGTAGTAATAATTGCAATAAGATGCAATTGTCACATAGTAATTATGTCATGCTGTGGTATGTAATTTTAATTTAAAGCCATACTACTTTCTAAACAGTTTTAGAAAGGAAAACAGGCATGTGACATGAAGGCAAGGTCAAGGCTGATTGGAGTGTAGCATCTACCTCTCTGTCCACTGACCAGAATGTTCTCCTTTCCCACATAGATACTTCCAGGGGTTCGGATCATAATTGCCAATCCAGAAACAAAAGGACCGTTGGGCGACTCCCACCTGGGTGAGGTAAGTTACGGGGTGTCCACCCAGGAGAGGTGACTTATGGGTTGCTCACTTGAGTGAGGCAAGGTATGGGGTGCCCACCCAGGAGAAGTGAGATATGGGGTGCCCACCTGGGTGAGGCGAGTTACGGGGTGCCCACCCGGGTGAGGTGAGTTATGGGGTGCCCACCTGGGAGAGATGACTTATGGGGTACTCACTCGAGTGAGCCGAGTTATGGGATGCCCACCCAGGAGAGGTGAGTTATAGGGTACTCACCTGGGAGAGGTGACTTATGGGGTGCTCACTTGAGTGAGGCAAGTTATGGGGTGCCCCCCTGGGTGAGGCAAGTTACAGGTGCCCCCCAGCAGAGGTGACTTATGGGGTACTCGTTCTGGTGAGGTGAATTACGGGATGCCAACCTGGGTGAGGCAAGAGGCAGGAGGCAACACCTCCTGATCAGATTGGGTAAGTCTCAACTGACTGGCTGGAAAGTGACTCAAAATGAGCTGTGAAAGTTCAGGCTACAAAGTGGATTTCTGTAAGGAAGCCGTCATTGCTGAGTTCATGGGGATGAGGACGGAGCAGTGTGCACAGAGCGTACGGCCACAGCCTAGACTCATAGAATATCAGTAAACGGTAGCAAGCAGGTTAGGAAATGACAGGTATTTCCTTCGGTCGGAAAGTCCGTACTGGCTTTGACCCTTCAGCCCATATTTACGGTGAAACCTGGCTGACCACCCCTCCTGCCGCGTGCGGCTGGAGAACACACATCCTCAGCCCGCCGTCCCCGATCCTTCCCCTGCCCCACTCAGCCAGGCCACAGAGGACGCAGAGGACATCAGGGAAGGGTGCCAACACACTTACCTTCCCTCCCGTTCTCTCCAAGGCCGAGCCTGCCCTGTGCACTGGGTGGAAGGAAGCCCATCCTGCCCGGGGAGAGCCTCCTGGCTGTCAGGGTCACTGGCCCTGTGTGGTCAGCTTTCCCTCCTTACAGACCTGCCTGTAGCTGACACCCCGTTAAAAACACCACCACACAACACACAGAGAACAAACCAGTGGTTGGCGGAGGGGAAGGTGGGTGAGCGGATTAGGAAGTACAGACTTGCAGTTGTGAAGTGAGTGAGTCTCGGGAATAGAGTGCAGCCTGGGGAGTGTAATAATGTTGCACAGTGACTACAGTTACTGTTCCACATACAAGTGTCAGATTACTCTGCTGTGCACGGGACGCTAACCTCCTGTGTCAGCCCGCCTTCAGCTGAAACAACAAAGCTGGGCCACCACTTCTTCCGGAGGCCTCGAGCTGTAAACAGTGACTAAAGGACAGACTGACCGCTCCCCAGACTCCATTTCTGTGTGGGCTGCGGCTTGGCCCTTCATTTGAATTTCTCAGTTATGTGTAAAGATCAGAGCTGAGGTGATAAAATTCCGTACAGATCTTATTTCGGAATTTCCTTTAAGTACATTGCTAGATGAAATTGGGGAGGACAGCGTGCTGTCTTGGGCACCTGGGGGAGCCGGCCGGGTGTCAGAATCCACCTCACTCTTGTTTTCTGACCGGGAATGTGTCTTAATGAGGAAATTGTGTGTTGGAGAGCAGGGGACAGGTTTCATTCCCCCTGAATGATGGTGTCACTTCTGTGTCTGCTCTAGGCTTTGGTTTGTTCAGCACAGAGGACTAGGTGGCCGCAGGTGCCCAGCGGTGAACACATTTGATATGTTCACTTTAAAACCCTCAGTCTGTTTTAATGGGCTTCTCGAGAGGTGGACAGCCTCGTTGTTCACTTAGTGGCTCTATTCCAGTAAATACTGTGGCGTCTGAGTCTCCCCTGAAGCCCGCGTGAGATTAACACGGCCGGGTTCCCCGCCGGGCATGGGCACTCTGATGTCACTGACTGCCCAGGTAGTTTCCTCCCTGCAGATCCTCCCCAGCGAACTCACCCAGTTCTGTTGCTTCCTTCACAGATCTGGGTTCACAGTGCCCACAATGCCAGTGGTTATTTCACCATTTACGGAGATGAGTCCCTGCAGTCAGACCACTTCAACTCAAGGTTAAGTTTTGGAGACACCCAGACGGTCTGGGCGCGGACAGGCTACTTGGGGTTCCTGCGGAGGACGGAGCTCACAGATGCAAATGGAGGTAAGAGCCCGGGCAGGTGGGTGGAGAGGCCCCCAGGCCCTGAGAACATTTGTGGGACTGGGACACCAGCCCCACGAGCACATTGTGCATGCTTGCTGCAAACCAGCTGAGCGTGAAGGAGAGGAGGATCGGTGTGAGTCCAGCACTCCAGAGCCACGTGAGAGACTGTGTGCTCCGTGAGCGCAGTCTCTCACGGAGCCAAGGACAGATTTAAACCCTGCACAGGAGCCAGGACACCATGCCCCTCCATGCAGTGGACGGACCCCTCGCCCACCCGCAGCGGCCCCATGCCCCCAGGGCCCACCTGGACAGCGGCTGCAGGAGCGCACCCACTGCCCTCTGCCTGACCGGACCAGGCCTGGCCTGTCGGGAAAGGGAGGTAGCGAGGCGCTCAGGCTTGGGCAGGGGGAGGCGCTGCTCCCTCCTCTGGTGGGGGCTGGCGCCAGGCAGGAGAGTTATAAAAAATGAAAAGGTACAGGTCTACTTGCTATGAGAGTCTCAGCTCCTACTTCCACTCAAAGTAGAGGCAGGACTCAGTTATTTCAGAGGATGGGAGCTGAGATTTCCTAGGGAGATCCTGCCGGACCCAAACCCCAGGAGGTGAGTGTCTGGGAGGCTTGCTGACACACCTGCCTGGGGGGAGCTTTGTGAACCTGGCTGAATTGGCGTATATTTAGTGGAAAAGCGCAAAAACATTTTGGCATCACGTTCGCAATTTGGGAAAATCAAAGACTGTTTTATTTGAGGGTGCCCTCTGGGATTCCTGTGAGGAACGAAGCAAGGCAGGGCCATGGTGATCCAGACCCCCCAGGAGGAGGGACAGGTCCCATCCCGCGGAATTCTGGGGTGCTGGGGACAGCACTATTGCTGTTTCCTCACCTCTGTGACCCGCCAAAAGATGGGAGTCCTGCTGCAGTCATAGAAGCCAGCAAATAAACATCCCCATCTCATCCGACTTGAACTGGAAAAGATTTTCCCACTCGGAGGTGGAATTCTAGCAGTTACGGCCTCATGGGATGCCATCAGAGGGGGCGGGGTTTGGTTTTGGCTGTGCTGCGCCCTGACCTGTGGCTGCGGGAGAGCACGGCGTCTGCCGGCCGCCGAGGGGCGGAGGTGCTCCCGAGGAGTAGGAGATAGTGTATTGAAGGTGTGCAGGAGCTGGTCCAGGACGTGCGCTCTCCCCCGGGGTGCTGAGGTGTGCAGCTGGCTCTCCGTGAGACCATGATCCCGGCCAGGCTGGTGTCCTGGGGGCCCCGGGCTGCACAGCGTCCCAGTGGAAAGGAACTAGCTACCCGCACTCAGTGACCCCATTCCTTGGCATGTGTCTCTCACTCAGGGGTAGTTTTTTTTGTTTGTTTTTTTTTTAAAGATTTTATTTATTCATTTGAGACACAGAGATACAGAGACAGAGAGAGAGCACGAGCAGGGAGAAAGGCAGAGGGAGAGGGAGAAGCAGGCTCCTCGCTGAGCCAGGAGCCCGATGTGGGGCTCGATCCCAGGACTCTGGGATCATGACCCGAGCCGAAGGCAGACGCTTAACCGACTGAGCCACCCAGGCGCCCCTCACTCAGGGGTAGTTTTAATCTCAGTATCTTACAAAGCAGCTTGAGCACCATTGTGGTGAGGTTCACACACATTTTCCACTCCCTGCACAGAGCGCCACGATGCCCTGTATGTGGTGGGGGCGCTGGACGAAGCGATGGAGCTGCGGGGGATGAGGTATCACCCGATAGACATTGAGACCTCAGTCATCAGAGCCCATAAAAGCGTCACAGAATGGTGAGTAGTGGGTGGGCATTTGCACCCAGCTGCCAGTGACCAGGCCGGCGAGGGCCCTTGGGTTCATCCTCCCTCCCTGGTCCATGTGGTTGGCTGTGCTGCTGGTGGGGCTGGCCTGGGGGCCCCGAGCTCACTCGGTGCCTTTACATGGTGGTAAAGGGTGCAAAGAGGCTCCACACCGTTAACTGTAGGTTTGTTCGTTCATTTGGCCCCAGAGCTGGCAGGGACCTGATGTGATCTCGAAGCTCAGGAACCCCAAGGGAGGCACATTCTGAAATCGCCCATGAGTAGTCCTTCCTGGTGGGTAGATGGGCCTGAGTTGTTCATTGCCCCTTGTGAGCTGATTACAGGCTAGTTATTTGTTGCCATTTATGGGACCTGGACACGGGCGGCTCGGCAGCCTGGAAGAGAGAAGAGAGAGTTTGCGAACCCACGCGTGGCCCTGTGCTTCCAACGTGGTGACGTCCCTCCTCACCCTGAGGCTGCTGGAGCTGCAAGTGGACAGGAGCTGGGATCCCTGGAGAGACTGCAGCCCAGAGACGGCACAGGGCTACCTCAGTTTCCAGGCCACTAGCTGTACATACCGATTACAGCCTCCCGGTCTGTAGTTTTAAGAAAATAACTTAGACTGGTTTGTCTTGCCTACTGCAAACATTTTCCATCTGGTTGCAAAGGGCTGTTTCCACCTTAAAGACCTGTGACGGGGACTCCCTGCCGCCGCCTGTGGGTTTCTGTTCCAGGATTCGAGTTTTTGTTCTAAGCCCTGCTGTGGCCTCACCTGATGCGCGTGGGGCCTCGCACTCACCTCGCCTCACATGTGCACCCATAGTTCCATCCTGCGGGGCTCTGGTCCTTCAGAAACCGCCCAGCACAAACTGCTCTGTTGTTCTTCCTGCTCCTTCTCACCTTCCCTGCCCGACCTGGGCGCCTCCTCCAGCGCACAACCTCGGTTACTTCGCACCAAGGCGGAAGGCAGACACTCACGTCCCTCCATGTGGCTGTTTCAGGGTGGCACAGTCCAGCTAACCAAATCTTGCCCTTCTCATCCGTTGTCTCCAGGGTTGGACATCTGTGGCCCTAGGAAAACAATGCTCATCCAGCCCATCACTCCCTGGCAAACCCCCTCCTCCATCAAATACAGAAACCCCGGTTCCTGATACTGTATCATAAGCGTCAGGTGCTATAATAAAATTATACCGCAAGTGGCTAATATACATGTAAAATCTGTGATATCACAAACTCAGTATGGGCTCACTTGGGCCACACAGAGCAATGTTTTAGTGTCATAAAGTGTTCTTTTATGGGAATTTGGCACCAGCGCATCTTGCGAACGGACCTTGGCAGGACTGTTCCCTTAGGTACACACTGATCACAGCAAACTCGAGAAGCAGTAATCTGTTGAACACATTCTCCAATATTTCCCTTCCACATTAACGTATATATTGGTCATACTAAACAAAACGTGCGGGTTTTTTTCTGAATAGACATACCCATACAGTTTTAGAAAACTGTAGTGAGTTTCCCAAAGAAAGGTTGGAAACCTGCCTCCTAGACCCTTCTGTGCGTCTGGCTGCAGATGCCAGCAACCCACTGCAGGCCCCTGGAGCCTGGCCCCCACCTCCCACGCCTCTTCTGCCCTGGACGCTTCTGACCGCCTCAGCCAGCAGACCACGGGCACCAGGAGCAGAGCCTGTTAAGGCCCTATAACCACCCCCATTTAAAGACCAACCTTATAAACTGCAGGAGGCTTAAAGTGTAAAGTACTGAGTTTAGGCTCCCACAGATTGGCCCGACCAAATCTTCTGGGTGACCCTCCACTGAAAGATCCCAAATAAAATGCTTCCAGATGAATCTCTGATGTTCTGGAGGATCTTTCCCCCACACAGGTCACCTCTTGCTGCCTGACACTCCTTCCAGACTCAGTGCTTCAGACAGCAGCACGTTGTTGGGCCCCCATGTCTGCAGTTGACCGCCGGGTTGTCTGGCCCCAGTGTGACTGGGGCCCATGGTCAGCCAGGCACCAAGCTGGTGGCTCTCCAAGTTTCTCACCCTCCCTCGACGTCCCCCGTCCTGCTGTGGCAGAGGGAGGTCAGGACCGGCCCCAGAGCCCCAGGGGCTGTCCGGCCTCTGCTAACTTACCGCTCACCAAGCCCAAGGCCAGGACTCCACCTTAGGGGCCTGGTGTGCACATGGTGGGGCTTCCGTGGCACCGCGTGCCCCTTGGCCGCAGCTGGGAGCAGAGGGCAGGGCCGTGTCAGGGTGCTGCCTGGCACGGAGATCCCCTGCGTGCGCGGCGGCCCCCGTGAGAGCCGGCCGGTAGAAAACCCTAACCACAGGAGTGTGTGCAGCCACCTACTGAGTGAAAAGCCATGGGCTCAGAGAGACCGTCAATGTGCAGGCAGATCAGAAAAGAACCAGATGGCACTTCTTGAAAAGAAAACGAAATTGTTACATAAACACCTCACGGCATAGTGATGATTTTTTACTCTCTTGCAGCGCTGTGTTCACCTGGACCAATTTGTTGGTGGTGGTGGTTGAGCTTGATGGGTCGGAGCAAGAAGCCTTGGACCTGGTCCCCTTAGTGACCAACGTGGTTCTCGAGGAGCACTACCTGGTGGTGGGGGTCGTGGTCGTGGTGGACATCGGTGTCATCCCCATCAACTCCCGGGGAGAGAAGCAGCGTATGCACCTGCGGGATGGGTTTTTGGCAGACCAGCTAGATCCCATCTATGTGGCCTACAACATGTAGTCTCGTCTCTGGTCCCGTAGACTTTTCTAGGAAAGTAAACGTTTTTCTCAGTGTCACTCAAGTTTGCAGACATGAGGGCCACATTCGCCAGAATGGAGCCTTTGTTCACGCGGTGGTGAGACTTTCCACAGCAGTCCTGATTGGCATGGGGGTGAAATGTGAAATGTGAATTTACCACTGAAGTTTGCTCAGAAGGACTTTGGATTACTGCCTTCAGTTTGTTGGAAAAACCCATTTCAAAACTTTCTTTTCTTTTTTTTTTAATTATTGGATAATAAGTGCTTTCTTCGTAAATGTGGTATTTTGTTAAGCCAAAATAGCAATTAAAAAAATATTCTGCCCTCCAGATGGGTTCTTTTAAACAATTTATGTAGTGTGACAAAGAATTGTTTTCTCTGTTTAATGTGTCATGAAATCTTAATGACATGGACCTTGTTACTAATTTAAGCCATTGCTAGATTTCATCCTTTTAGGAAAGTTTGTTGAGGTACGAGAAAACCTTCCAAATAGCACCTTCCGATTAGATTTTAGCAGCTTTCTTTGTCAGAAATGTGCTGGATAAACAAAGGCTAACATACGGCCTTTGAAGTTAGCATAGAATGAGAAGAAATTATAAATAAGGTGTATTTCGGCAACTCTCTTGCAGATATCTTTGTACTAAACTAAAAAGATAAAATAAGTTAACTTCTTCATATGTAATTATGTACAAAACGTTTAATTTATTTTGATCTCTTTAGAAGTATAAAAGAGAAAAACATTCAAGAACATTAAAGTCTTGTAATGTTTGCTAATATAAAAAAGTGTTGTATTATCTTGCGTGGATAGTATCACAACAAATATATATATATGAAATATAAATTCACTAATGAACAAAGGAGATTTTAAAGTTTAAAATGCAGAACCTGTCACTTGCATGGTGTCCCCTCCACTGTACTGTAGATAAAGCGAGATTCTCTCACACCCACTTTGCTGATGCGAGCAATCCCAGATTGCCGGTAGCCCGGTCTAAATGTTTCTTCTAGAACCAGAGACCAGCAAGTGAAATTATTGCCATCTCGAAGTTGGGGAAGGAATTTGAGGCGAAATGTGCACTATTTTCCCTTTGCTGCGGGGGCAACGGTGAGCGGTCTGTGCCAGTGTGTGCTTACGACACTGAGCGGACATTAGGGAAGGCAGGTGCTGAGTAGCACTGCTCTCTTAGCTGCAAGAAATCCTTGTTGTTCATCCTTTTTGTTAATGTCACCCTTTTTGGTCCTTGGTATGAAAAGGAGTGCTTTTATGGTCATTTGCACCGGGTTGTGTTGATTCCCCTCAGATGGCATTGTATGGAGTGGACAGACTGTCCAGAACAGCTTTAAGGGAAAAGACTCACATAGGATACCGTCACCTCAGCCAGCTCTCTGGGGTTCCCCCGCCCAGAGCTCTGGGGCTCCACCCTCATGAGCTGCCCCGGGACTCCTCACAGAGCCACTGGCTGGAGCGAGAAAGCCTCCCAGCTGCCTTCATTTCACCACCTGTGGATGACACGTTTCTGATTTCCGTCTCTCGCTGCTGCTGCCGCCTCACACACCTTCCGATTTCCACGTCTCATCTGTACACTCCTCGATCGAAATGGCCCATCTGTGTCCAGGCAAGAAGAGGTATCCGCTGTCCAAGCGTGATCTATCTTATAACTGCCCCAATATGACCCTGCAGTGGCTCTCGTTGCTAGAAATGCATGACCAAGATTGTTGCTGGGCAAACCTTAGAGTCTCTTTTCATCATATTGTAGGCAATGTCTTCATCTGCCTTTGCTGTATGCGCCAGCAGTAAGCCCTTTGCTAAAAGAGTTTTGTTTGACTTCCGAGATCCAAGGCTAATTGTTTTTTAAAAATTTTAAGTGGCATTTTTTTTAATTTGTCTGCATGTGGGGTGCATCCTTCCATCTCCACAAATTATTTGATTTTTAAGATATTGTTTGACTTCATTGCTGTGTGTGAATATTCTCTACATGCTTCAGATACACATTCCTACAGTCTTCTGCTTCCTAAAGGGGAAAAAACCCACCACACACAGAAAAAAAGATGTTTTCTTACACACACCCACCTTGTTTAAGGGGAAGGAGGTTTAAGGTTTCCGGTAAGATACTGACTAGGAAACACAGCTACGGGATAACTTGTGAGGTCTAGCTGATGTCGGAAGCAAACAACAAATCAGGTATCACTTCCAATATGACCTTCACCTTCACCATGTCAGCTTCACGTGCAAGACGGGGCGGTTGTGAAAGTGGTTAGTGACGTCCTTGTCATCTCTCATGGTAGAGTTGAGGTCCAAAGGGTTGGGGGCTGGGATCGAAGGTCATTTGTGCAAGAAAAAGGAAAGGAAACCCGTTTCAGCAATAAAGAAGGATTGTTCTGTATTAGAAATTGTGCTGTAGATAAATCATTCATGAGAATGTAACAATGTTTGTCTTGTGACCTTGTGCTTTTGAAGTCAGACAAAACCGTGTAATCAACTTGCACAAAGAAGGGTACACAATGAACATTGAAACACAGACCTAACCCAACAGGGCGGCTTCCTCATGGTGCTTGTTTATTATATATATTTAATCCTGCTTGACACTTTACCCAAGGGAAACTGCCCCTTTTATCAGTTGAATGTTAGCAGCGTTATTTCATAGAGTGTGGTGACTGGTTAGAGAAATTCATGTACTCAACCAATCACGGTTTCAAACAAAATTTTTATGTGCAAAGGACGGCAACCTTCTCGTATGTTAAACCACCAGTAAGCTTTGTACATCTGTGATAACGCCTGTTTTATATTCAAATGAACAAATAAAAGCTTTTATTTTTGTTGCTCTGAAAATAGCAGTTTCTTAATTGGTCCCCTGGAAAACTGTCTGGGACAGCTTCAATCCCAGGAAGGAAGTGACTCCTGCAGGGAAATAGGAAATGTATCTGACTCTGTTTACATAATTTGTTGCATTACTTATTAGTACAGATAAATCATACTTTGAACAATGTTTAAATTTTGATGTGGGCATTTATTGCTTAAAAAATTCCTATGGCAACAAATGTTTTGTGAAATGTTTTTTTTAATTCTTTTAAATATATCTAAATATATTTGTTCACATTTGCTGCAAGTGTACAGATTCTTGGTAAATTTGGGGGACAAAGAGGAAGCCTGAGTCCTGTGTGCCAATACTTTGTCAGCCGTGTGACAGGAAACCTCTGCATGTCAGGAAGTAGGCCTAGCTGTCTATTCCAACCCAAATTATCTTTGCTCGTTTGACAACCTTAAAAGCTCTGTCTTTTGCCCAAGATCTGAGAATTCTTATAGGTTTGTCTCCTGGAAAGCAGTACAACCTTCAGCCTAAGGGTTATCAGAAAATGAATTGTGTACACATGAAAATGATTAGCACCCAGATCTGCACCCCCAGGTTACCAGGCTTAGCCGAACACCTGCGGGTGAGAAGCCCCGGAGCACCCCGGCCGGCTGAGGACGGCGCCCCGGGAGCCCGGGATCGGGCGGTGCCGGGGACCCGCAGACACGCCCACGGCCCCAAGGCAGCCCTGCTTCCCATAGCGCATGCGCGCGTGCGGGACTTGCAACCTCGGGCGCCTTGCTGCGCTCGCCCCTGCACCACGCTGGCTTCCCGGACGCGGCTGGCATCGGCTTGGTGGCAGCTCGGTCGTCTCCCTGTGTGGTTATCTGCCCCGCAAGGTCCTGGGCGCGCTGGCGGGCGGTCCATGCACCTGAGGAGAGGCGAGGGGCGCGCCCTGGCCCCCCCTCTTGCGCGCCCAGTGCCCCTGGGAACCCGAGGCCCGCCGTCGCGCCGCCTCTCCGGCTTCCAGGCTGAGTCTGGGAACCGAGTGGCGCGCAGGGCCGAGCTCGGCGCCCGACTCCGGCCGGCAGGGGTACGCGCGATGCGTGAGCCTGCTGCACACGTGGCGTTCAGCGGGGGTGGTGAGTGGGGATGGCAGGGACAGCAGGCTTCCGCCGCTGCGTCTGAGGCTTCGTGGTGCTTTGGGTTTGGTTTGGATTTACTGCCCCAGCTGCAAAGACCTCTGGGCGAACGAGTAACTCGTGCAGACCGGCCGACAGGCCTTCCCGCGCCAGGGTTCCATTCTTGCTTCGTGTCTGCACAAGGCCTGCCCAGCAGAGGCGGAAGGGTAGAACGCCCTAGGAGTTGGGTGGAGGACGATTTCCTCATCGTCCGCCCTGTTCTCAGGAGCGCGAGCAAGACAGCACCTGTGTTCCCCTGGGTGTGGCAGCGAGCCCAGGTGCAGGTGCAGGTGCCGCTACTCCAGAAGGCAGAGGCTGGCCAGTGAGAAGGAACAGCACTTTTTCTGAGTGTCCCCCAGTGCCTGGCAGCAGGCGTTCGGTGAGCACCGGCTGAATGAAGGACCTCGTCGCGGCTAAGCGGTATCAGGGTCGCTGGGAGCAGAGGGCTTGAAGCCCTTTGGGACATAGATGCTAGACAGACAGTAGGAGCTACTGGAAACAGGAGGAACGTTGCTTATTTTCCTAACAGGGAAGATGCCAGTGAATCCTGATAGCCACTCAGGCTTTGTAGCCGAACTTAGGAATTCTAATGACCCATTGTTGGGGCCCAAGTATCCCCGCCGCTTGACAAATGACCGGAAACATCAGAAAGAGGATAAAGGAAGACGATGGGAAAGGGGGAAGGAGTTAGAAAAAAGCGATGCGGTTAGCGAGGGGATCGTTTACTCGGCAGACAGCGGCACGTTAGGAAGACCTCTGACATGGTAGCGCAGTAGAAATGGGAAGTGGGAAGACCCGGCGAGAGCGTGAGGGACACGGGAAGGAGCCGGGTCTGCGTGGACCTCGGTGATCAGAGCCTGGGCAGAGTCTCCCAGCCCTTGCATGCCTAGGACAGAACACGGTGGCGGGAAATGTTCGCCGCTGTCACGGCCTTGTGAAGGGAATGTTGGGGCCACGGGGGGCAGGGAGCGACCTAGACGATGCATCCTGCCTGCCTTTACTGCAGCGAAACCTCAAGAGGACCGTGTCCGGATCTGCCCGTGAACAGACCTCCGGGGCCTGCCCAGGGGTGTCTGTGCCTCGGAAGCCTGAGATGGGGCAGTGTGGGTCCGGAGTTGCCCCGCCCCCACCGGCTTCCCCTGGGGACGTTTCTGCAAGGGGCCAGAGACACCCCCTTGTCTTGTTGAGTGACACTTGGTGAGTTGCTGGCCCATGGCTATGCTTCCTTGATCCACTATCAAAGGAGACATTTCCCCAGTGTCTCCCTCCTCAGACCCACCTGGCAACGGCAGATTGCCCCTGACCATGACCAGACAGGCTTTCCATTGAGGATGGGTAGCACCAAAAGTTTACAAGACTGAGAACCTGAGGTCCCTGGCTTGTGTGGTCTGTGCCTAGTGCCAAACAAGCAGGGAATTCTCAAAAACATGCTGTTTTCACCATCAAGAGGAGCTACTGGCTACTGAGCGTGCATCACAGGCTTTCGAGAGTTGGTTATCTCTGGTCATTGTAACTAACCCAGATGGTCACTCCAACAGCTTCCCAGACTGACAACAAGTGAAGCTCTTCCACCAGCACTGTGGTTCCTGCAGACGACCGTGGGCTCTGAGGGTGGAGTTGGCTATTGTCCATAGGTTTGAGGGATGCTTTTGGTCAGAACTAAGTCGTGAATCTTAGGGGGCAGTGATGCCTGAAAGATAACAAGACGCACCAGGTGTGGGTGCCTCTTGGCAACACCCCAGCTGGGGTTCAAGCAGATCTTTGCCAGCCTTCCTGGGCAGGCAGTCAATATTTCTGTGAAGGGCCGGATGTCTTCTGGCTCAGCCACCGTTTCTGATGGTGTGACACAAACGCAGCTCTCAGGTAAGTGGGCAAGACTCCAGTCCAATAGAACTGTATTTATGGACACAGAAATTTGCATTTTGTGTAACTTCCTTTTCACAAAATACTATTCTATTGACTTTTTCAATTATTTAGAAGTATAAGTGCTATATTTAGCTTTTGGGTTCTACAAATAGCAACCCAATTTGGCCCCGAGGTCATAGTTTGCTGATTCTTGTTCTAAGGTACAAAGTAGTAAGACAAACTTTTGAGAATTAACTTTGATTCTGACTTTTCCTTCAAGAGGAATTAGTTTCTGAGTCTGATTATTTGGTCTTCAAAAAATTTAATGTTCCAAATTCTGTATCATTCCCTTATCAACAAATATTTGAGCACCAGCCATTTGTGGTTGCTGTGATAAAGTAAAGGAGCCCCACGACTCTGAATTTTGGGTCTAGCAGAGACTGAGGCATGAGCTGGTCCCCAGTTCCACGCTACTCAGAGACTCAGGTTTCGTCTTGGTTGCACACAGAGGAGGTCACATAAGCTTTGCTGTCTCTAAAAAGAAGGGGTAAGACTAGATTGTCTCAAAGATCTCATTTCCCCTACACACACAATTCTTTTAACTCATCTTCTGACTAAAATATGATGGGGAAGTCGAGGACTCATTTATCTCTGTTTCCCTATTACTCCTTGTAACAAGCCCGCCTCCAGACACCAGAGCTCTCCTGGAGCGCTGGGACTGCTCCGACAGAAATTGATTTTTAATTCTCAAAGCAAACGCAGAGGGTCACTGAAGACATGCTTTGGGTTGTTTGGGACATTTTTTTGCTCGTACAGTGGTTACACAAGGGTGACCATGTCAGGTTGGTGGCGTCATGGCTAGTAAGAGATAAGCCCAACATGTGGCTCTCTCTCTCCCAGTCAACTCTCCTCTTTTCTTAACTCAGGAGTAGGGGTGTTGGGGGTCCCGTACTGAACAGAATCCTCCAGTGCTCTAATTTCCTAAAACAGCAACAAAATCCCCCAACTGTCAAGATGCTTTGTAAACAGCAAAGCCCAGAAGTGCTCATAGCACCTAATTGATAATCTCTCAGCAGAGGCGACCCTGTTTGCTGGTAGTTCCTAACTCTGTCGAATGTTTAAGGACATGTGGAGAAGCACTTGAGAAGAAGCTCTTTTAAGAGCCCCCACGCTCTTGTGTAATGTGAACAGTTAAACCCTCCATTTGGTTTGTTTAAAGTCAGATATTCAGGTATTAATATGGTCAGTATTTTGTGTAAAAGGAGCATGTGAAAGGATGACCTGTGAGGGATGATTTTCTACAGAAAGCTCCTTTTCCCCCATTGCCACCTCTTTGTTTTTTCCAGTCCGTCTTTTCAGACATCTCTATGAACTAGATCCTCAGTGCAACTCAGCCATGGGCTTCAAGGACGCCTTGCTGCTCAGAGAATGAGGTCAGTAAGTCCCACGCACTTAAGGAGTTCCTACTGTGTTTTAGAGCACTTGGGTGGGTATAGATATGGGGATCCAGGAGTCACAGAATTGCCAATGACAACAATCTAGTTAGGGAAATAAAGCTAGGAAACGAGAAATGGACTAGCACTATGTGTGTGGGTGTGCGGACCTCCCCTTGAAATGATACAGTTAGGCAAGGGAAAGAAGAGAAAAAGATCACTGCTGTCTGCCATCAGTATCCCACAATTTACCACATGGGCATTTAGGAAAACCTTTTTTTTTTTTCATTTTTGAAAAAACATAACTTTTAGAAATGTTTGATTTTTATAATATAGTTGACATACAATGTTCTATTAGTTTCAGGTGCACAGCAGAGTGATTTGACCACAGTGAGTGTAGTTACTGTGACCATACAAAATTACTGTAATATTATTGACTAAATTCCCTATGCTGTACTTTTCATTCCCCTGATTTATTTGTTTTATAACTGGATTTTTGTACCTTTTAATCCCCTTCACCTATTTCACCCATCCCCCCACCACCCCCCTGTGAACCACAAGTTGTCTGTATTTATGACTATGTTTCTGTTTGGTTTGTTCATTTATTTAGTTTATTAGATTCCACATAGAAGTGAAATTATATAGTATTTGTCTTTAACTTATTTCACTTAGCTGAATACCCTGTAGGTCCATCCATGTTGTTACAAATGGCAAGATCTCATTTTTTATGGCTGAGTAATATTCCTGTGTGTGTAGTGTGTGTGTGTGAGTGTGTGTGTGTGTGATCTTCTTTATCCATTCATCTGCTGGTGGACACTTAGGCTGCTTCCACACCCAATACTGTAGTAAACATAGGGTGCATATATCTTCTTGTACTAGCATTATTGTTTAACCAGTAGTGGAAATACTAGATCTGGTGGTAGTTCTATTTTTAATTTTTTGAGGAACCTCTGTACTGTTTTCCACATTCCTGCCAACAGTGCATGAGGGTTCCCTTTTCTCCAAATCCTCGCCAATGCTTGTTATTTCTTGCCTTTTTGATACTATCCATTCGGATAGATACGAGGTGATATCTCATTGTGGTTTTGATCTGCATTTCCCCGATAAGTGGTGATGAGCATCGTTTCATGTGTCTCTTGGCCACCTGTACATCTTCTTTTGAAACTAACACTCAGGTCCTCTGTCCGTTTTTAATTGGATTATTTTTTGTTGACTTGTATGAGTTCTTTATATATTTTAGATGTTAACTTTTATTGGATCTATCGTTTGCAGATATTGTCTCCCATTCAATAGGTTTACTTTTTGTTTTGTTGATGGTTTCCTTTGCTGTGCAAAAGCTTTTTATTTTGCTGTAGTCTCATTCATTTATTTTTGCTTCTGTTTTCCTTCCCTGAGGAGATAGGTCCATAAATATGTTGCTAAGGCTGCTTTCCAAAAGATAACTTCCTGTGTTTTCTTTTAGGAGTTTTATGGTTTCAGGTCTCACATTTTGGTCTTTAATCCATTTTGAGTTTATTTTTGTGTATGTTGTAAGAAAGTGGCCCCATTTTATCCTTTTGCATATGGCAATCCAATTTTCCCAACACTATTTATTGAAGAAACTGCCTTTTGCCCCAGTGTATTCTTGCCTGCTTTGTTGTATATTAATTGACCATATAAGCATGGGCTTATTTTGAGGGGATCTCTATCCTGTTCCACTGATGTGTGTCTATTTTTGTGCCAGCGGCATACTGTTTGATTACTGTAACTTTGAAGTATATCTTGAAATCTGGAATTGTGATACCTCCAGCTGTGTTCTTCTTTCTCAAGATGCTTTGGTTAGAAAGGGTCTTTTGTGTCCATACAATTTTAGGATTATCTGTTCTGGTTCTGTGAAACATAGTATTGTATTTTGAAAGGGATTGCATTAAATCTGTAGATTGCTTTGAGTAGTATGGACATTTTAACAATATTAATTCCTCTAATCTATGAGCATGATATATCTTTCCATTTGTGTTGTCTTCAATTTCTTTCATTAATGTCAGAGTTGTCAGAGTATAGGTCTTTCATTCCCTTGGTTAACTTTATTCCTAGATATTTAATTCCTTTTGGTACAACTGTGAATAGGATTGTTTTCTTAATTTCTCTTTGAGTTATTTTGTTACTAGTGTATAGAAACACAACAGATTTCTGTATGTTAATTTTGTATCCTGCAACCTCATTGAATTCATTTATTCTAATATAGTTTTTTGGTGGAGACTTTAGTAAGGATTTCTACATATATATCATCTGCAAATAGAGACAGTTTTCCTTTTGCCTTTCCAATTGGATGCCTTTTATTTCTTTTTTCTCTTTTAAAAACAGTTGATTTTTTGAGACCCTCCCTGAAGAGCTGGACCTCCCTGAAGAGGACACTACGTGACCTCTTCTTCATAAAGTCATTACTTTCATGAGCCAGAAACATAACTGGCTTTTCTTTTTTTTTAATTTTTTATTGTTATGTTAATCACCATACATTATGTCATTAGTTTTTGATGTAGTGTTCCATGATTCATTGTTTGTGCATAACACCCAGTGCTCCATGTAGAACGTGCCCTCTTTAATACCCATCACC
>NC_138373.1:36154740-36179004 GCF_054177405.1 Leptonychotes weddellii | reverse complement strand
ATTAATAAAAGAAAGAACAAGAACCATATGATACTCTCAATAGATGCAGAAAAAGCATTTGACAATGTACAGCATCCTTTCTTGATTAAAACTCTTCAGAGTGTAGGGATAGAGAGTACATACCTCAATATCATAAAAAGCCATCTATGAAAAACCCACAGCGAGTATCATTCTCAATGGGGAAAAACTGAGAGCTTTCCCCCTAAGGTCAGGGACGCGGCAGGGATGTCCACTATCACCACTGCTATTCAACATAGTAGTCCTAGCCTCAGCAATCAGACAACAAAAAGAAATAAAATGCATCCGAATTGGCAAAGAAGAAGTCAAACTCTCACTCTTTGCAGATGATATGATATTTTATGTGGAAAACCCAAAAGACTCCACCCCGAAACTGCTAGAACTCATACAGGAATTCAGTAAAGTGGCAGGATAGAAAATCAATGCACAGAAATCAGTGACATTCCTATACACCAACAACAAGATAGAAGAAAGAGAAATTAAGGAGTCAATCCCATTTACAATTGCACCCAAAACCATAAGATACTTAGGAATAAATCTAACCAAAGAGGCAAAGAATCTGTACTCGGATAGTATGGATATCTTAACAATATTTGTTCTTCCAGTCCATAAGCATGAAATGTCTTTCCAGTTGTGTTGTCTTCAACTTCTTTCATCAGTGTTTTATAGTTTTCAGAATACAGATCTTTTACGTCCTTGGTTAAGTTTATTCCTAGGTATTTATTATATTTGCTGCGATTGTAAGTGTGATTGTTTTGTTACTTTCTCTTTCTGCTACTTCATTATTAGTGTATAGAACTACAACAAACTTTTGTATATTGATTTTTTTTTATCCTGCAACTTTACTGAATTCCTTTATCACTAGTCTTTAGACTTTAGTCTTTGGTAGAGCCTTTAGAGTTTTGTATACATAGTATCATGTCATCTGCAAATAACGAAAAATTTACTTCTTCCTTACCAATTTGGATGTCTTTTACTTCTTTTTGTTGTGTGATTGCCATGGCTACGACTTCTAGTACTTCGTTGAATAAAAGAGATGAGAGTGGGGGTGCCTGGGTCGCACAGTTGGTTAAGAGACCCATTCTTGGTTTCAGCTCAGGTCATGATCTCAGGTTTGTGAAATCAAGCCCCGAGTCAGGATTCACGCTCAGTGGTGGGTTTGCTTGAGATTCTCTCTCTCCCTCTCCCCCCCGACCCCACCAAACCCTTTCTGTTCATCAGAGATGTTGGCCTGTAGTTCTCTTTTTGGTAATGTCTTTATCTGGTTTTGGTATCAGGGTAATGTTGGCCTCATAGAATGAATTTGGAAGTTTTCCTTCTTTTACTATTTTTTGGAATAGTTTGAGAAGAATAGGTATTAAGTCTTCTTTAGATGTTTGGTAGAATTCACCTGTGAAGTCATCTGGTCCTGGACTTTTGTTAGGAGGTTTTGTTGTTGTTGTTTTGTGGTTTTGGGGTTGTTTTGCTTTTTTACTGATTCTGTTTCATTCCTGGTAATTACTCTATTCATGTTTTTTTCTTTCTTCCTGATTGAGTTTGGGGAGGTTATATGTTTCTAGGAATTTTTTTATTTCTTCTAGGCTGTCCAATTTGTTGGCATATAATCTTTTATAATATTCTCTAATGATCCTTTATATTTCTATGGTGTTGGTTGATATTTCTCCTCTCTCATTAGTGATTTTGTTTATTTGAGTCCTCTCTCACTTTGTTTTTTTGATGAGTCTGGCTAAAGTTTTATCAATTTTATTGGTCATTTCAGAAAACCAGCTCCTGGTTTCATTGATCTGTTGTTGTTTCTATTTCACTTATTTCTGCTCTAATATTTTTGTTTGTTATTTTTCTAGCTCCTTTAGGTGTAGGGTTAGGTTATTTGAGATTTTTCTTGCCTCCTGAGGTAGGCCTGTATTGCTATAATCTTCCCTCTTGGAATAGTTTTTGCTTTATCCCAAAGGTTTTAGACCATCTTGTTTTCAGTTTATTTGTCTCTGTGTACTTTTTGAGTTCCTCTTGATTTCTTGGTTGACCCCTTCATTGTTTAGTAGCATGTTATTTAACCTCCATGTATTTATGTTCTTTCCAGATTTTTTTCTTGTGGTTGATTTCTAGTTTCATACCATTGTGGTCAGAAAAATTGTGTGATAGGACTTCAGTCTCGGATTTGTTGTGACTTGTTTTATGGCCTAACATGATCTATTCTGGAGAATGTTCCATATGAACTTGTAAAGAATGTGTATTTTGCTGTTCTGGGTTGGAATGTGCTGAATATATCTGTTAGAGCCATCTGGTCCAATGTGTCATTTAAAGCCACTGTTTCCTTGTTGATTTTCTGTTTGGATTATCTATCCATTGATGTAAGTGAGGTGTTAAAGTCCCCTCCTGTTTTTGTATTCCTATTGATTACTTTATGTTTGTTAATAGTGGCTTTATGTATTTGGGTGTTCCATATAAGTATTGCTACTGTAGCTTTCTTTTCACTTCCATTTGCATGATAAATATTTTTCCATCCCTTCACTTTGGATGTACATGTGTCTTTGGGTCTGAAATTAGCCTCTTGTAGGCAGTATATAGATGGGTCTTGCATTTTTTTTTTTTTTTATCATTCAGTCACCGTATGTCTTTTAATTGGAGTATTTAGTCCATTTACATTTGAAGTAATTATTGATAGGTATGTACTTACTGCCATTTTGTTACTTGTTTTAGGGTTGTTTTTGTAGTTCTTCTCTGTTTCTTTCTTCTCTTTCTGTCTTGTTGTTTGATGGCTTTCTTTAATGATATGTTTGCATTCCCTTCTCTTTATTTTTTGCATATCTATTATAGGTTTTTGATTTGTGGTTACCATTAGGTTTTTTTTTTTAAGATTTTATTTATTGTTATATGCAAACAATGAATCATGGAACACTACATCAAAAACTAATGATGTAATGTATGGGGATTAACATAACATAATAAAAAAAAAAGGCAAAAAAATAAAGATTTTTTTAATTTATTTATTTGACAGAGAGAGAGCATAAGTAGGCAGAGAGGCAGGCAGAGGGAGAGGGAGAAGCAGGATCCCCACTGAGCAGGGAGCCCGATGTGGGACTCGATCCCAGGACCCTGGGATCATGACCTGAACCAAAGGCAGCCGCTTAACCGACTGAGCCACCCAGGCGCCCCATCCATTAGGTTTATATGTAACACCTTATGCATATAACAGTCTCTGTTAAGTTGATAGTCACTCAAGTTTGACCCCATTCTAAAAGCACTAAAATTTTACCGCCTCTCTGCCATGTTTTGTGTATATGCTATTATACTTTACATCCTTTTATTTTGTGACTCCCTTGACTGATTTTTATAGATATACTTGATTTTACTTTTTTGTGTTTTAACCTCCACATGTTTTGTAAGTGATTAATCTACTACTTTTATTATGTTTATATGTACCTGTGAAATTTTTTTCCTTTCTGGGGCTGCCATGGGCTTGAGTTGGGTGAGACCAGTTATTTGGCAGAGAGGCAGTGGCACTGAACTGCAGGGTGCCCTCCCTGTATTGTCCCCTGAGAGGCTTTCATTTGTGGGTGGAGCCTGCCGTCAGACCAGATGTCTGCCCCTAGCATACTGGTAGGGCTGCAGTTGAAGTGGTACATGTGTTTATCTTCTTGTCTCTACAGAGAAGGAGTCACTTTGGAATGGTCCTTTCCACTTTCAGGGCTGCTTGCTTTGAATGGACTCCTACAGAGTGAGGTGCATTGGATAGGGTGGATCCACAGAAGAATGCTGGCTCAGGGCACACTCTTAGCAAACCTAGGTGGGGAGTATTGGTGCTGGTTCCTGCAGGTGTCCATGTATCTAGGTTGTAGTGGGGAGAGAAATGGCACCCAACAGCTCTTTTGTTCTTGGAGAAATCTAGAAATCCCTGCCCCTCCTGTGCACAATCTGAGATTAGTAAATAAATCTTCCTATGTGCCTCACGGTTTTTCACACTGCTCCTTCTGTGCTACAGCTCAGTGGGGTTGTTTGTTATGCTGTCTTTTTAAGGGCAGGGACTCAGTTTCCTATTGCGCTCTATGTCTCCCAGAGCCAAGCCCACTGAATTTTAAAGTTCCGAACGTTAAGCCTTATTGATGGTAAAAACTCATGAAGTTAAGCCTCTCTGGTTTTCAAAGCCAACTCTGATGAGGATTCATCTTCCTAGTGTGGGTCCCCTATGCCTGTGGTGCCTGGTGTGGGGTCTACTCTACCCTCTCCATGCCTGCAGTGTCCCTCCCTCCTGTGGACATTCCTGCAGGTCATTTTGGTCCCAACCACATCCTTGCCCTTTTTACCCTCTTTGATGTGGCCTCTTCTCTACAGTTAGCTGTGGAGAGTCTTTTCTGACAGTCTCCAGGTCTTTTTTTGGGTGATTTACACTGATGTGGATGTTATCTAGGTTTATCTGTGGGATGAGGTGAGCTTAGGATCCTCCTGCTCTGCCATCGTCCCTGGAAGGTTTGCATTTTATTTCTTTTTCTTGTCTGATTGCTGTGGCTAGGACTTCCAGTACTGTGTTATATAAAAGTGGTAAGAATGGACATCTTTGTCTTGTTCCTGATCTTATAGGAAAAGCTAAGTTTTTCACCATTGAGTATGATTGTTAGCTGTGGGTTTGTCCTATATGATGTTGATTATGTTTTTGTATGTTTCCACTAAGCCCACTTTGTTGACAAGTTATACCATGAATGGATGTTGAATTTTGTCAAATGCTTTTTCTGCATCTATTGAGATGATCATTTCGTTTTTATCCTTCGTTTTGTTAACGTGATGTATCATACTGGTTGATTTTTGGGTGTTTGACTGTCTTTGCATCCCTGGAATAAGTCCCATTTGATTGTGGTGAATGATTTTTTTAATGTATTGCTGAATTCATTTTGCTAATATTTTCTTGAGGATTTTTGCATCTTTGTTCAGGATATTGGTCTATAGTTTTACTTTTTTGTATTGTCTTTGGTTTTGCAACGGTATACTGGCCTCATAGAATGAATATGAAAGGTTTCCATCCTCTTCTGTGTTGGAATAGTTTGAGAAGAATGGGTATTAACTTTTTAAAAATTTTTGGTAGAGTTCAGCTATGAAGCCATCTAGTCCTGCGCTTTTGTTTGTTGGCAGTTTTTTGATTACTGATTCAGTTTTATTACTTGTAATCAGTCTGTTTGGAAGTTCTATTTCTTTCTAATTCAGTTTTGGAAGAATGTATGTTTCTGGGAATTAATTCATTTCTTCTAGGTTGTCCAATTTGTTGGCATATAACGTTTTGTAATAGTTTCATATAATCCTTTGTATTTCTTTGGTGTCATTTGTTACTTCTATTTCATTTCTGATTTAATTTATTTGAGTCTGCTCTCTTTCTTTCTTGATGAGTCTGTCTAAAAGTTTATCAAGTTTGCTTATCTTTTAAAAGAACCAGCTCTTGGTTTCATTTGTCTTTTCTATTGATTATTGGTTTTGTTTAGTGTGGAGACATAGTTTAAAGGAGAAACAAACTGTGGGTCCTGGGTAGGGGGGAGGGAGCCATGCTCATGGAGAAGGGTGAGAGAAAAAAGAGAAGAAAGGGAGAGAGAGAGGTACACAGGGGGGAAGGCACAAGAATGCTTCCCCAAAGCCATTGGCTTAGAAAACAAGAGAGGCTGAATTTCATGAGTTCTTGGAACCAGTGGGACTTTAAAGATCAGCAGGCTTGGCTTGGATAGAGTTTTAAAGATCAGCCGGCTTGACTGGGATAGAGCCCAGAGAGTACTGACCTACTCCTGGAGAGAAGGCAGGCAAACAACCCGGGGGCAGACAGTGTGGAAACAGTGATGTGAAGAATACTTGGAGTACATGGGGGGTGGGGGGGTAGTATTCGCTCCTGGCTGTTTTGTTTTGAAGTATTCCATTTATTTCTGCTCCAATTTTCATTGGTTTTTGTTTTGTTTTAATTCTAGTAACTTTGGGCTTTGTTCCTTTTCTCATAGGTGTATGGTTAGATTGTTTATTTGAGGTTTTGCATTTAAGGTAAACCTATATTGCTATGAACAGCTTTTGCTATGTCCCAAGGATTTTAGACCACAGTGTTTTCATTTTCAGTTGTCTCTTTTTACTTTTTATTTCTTCCTTGATTCCTTTTATGTTTTTCAGTATTATGTTGTTTAGCCTCTACGTGTTTGTGTTTTTTTCCAGTTTACTTCTTGTAATCGATTTCTAGTTTCATATTGTTGTGATCAGAAAAGATGCTTGATGTAATTTCAGTCTTCTTAAATTTATTGAAGCCTAACATGTTTTGTGGCCTAACATGTGATCTATCCTGGAGCATATTCCATGTGCATTGGGAATAATGTCTATTCTGCTGTTTTTGGATGGAATGTTCTGTATATATTTGTTAGGTCCATCTGGTCTAATGTGTTGTTCAAAGCCACTGTTTCCTTATTGGTTCTCTGTCTGGATGATCTATCTGTTGAAATAAGTTGGGTCTTTATGTCCCCTACTTTATGTCCCCTGTTAATGTATTACTGTCATTTTCTTTTTGCCTGTTAATATTTGCATTATGTATGTAGGAGCTCCTATGTTGGGTCATTAGATATTTACAATTGTTACATTCTTTTCTTAGATCAATATCATTATGTAATGCCCTTCTTTGTCTCTTGTTACAACCTTTGTTTTAAAGTCTATTTTGTCTGATAGAAGTATTGCTACCCAGGCTTCTTTTCACTTTTATTTGCAAGCAATGTCTTTTTCCATCCCTTCATTTTCAGTCTGTACCTGTCTTCAGGTTTGAAATGAATCTCTTGTAGGCAGCATGTAGATGGATCTTGTTTTTTCTTATCCATTCAGTCACCCTATGTCTTTTCATTGGAGCATTTAGACCATTTAAATATATGTGAAGTTTTGAATAGTTAGTCCAGTCACATTGCCCAAATATGGCGACTATATGAAGAGGTATTCATTGTGACATCATGTTCCCATCTGGTGTCTGTCCTCCATTCCCCATAGCCTATGACAGATAACTATTTATATTAGTATCTGATTTTTCTTCTCCATATTTCTTTATGGGAATATATATTCTTGCTGTCCATTCTAACTCAAAAGGTAGTGTGCCATATATTCTGCACTGTGTTTTCTTTAAAGTTTCCCTGAGAGATCTACTTTTAGGTAGTAGTGTTCCATCCTGTACGTGCACCATAGTTCCATTCCTGTCAATGGACACATAGTCTTGTACGTCTTTTGGAGTTTGAGTCATGTTGAAGCACATGATATTTTTAGTCCACATTATTTCTTCTACTTTAATTTTATTTTTCCTTTTTTTTTTTTTCCATTTCTTAACTGAAACTTTCTGAAGTCAGCCAAGTGAAGGCCTGGAGATAGTCATTCTGCTACGTAGTCTGTTGCCACTAAACAGACACTTTCCCTAGGCATGTTGTACTACTAAAATTACAGGACTAGGAAAGGTTGCTTTGAATTCTAATTGTGCTTAAACTCATTTACTAAAAAAACAAAACAAAAAACAAGCAAACAAAACTACACAACTTATCTCTCATAGTACACTCTCATCTTCATTGTACTCTCTTGTCCTTATCATACAGTACACTCTCAAGTCCCATAGTACTCTCATTCTCATAGTACCCTCTTGTCCTCATTGTACACTCTCGTCCTCATAGTACACTCTTGTGTAGGATGGATTTTTTAATGCAAAAGAAAAAAAAAAAGAAGAAGAAGAAGAAGTCTTTGGAATTTGGATGGGGATTATACCGGATTTGTAGATCACTTTGGGTAATATTGACATCTTAATAATATTGTTTTCCAATCCATGAACATGGGATGCATTTCCATTTATATGTCTTCTTTACATTAATGTCATAGTTTTCATTGTACAAGTCTTTCACCTCCTTGTTTAAGCTAATCCCCTAAATATTTTTTTTTTCTTTTTGATTGTAAATGGAGTTGTTTTCAAAATTTCCTTTTCTTGTTCATTGTTCATGTATAGAAATGTAACTGATTTTAGTGTACTTTGTATTCTACTTTGCTGAATTCATTTGAGTTCCATCAGTTTTTTTGTGGAGTCTTTAGGGTTTTCTAAATACAAGATCATATCATCTATAAAGAGAGATAATTTTGCTTCTTCCCTTCAATTTGGTTGCCTTTTATTTCTTCTAATTGCTCTGGCTATAAGTTTGAGTACTGTGTTGAACACAAGTAGTCATGAGGGCATCCTTGTGTTCCTGATGTAAGAGGAAGGCTTTAGTCTTTCACCATTGTGTATAATGTTCACAGTGGGGTTTTTATGTATGGTTTTCATTATATTAGTTTCCTTCTACTCCTAATTTGTTGAATGTTTTTATCATGAAAGGGTGTTAAGTTTTGTCAAATGCCTTTTCTGAATCAGTTGATATAATCATGTGGGGTTTTTTTCTTTATTCTGATAATGTAGTGTATTACATTAATGGATACTTGTATGTTGAACCATCTTTGTATTCCAGGAATAAATCCTACTTAGTCATGGTGTATCATCCTTTTAATATACTGCTATAGTTAGTTTGCTTGTATTTTGTTCAGAACTTTTGCATCCAGGTTCATGAAGAATATTGATTGTAGTTTTATTTTCTTGTAGTGTCTTTATCAGACTTTCCTAACCAAAAACTATAAAAGAAAACCGTAGACCAATATATCTCACGAACATAGATGTAAAAATCCACAAGAAAATATTAGCAAATCAAATCTAAAATAGTAAGAAAAGAATTATAAAATGACCAAGGGGGATTTATGCTAGGTGTGCATGGCTGCTTCACCATTCAAAATTCAATGAATGTAATTGATCACACCAACAGAATAAAAAATAAAAATCACACAATAAAACATTTGACAATATCCAATACCCATTCATGATAAAAATACTCAGTAAACTAAAAACAGAGGGAAACTTCTTCAACTTGGTCAAGAACATCTGCAAAAAGCCTACAGCTAATATCATACTTCATGGTGAGAAACTCAAAGAGTTACTGCTAAGATCAGGTACAAGGCAGGGATGTCCCCTCTCACCACTCCTTTTCAACAGTGTACTGGAAGTTCTTGCTAATTCAATAAATCAAGAAAAGGAAATAAATGGTATTTACAGATTGGAAAGGAAGACATAAAACTGCTTTGTTTATAGAAGACATAATGGTCTGTGTAGAAAATCCAAAAGAATTGACAAGTCCTGGAACTAATAAGCAATTATAGCACGGTTGCAGGAGATGAGGTTAATATACAAATTCAATTGCTTTTAGACATAGGAGCAATGAACAAGTAGAATTTGAAATTAAAAAACACAATGCCATTTACTTTAGCACCCCCATAATGAAATACTTAGGTGTAAGTCTAAACTATAAGA
Organism: Leptonychotes weddellii; assembly: GCF_054177405.1. NCBI lineage: Eukaryota > Metazoa > Chordata > Mammalia > Carnivora > Phocidae > Leptonychotes > Leptonychotes weddellii. The sequence goes on along the minus strand of NC_138373.1, from coordinate 36,169,628 downwards.
TCTGTATGAGGAAAACTACAAAAGTCTGGTGCCCCGTTTTTCCATTTCTTCGTGTCCTCCTCAATTTCTTTCATAAGTGTTCTATAGTTTTCAGACTACAGATCCTTTACGTCTTTGGTTAAGTTTATTCCTAAGTATCTTATGGTTATTTGTGCAATTGTAAATGGGATAAATTCCTTGATTTCTCTTCCTTCTGCCTCATTGTTAGTGTATAGAAATGCAACTGACCTCTGTGCATTGATTTTATATCTTTCAACTTTGCTGAATTTGTTTATCAGTTTATCAGTTCTAACAATTTTTGGTTGGAGTCTTTTGTGTTTTCTACATAGACTATCATGTTTCTGTGAAGAGTGAAAGTTTGACTTCTTTGCCAATTTGGATGCCTTTTATTTCTTATTGTTATCTGATTACTGAGGCTAGGGCTTCCTGTACTATGTTGAATAGCAGTGATGAGAGTGGGCATCCCTGTCATGTTCCTGACCTCAGGGGAAAAGCTCTCAGTTGTACCCCATTGAGAATGATACTCGCTGTGGGTTTTTCATAGATGACTTTTATGATATTGAGGCATTTTTTTTTAGAAGTAGTGCATCCTTTATTTACAAGATTTATGAAAATGTGCTTATGGCAATAACTTCTAGGTATTTTTTTTATTATGTTAGTCACCATACAGTACATCATTAGTTTTTGATGTAGTGTTCCATGATTCATTATTTGTGTATAATACCCAGTGCTCCATGCAATACATGCGCTCCTTAATACCCATCACCGGGCTAACCCATCCCCCCACCCCCTCCCCTCTAAAATCCTCAGTTTGTTTCCCAGAGTCCATAGTCTCTCATGGTTCGTCTTCCCCTCTGATTCCCCCCCTTCAGTTTTCCCTTCCTTCCCCCTAATGTCCTCCGTGATATTCTTTATGTTCCACATATGAGTGAAACTATATGATAATTGTCTTTCTCTGCTTGACTTATTTCACTTAGCATAATCTCCTCCAGTTCCATCCATGTTGATGCAAATGGTGGGTATTCATCTTTTCTGATGGCTAAGTAATCTTGCATTGTACATATGGACCACATCTTCTTTATCCATTCATCTGTTGAAGGGCATCTCAGTTCCTTCCACAGTTTGGCTATTGTGGACATTGCTGCTATGAACATTGGGGGGCAGGTGCCCCTTCTTTTCACTACATCTGTATCCTTGGGGTAAATACCTAGTAGTGCAATTGCTGGGTAGTAGGGTAGCTCTATTCTTAACATCTTGAGGAACCTCCATACTGTTTTCCAGAGTGGCTGTACCAGCTTGCATTCCCACCAACAGTGTAAGAGGGTTCCCCTTTCTCCACATCCTCACTAACATTTGTTTTCTGCCTTGTCAATTTTTGCCATTCTAACTGGTGTAAGGTGGTATCTCATTGTGATTTTGATTTGAATGTCCCTGATGGCTAATGATGTTGAACATTTTTTCATGTGTCTGTTAGCCATTTGTATGTCTTCTTTGGAGAAGTGTCTGTTCATATCTTCTGCCCATTTTTTGACTTGATTATTTGTTTTTTGGGTGTTGAGTTTGAGAAGTTCTTTATAGATCTTGGATACCAGCCCTTTATCTGTAATGTCATTTGCAAATATCTTCTCCCATTCCGTGGGTTGCCTCTTAGTTTTGTTGACTGTTTCCTTTGCTGTGCAGAAGCTTTTTATCTTGTTGAAGTCCCAAAAGTTCATTTTTGCTTTTGTTTCCCTTGCCTTTAGAGACGTGTTCTGAAAGAATTTGCTGTGGCCGATGTCGAAGAGGTTACTGCCTATGCTCTTCTCTAGGATTTTGATGGATTCCTGTCTCACATTGAGGTCTTTCATCCATTTAGAGTTTATCTTTGTGTATGGTGTAAAAGAATGATCAAGTTTCATTCTTCTGCATGTAGCTGTCCAATTTTCCCAGCAGCATTTGTTGAAGAGACTGTCTTTTTTCCATTGGATATTTTTTTCCTGCTTTGTCGAAGATTAGTTGACCATAGAGTTGAAGGTCCATTTCTGGGCTCTCTATTCTGTTCCATTGATCTATGTGTCTGTTTTTGTGCCAATACCATGCTGTCTTAATGATCACAGCTTTGTAATATAGCATGAAATCAGGCAGCGTGATGCCCCCAGCTTTGTTTTCCTTTTTCAACATTTCCTTGGCAATTAGGTGTCTTTTGATTCCATGCAAATTTTAGGATTGTTTGTTCCAGCTCTGTGAAAAATGTCGATGGTATTTTAATAGGGATTGCGTTGAAAGTAATGATTGCTCTGGGCAGCATAGACATTTTCACAATGTTTATTCTTCTAATCCATGAGCATGGGATGTTTTTCCATCTCTTTGTGTCTTCCTCAATTTCTTTCATAAGTGTTTTGTAGTTTCTAGAGTAGAGATCCTTTATCTCTTTGGTTTATTCCTAGGTCTTTTATGTTTTTTGGTGCTATTGTAAATGAACTGAATGCTCCCATGAAAAGACACAGGATTTCAGATTGGATAAAAAAGCAGGACCCATGGGGCACCTAGGTGGCTCAGTTGGTTAAGTGACTGCCTTCGGCTCAAGTCATGATCCCAGGGTCCTGGGATCAAGCCCCACATCGGGCTCCCTGCTCAGTCGGAAGCCTGCTTCTCCCTCTCCCACTCCCCCTGCCTGTGTTCCCTCTCACACTCTCTCTCTCTGTCAATTAAATAAACAAAATCTTAAAAAAAAAAAAAAAAAGCAGGACTCATCCCTATGCTGTCTACAAGAGACTCATTTTGAACCTAAAGACACCTCCAGATTGAAAGTGAAGGGATGGAGAACAATTTACCACACCAATGGACCTCAAAAGAAAGCCGGGGTAGCAATCTTCATATCAGACAAATTAGGTTTTAAACCAAAGACTGTAGTAAGAGATGTAGAGGGACATTATATCATACGTAAAGGGTCTATCCAACAAGAAAATCTAACAATTGTATCTATGCCCCCAACATGTGAGCAGCCAAATTACATAAACCAACTTATAACCAAAATAAAGAAACATATTGATAATAATGCATTAATAGTAGGAGACTTCAACACTCCATTCACAGCAATGGACAAATCATCTTAAGCAGAAGATCAACAGAGAAACAAGAGATTTGAAGTACACATTGGATGAGATGGACTTCATAGATATATACAGAACATTCCATCCCAAAACAACAGAATACTCATTCTGGAGTGCACATGGAACTTTCTCCAAAATAGACCACATACTGCATCACAAATCAGGTCTCAACCGGTACCAAAAGATGGAGATTATTCCCTGCATATTTTCAGATCACAATGCTTTGAAACTGGAACTCAACCACAAGAAAAAATTTGGAAGGAACTCAAACACTTGGAGGTTACAGAGCGTCCTGCTCAAGAATGATTGGGCCAACCAGGAAATTAAAGAAGAACTTAAACAATTCATGAAAACCAATGAAATGAAAACACTTCAGTCCAAAACCTATGGGATACTGCAAAGGCGGTCCTTAGAGGGAAGTATATAGCCATCCAAGCCTCTCTCAAAAAATTAATCTTCTCTCTTCTTGTAACCTCACTAAAGGTGTGTCAATTTTGTTTATCTTAAAAAAAAAAAAAAGCTCTTAGTTTTGTTGGATTTTTTCTGTTGTTTTTCTCACCTTTATTTATTTCAAATTCAGCTCTTTAATATTTCCTTCCTCTTAAATTTGAGTTTCATTTGATCTTTTTTAGTTCTTTGAGGTGTATTTATTTGAGCTCTTTGTTTTCTTCATATGTGCATTTATTGGTATAAGCTTCCCTCCAGAACTGCTTTTTGCAGAATACCATCAGTTTTGGTGTGTGTTGCTTCCATTTTCATGTTTCTGGATATTCTGTAATTTTCTTTTGATTTCTTCTTTGACCCATTGGTTGTTCCAGAGTGTGTTATTTAATTTGCAGGTATATAGATTTTCTTGCTTTATTCTTATCATTGATTTTTAGTTTCATGCCATTGTGGTTGGAAAAGATACTTGTTACGATTTCAGGCTTCTTAAATTTGCTAATACTTGTTCATACCATCTATCCTGAGGATATTCCATGTGCACTTGAGAAGAATATGTATTTTGCTTCTGTTGGATGGAATGTCTATAAATGTCTTTTAGGTCCATTTGGTCCAATGTGTATGGTTCAAGTGTAGTGTTTACTGGTTAATTTTCCATCTGCATTATCTGTCAGTTGCTGAAAGTGAAGCATTAAGTCCCCCTACTTTTACTGTATTGTCTATTTTTCCCTTCACATCTGTTACTAATATATTTAGGTGCTGCAATGTTGAGTGCATATATATTTACAGTTGTTTTACCTTCTTGATGATTTTCCCCTTTTATATATTGACCTTCATTGTCTCTGGTTACCATTTTTTGCCTAAAGTCTCTTTTGTGTGATAGAAGTATACCTATCCCTGCTTTCTTTTGGTTTCCACTTGTATGGAATATCATTTTCTGTCCCTTTACTTTGAGCCTATGTGTGTCTTCAAACCTGAAGTTGGTTTTTCTAGGAAGCGTATGGTTGAGTCCTATGTTTTTATCCATCCAGCTACTTTGTACCTTTTGATTGGTCAACTCAATCTGTTTACATGTAGAGTTGCTGTTGATATGTAAGAATTTACCAGTGCCATCTTATTGTCTTCTGGTTGTTTTGTATTTCCATTGTTTCTTTTTCACTGTTTTTGCCTACCTTTGCAAATTTTTTATTTTCTCTGGTGGTTTTCCATGTTTCCTTTTCTTTACCTATGAGCATCTACTCTAGGTTCTTGCTTTATGGTAACCAGGAAGCTCACATAAGACATCTCATAGATAAAACAGTCCACTTTTAGCTGATGCTACTTTGATCAGATACAAAAGCTTCACATTTTACTCTCCCCTTTAAATTATTTTGTCATTATCTCTTTTTATATTATGTATTCAGTAACAAATTATAGTAAATATTCTTTGCCTTTATATTATAGTTAAATGGCTAGCACATCATCCTATTACAGAATTAGAGTTTTCCTAAGTCTGATTGTATGTTTTCATATGTTTTTATGTCATAAGTAGTGTCTTTTCACTCCAGCTCGAAGAAATCCTTTCAGCATTTCTTGTAAGGCAGATCTAGTGGTGATGAACTCCCTCTGCTTTTGTTTGGGAAGATCTTTATTTCTCCTTCATATCTGAAGGGTAACTTTGCCAGATAGAGCATTCTTGGCTGGCAGTTTTTTTCTTTCAACACTTTGTATATGTCATTACACTCTCTCCTTTCTGGTGTATAGGGTTTCTGCTGAGATATCCACTGAGAGCCTACTAAAGGTTCCTTTGTGGGTTATAATCTTTTTTTCCTCTGGCTGCTTTTAGAATTCTTTATGTTACTTTTTTTTTTTTTTTACAGTTTCATTATAATATGTCTTAAAAAACATTCTTTTTGCATGGAAATATTAGAGTGATCTATTAGCTTCATGAACTTGGATGTCCAGTTCTCTCCTGGGTTTGGGAAGTTCTCAGCTATCATTTCTTCAAATAAATTTCCTGCCCCTTCCTCCCTTTCTTCTTCTTCTGGAACCCGAATTCTAATATTGTTCTGATTGAATCCCAGAGTTCACATAGGCTTTCTTCAGTCTTTTTCACTGTTTTCTTTGTTCTCCACTAATTGGGTTATTTCAGAATCCCTGATCCTCTGACTCATTCTGTCTTCCATTTGCTCTACTGAGGATGTGCCCTATTGCATTTTTTTCATTTCATGTGTGGAGTTCTCCAATGCCACAATTTCTACTTGGTTCTTTTTTGTGATTTCTGTCTCATTGAATTGTTTTCCTGAGTTTTCTTATAGCTCTTTGAGTTTCTTCAAAACAGCTATTTTTAATTATTTTTTTTAAAGATTTTATTTACTTATTTGAGAGAGAGAGAGAATGAGAGAGAGCACATGAGGGGGGGAGGGTCAGAGGGAGAAGCAGACCCCCTGCCGAGCAGGGAGCCCGATGCGGGACTCGATCCAGGGACTCCAGGATCATGACCTGAGCCGAAGGCAGTCGCTTAACCAACTGAGCCACCCAGGCGCCCGCTATTTTTAATTATTAACTAGGTTGGAAAATTCCATGCTTTTAAGCTTGGTTATTGGAGAATTATCTTTTGATGGTGATGTTTTCTTGATTTTTTTTTCATGTTCCTTATATTTTTTGCATTGTTGTTCTTGCATTTTTTGAAGAAGCAGACACCTCCTTAAATCTTTGTTAGTTGCCTTCAGTATTCTAGTTGTTGCTGTTATTAACTGGGTCATCTTTGTCTTTGGATGGGAACACCTCTTCCAGTCTTCTTGTTCTCCGTGGCAGAATTCTTAAGCTTTATGTCTTCTTTGGTTCTTACAATTCGGCTGACTGGCTACTAGAAACCTCTCTCCTCTTTTCCAGAAGGCAGTGCAATGTTTGCGGTTTCTCCCTTGTCCCAGATCCTGGCTCCTTTCTGATCTCAGAGCTCGCTCTGCCTGCTCTACCAAGGAGCACAAGGAGCAGCTGCAGAGCCCAGGGTTGTGTGGGTTTTGCTCTGGGGAATTGGGGATGCCCTGTAGCTGGTGCAGAGGCCCCCATGTGTTGTGCTCCCAGAGGCTGCCGGTGGACCTCTTGCTGAGTGCAGTCATCAGGAACTGCATCTGCTCACCACCCTTCAATATTCTTCTCTGCGCCTGTCCTCCTCTCCTCCTCCTGCCAGCCATGGAGGTCCCACTTGGGGACTGTAGGTTCGGCAGCTGCATCCTACACCACTGGGGTGGCCAGGGTCTCCTGACCGCTCTCCTCCTCTGCAGCACAGAGGTCACTGCAGCTGCCAGTCAGCCCTGTGCGGTCTTTCCTTGGGGGTGCAAAGCAGAGAACCAAAATGCTTCCAGGGTTCCTGGATTTCTGCAGTCTCTGTTTTCTGGAGGTATCTGGCCAGGTCAACACTCTCCAGGTGTTTTTGCGAATGTGGCAAGAAGGCTTAGGGCAGGCTCTTTGCTCCACTGGTTCCACAGCCCATAGGGAAGTGTGTCTGCCTGTTACCAAATGCACAGGTGGATGAGACTCTTCTGGGCACATGCTGCTGGATCCCACAGCAACCATAAAGGCACTTTGGTTGGTGCATAGATATCTGATTCTATGTTGAACATCTCACTCACCATGATGCTGATGCCAGTCTTGTGTTCCTCTTCTTCTCCTGAACATAATTTCCCTCATGTTTTTCTTTTCCCCTTCATTAACAAACTTCTCAAGAGCAGGTTCTCTAATCTTCTCATACCACCCCCTCTTCTGTAGTCACCGTGCAGTTAACCCTTCATTATTCTCCAGCGCCATGACAGCACCCCCTTTTCCTGTCCTTCAGCTTCCTTAACCACATCAAATCTCTCTCGTTACTCTCCATGACCCTTAACGACGTAGACCTCTTCAGCAAAGAATTTTTTTCAAACTCTGCCTGATTTTAAAAATAATATGCATAGTAAAAGTAGAAAGGAGAAAAATGAGTCATCCCCAAATCAATATTGGGTCTTCTGTGATGCCTTTCTTCTCTAGCCAACTCCTGCTCACCCTTACAGATAAAATTTGTAAGCCTTCCCCAATTCTTCTGCCTTCTAAGTTTTATGGTTTCTCTATATCCTATAGTCTTGTATTTTTTCCTCATTGCACTGAAGTCTGGTTTTTAAGTAGAATGTTGTATGTATTGAATGCCTTCACTAGATCATAAACTATGGGGACAGGAAATGTCTATTCTCCTCGTGATTATATACTCAGCATCTAATACAGATGCTGTAGATCAAATATTTGTTAAACGAGTGAACAAATTAATGCTGTTTACACTGTCTTCTGAATACCCTTAATGTCCTACACCTTCAGTTATACTCTGCCCTGTTCCTGGAACATGGGGACTGTTACCATTGCAAGACTTTATTTAGCCACCTGCAGTCTTCAAGGGGCTGATATTGGGACCATGGGTCTCGACTTTGAGCAGCTCTGGGCCTCAGCTTTCTCTCCACTGTGAGATTAAGAAGTTGGACTGGATAAAAGTGTTCAAACCCTATGTAGAGCCATAGCAATCCCTCGGATCCCTTTCCAGGGCTGCCTAATTGAAATGTCACACTCTAAATCTCAGACTCGGAAACAGACGAGGAGCCTCCCCTCAGCTCAGGTTCTGGCAAATTCTTGTCAGCTGCTGGGTATCGAGTAGGCTCTCGAATATACATTTGCTTAATGAGTACTGCCTACAGGTAAGGCAGGGATGGGGCCTTACTTAAGACAAAGGTCTTTTTTGAGATACTCATCAACCACATGTGAATGAAATGTGGCTGGTCCAGATGGAGATGGCTAAAAGCCTAAAACTATCAACTAGATTTTGAAGACTTGGTGCCAAATAAGCATGTTAAATGTCTCATTAATTGGTATATTATATACTGAAATATTTTGGACATATTAGATTAAGATGTATTATATTGAATGTCACCTGCCCCTTTTAATATGGCTACTAGAAAATTTAAAATTACCTATGTGCCCGACATTAAAGGTTTTCATCTGACAGCATTATTTGTGGTTTTTATTTAGCGCAGTAGCTTTGTTAATGTACATGCCCGTCGACACCCTGCCTCTCTGCTGTGACCCTTGGCCAGCAGAATCAACATCACTCGGAAGATTATGAGAAACGGCAGAACACCAGCTCCACCAACCCCAAACTTACCGGGTCAGACTCTGCGTTTTAGTTGGATTCCCAGGTGATCTGCATGCACGAGTCTGAGAGGGTCTGATTTAGGGTCAACAAGGCCCCTATTGCCTCCCTGCCCATCAAACTTCTGCCTGTCCAATCCCATGGATTAGGGATTTGTAACCTGAGGGACCTGGATCCTTCTGGGGTGTGGGGAGCCTGTAGATGGGCCCTAGGAATCTGTGAAATACTAAAATTTTATGCAGCTCATTTTGTGAATGTAGGTGGCTTTTCATGAAGGGATGGCCATGTCACCAGCACTTGGGAAGTGGTGAGCAGGGCAGATGCTGGGGGTGAGGCCCAGCAACGCCCTAACAAGCTCTCCTGCGATCCTAACTTCCGGAGTCGAGAACCATGGAACGAGGTACTGGTGAGGGCTAAGCCATGCACGTGATGATCTGGGGGGTGACACCGGCCTTCTCAGACATGGGCGTCATGGGATGGAGTTGCAAGATGTGGTCAGTGTTCAGCCGAGCATAAGGGTTAAGAAAATGGGCCTAAATTTTTCACAAAACAGTGAAAGTACTTTGTCTTTTGAAGGCTGATGAAAGTCAACTCAAATGTTTATGTGAATGAGTAAGACCCTCCACAGGAGCTGAAGTCACCGATGGTAAACTACCATGTGATCTGGCTGTGTTTGCGGGTTTCACCCATTCCCCTATAGCAAACCAATTTATTAAAGCCAGTTTTTTTAAATACATTTATTAACCAATGTTAACACATTAAATGAATCTATATATTGCTAGTCAGAGCAGCTTACAAAATGCCAGAATGCATCATAGAACTGGACAGCCACAATGAGTAAATTACAATGTGCATAGTGGCTAAGCTCAACACCTTGATATAGCTTTATGATTTGCAGAAAATTTTTAATAATGATTCCTAAAACAATCAGTTGTAATTTTACCTAAACTTTTACAAAACCAGGCCACAATCTCTTTTTTTTAATTTTGTTTTTTTTTTTTTTTTAACACACAGTTTTCACGCTGTAGTAACTTGGAAATGTGCAACCGTGTCAACGGAGACAAAAAAGCCAAAGTAACACGAATCTTACTTTCATGCAGCTATCAGTTAAATAGTACATACTCTGGAATGATTTTACACCAAAAATATTTCCACAATAACTTGCTCTCATAGGGGTGGATCGAAGTTTTAAAACTTGAAAAACAATCAGAGAAGGTAAGTGTTCTCGGTTACAACGTCTCAGTCAGACCACGGCACCATGGCGACGCTGACGATCACACAGCAATGGGGGGGGAGGGGAACAAGACGCCCAGTCGCTGCCTTATTCAGGCGCGGTGCTGAGTGGGCCGCCAGGCAGCAGCTTGTCGATTAACTCGTGTCACCACCTCAACAGCATCAGGACTGGATGGAGGATTATTTCACAGAAGACTTAGTTACATTTTCATCTTTAGAGTGACCCTGACAAACCTGGAGAAAACTTTTAAAAAGGTTTTCCTCCTGATTCTCTCACTTCCATGGTGTGTAATTGCTTTAATAAATATCAAAGGTCTAAATAAATATTTACAAATTATTTCTCTAACCTTTAAAAATAACTAAATGATAAATGGGAATTTGACTTGGTCTAAGCTCAGTCTTTGAAAAAACAAATGGTGAGATTTAAAAAAAAAAGTAATTTAAGTTTTCCTGGCTGAATTTTATATATCTATGTATAAAAAAATCATTATTCAACTATCGATCCATTCCTATTGGTAATGCTTCTTAATCCAGACATTCCGCAAAATACAGACTTTTTACAAATCACGGCATCTTTAATACAAGAAAATTAACATGCATTATTCTTCATTCTGTGTACAGTGATGGAGTTCATTAGTAGGCAATGACCCATTACTACAAACATAACGGCCTCTGTGAAACTTAAGTGCTTTCTTTCCTTTTAGTATTAATTTACAATATACGAGGTGACACCAGATAATAGGCAATCAGATGATACTTGGGGAGGGAAGGGAAGCATTAAAGAAATTTGTATGCCTCATCTATAATTTCACGGATGGATAAAGGTAGTTTTTGGCTTTTTATTTTTTGTTTATCTTGTTACAAGCACTCACGTTAGGACAAAGATGAAATGTGCAAACTTTAAAATTTAAATATTCATTTTCTCTAAGATCCAGCTCAGTAAAAGATTACCCCAGTTCCCTGCAATTTTAAACTACAAGATCAAAGCTAATAATTTGTTATAAAAGTTATATATTGAAAAGAAATAATGAAAAACACAATTGGGAAATATTTAAGAAAAAATATGCAGGACTAGCACCTGCTGTGTCAACCCTGTTCCCTAAATTCAATCATATACCCACTGGCATAACCAACAGATAATGCCTTTAAACAGTAAATTAAGCTGAACAAAACCAGCTCAACAAGGTTAAGAAATAAATTCCACATCAAGGTAGTATGTTTTATTTCTGAAACAGTTCTGTAGTTCTTACATTCAGATCTATTTTAAATGTGTCTTTGTTAAACTCGCTTGTCTTTACCTGTTGTTTTTTTAAAGATCTGTTGTTAAAGGTTAAAATCTCTGTAAAACCTAAAAATGTTTTAAAATTTGCTGAAAATGCAACAAATTCTCAATTAAAATTTATTTAAAATAATACCCTCCACTGATGTTACTTTTACCCCCTGAAAAACTCCGGAGGAGCATTAACAAAAGATTTAAACTACTGTGCAAAATTTCTTCACGAAAAGTGTTTAAAGGCTGGTGCAAAATGGGAAGCAAATTCTAAACAATTTTGGCTTCTTGGAAACAAAAACCGCTGTGTCTGAGAAGAGTGCGCGCCGGAGGCCCCCGGAAAGCCCGCCTTCATCTTTTCCGGCGACAGGTGCGCTTGTGCTCGGCGTGCCAGTGCTCCTGCTGGCACTTGATGGAGCAGTACGACGTGTTCCAGCAGCAGTGGTACATGGCCTCCTCCTCACAGTTGTAGCACTGCAGGGGAGAAATCGGGGCCGTGGTTAGACCTGCAGGATCCGTGTGGCTCAGCCTTCCACGACTGTCGCCAAGAATATCCGAGTGTGTGGTATGCACCACGCCCAGCAGCCGGGAGCAGGGGGGCCACGGAAGCCGCGGCATTTAGCCCATCACCAGCAAGTGTGAGCGTCCCTGGCACATCAACTTCTCACTCTACTGCTCATTCCCATCAGCATACAAATCTAAAGAGAGGATTCGGGAAAGATGACAGGGTGTGAAGCACCACGCATCTCTCCCCATGTGGACAACTGCATCGACAGAATCGGTCTTAAGTAACTATTCTGGAACTCTGCAGTCTCCTGAAGGCTTCCAATTTCTCGGGGAAGTTGGGGACAGTAAATTCTGATTAATTTTGGTCAATTTCAGCTCTTAGCACAGTAGCAACTGCCTCCCACCTCCAGCCGCATGGTGGCCGCTGTGTATGTGCAGAACTAAGGGCATCGAAGGGGAAGCTTAGAAAGTGTGCACGCCCAAGGAGAGGCTCAGAAAAGACCTGAGAAGTCCTTAAGTTTGTGCCTCAGACGGATTCTCAGCACAAAGACAGCCAAAACAAAAATCAGCGAACCTGAAAAGGCGGAGAAAAGGAGTTCTAGAGTTACCACATAATTAGATTCAAATGTCCAGTGTTCAGCCTCAACAACAAAAAAATGAAGGTATATAAATAGGAACATTCAAAGAAAAAAAAACAACTGTCCCTGAAAAGGGCCTAACAGCAGAGATATTAAAGACTTTAATAGCTGTTTTAAAGATGCTCAAAGAACTAAAGAGAGATGTGGAGAAAGTTAATGATGTGTGAACAAAATGGAAATACCATTAAAAAGAAACCAAAAAGAAAATCTGGAGCTGCAAAGTCCATTAACTGAAACACTGATTCTCTGAAGACAAATCCAAGCAGAACCTGAGGGACTGGGGGATACTGTCCAGTGTCTGGGAACCTCACAGAAGGAGAGAAGACAGGGTAGAGATTATGTGCGGAGATAATGGCTGAAAACTTCTCAATCTGATAGAAGATGTGAACATAAATATCCAAGAAGCTCAAGGAATTCCAAGTCAGAGGACCTCAATGAGACACACATCAAGACACGTTATCTCCAAACTTTCTAAAGCCCAAGTTAAAAGAGAATTCTGGAAGCCTACAAGAGAAACTGTCACATGCAAAGGATCAATATGTTACCATCAGCTTCGTCATCAGAAACTCTGGAGGCCAGAAGACAGTGGGCTGATATCTTCAAAGTGCCAAAAGAGAAATACTGTCAATGCAGAATCCTATATTCAGCAGAACTGTCCTTCTAAACATGAGGGATAAATTTTAAAATTCCCAGATACTCAAAAGCTGAGGGAACTTGTGACCTGCCCTCTAAGAAATGCTCAGGGGAGTCCTACAAGGTGAAGAGAAAGGACACCAGCCAATACCTCAAATTTGTTAAGGGAAACAATAAAGGTTACAGCAGAGATAAATGAAACAGCATAAAAACAATAGAGAAAATCCGTGAAATCCAACGTTGTTTTTTTGTCAATTTTATTAACTTTTAAATCTTTTAACTAGATGGACTGCGAGAACTCAAATTACTAAAATCAGAAATGAAAGTGGGGATCTTACTACTGATTCTACAGAAATATGAAGGATTTTAAGAAAGTACTATTAACTGTTCTGTCTTAGAAAACTTAAGAACTAGATAAAATGGACAAATTCCCAGAAGAATAAAACTTACCAAGACTAACTCAAAGAAATTTAAGCATATTGAATGACTAATAAAAATCTCTCAATAAAAAAGAGCCCTGGGGGCGCCTGGGTGGCTCAGATGGTTAAGCGTCTGCCTTCGGCTCAGGTCATGATCCCAGGGTCCTGGAATCGAGTCCCGCATCAGGCTCCCTGCTCCTTGGGAGCCTGCTTCTCTCTCTCTCTCTGTCTGTCTCTCATGAATAAATAAATAAAATCTTTAAAAAAAAAAAAAAAGAGCCCTGGAATTGCTGGCTACTCTACTAAATTCTAGCATATAGTTAAGGACCAATAGCAATCCTTCCCAAACTTTCCCCTAACACTGTAGTATAGGAAACACTTCCTACCTCATTCTGTGAATCCAGCATAACCTGACACCAAAGCCAGACAGAGACACTACAAGGAACAAAAACTATACATCAGGATGCCTTCTGAACAGTGGGACAGAATCCTCCACAAAAGATTAGCAGCACAGTAAAAGGATTCTATACCAGGACCATGTGGGACATAGTCCTGTGACACAAGAGTGATCCAAAATACGAAAATCGATCTGTAATATGCACAACAACACAACGAGGAAAAAACCCACATGATCATCTCAACTGATGTAGAAAAAGCATCTGACAAAATGCAACACACCCTTTCATGATAAACACTCAACAGGAATAGAAGGAAACTGCCACATATGAAAAACCCACAGCAAACATCACACTCAGTGAAACACTGAAAGTTTTTCCTCTAAAATCAGGAACAAGGCAAGAATGCACCCACTTTTACCACTTGTACTGAGCAGAGTACAGGAAGTTCTAGCCACGGCAACCAGGCAAAAAAATAAAAGAGATCCATACTTGAATAAACTTACCTGTTTGCATATGGTTTGATCTTTAGAGTTTTCTACACCTAAGACTCCAGAACAAAGCTCTTTAGAACAAATGAATACCGCAATGTAGCAGGACGCAAAGTCATAAAATCAGCTGCATTTCTAACAGGAACAATGAACAATCTCAAAAGGAAACGATGAAAACAACTCTGTTTAAAATCGCTCAAAGAATACGTAGGAATTAACTTAACCAAGGAGGGAAAGCCTGCACAACAAACATTACCTAATACCGCTGAAAGGAATTCAAGACATGAACAAATGGAAACCCACCCCGTGTTTGTGGATTGGAGGACATCATACTGTTAAAATGTCAGCAGGACCCAACGCCATCTACAGATTCAGTGCCATCCCTACCAAAATCTCAAACTTTTTCAGATATAGAAAACCTATCCTAAAATTCATGTGGAATCTCAATGGACCCCAAATAGCCAAAATCAACCTGAAGACAAGAAGGAGAAACTGGAGGACTCACACTTCCTCATTTCAAACCTACTACAAAAGCTACAGTAACCAAACCACGTGGTACTGGCATAAAAACAGACAGACGGACGAGGGGAGGTGAACAGAAAGCCCAGAAAGAAACCCTC
>NC_138373.1:36145281-36154240 GCF_054177405.1 Leptonychotes weddellii | reverse complement strand
AGAAAAATATCTGTAAATCATACATCTGGTTAAGAATTAACATCCAGAATATATACAAAACTTCTGATACTAACAACCTGACTCAAAAACGGGCAAAGAAGTTGAAGAGACACATCCCCAAAGATACAAGAATAAGCACATGCGAAGACGCTCGACGTCACTGAGCACCAGGGAAACGCAAATCAAAACCACAATGAGGTACCGCCTCACACCTGTCAGAACGGCTAGACCCAAAAAGACAGGAAATAACAAGTGTTGGCGAAGAGGCGGAGACAGGGGACCCTCGTGCACTGCTGGTGGGAATGCAAGCTGGTGCAGCCAGTGTGGAGAACAGTATGGAGGTTCCTCAAGATGTAAAAATAGAGCTACCCTGCGCCCCAGCAATCCCACTACTGGGTGTCTGTCCAAAGGAAATGAAATCAGGACACAGAAAAGATATCGGCAGCCCCACTTCACTGCAGCGTATTCACCAAAGCACACAACCTCAGTGTCCATCAGCGGACGAGTGGACAAAGAAGATGCGGTACACATACCCGGCAGACAGATGGCAACTCGGCTGTTGCGACAGGCTGGAGATGCGCAGAGGGAGCGGAGAGCCGGGTGCCGCGGGGCGCTCCGGCGGCCTCACAGCTGGGAAAGGCTGAAACAGCAGTGTGCTATTCCCTGTTCCAGCCTCCTCTTCCCATTTCTTTGATTCTTCAGTAAACTTACAGGGGTTTTTCCCGTAAGTCTAGTGCCCACTTTTTAGCTTTTGCTTGTCTTTGCGTGAAGACAGAATTACAGACAAGTGCGGGGACTGTGTGTGGTGATGATCTTGAGCACACCTTAATTCCCATTGGGTGATATTTATTTCCTTACTCATCTGCTTTTTCTACCAAGTTCTGAATTACATGCTAAGTTACCTTTTCCTTTTTTTTATCACAGTATTTATAACATTCACTTTCCTGAGGGAACATTTACTGGACATAGAAAGACCCTCTTCACAAAATGTAGTCTGGATCCAGTGAAGAATCGCAACACTTCTTACAGTAATTCATTACGAAACCAAGTTATGAGTTTTGGGGACCAAAACGTTTTCCCCAACAGTTAGCTGAGACAAGTAGACAGGTGCGCTCAGAGCTCCCAATCTAGGGCAAGAGTCACAAACACGACACGGAGAAAAAGGAACCGTGTGTCAGATTCTAAGAGGAGTTAAGAGTCCAGTGAGATGCCATCAGAAAGCAAATCGAGTAAAAAGGATCTAATGTATAAATGTTATGCAGCAAAACCTAAAAATGTGCTGTTGTGATGCGGACACCAAGCGTGTCAGGAGTTAGCAGGCAAACGTCAGGGCACAGGACGTGCACCGATGGCAAAGTCCTGTCCATCAGACACACTGAGCATGCACTGAACGTTCATATACTCAACAAAATAACCCTGAGCAATACTCAGTAACGTGGGTCGTGGAGTTCACAGAGGAGAGGACTTTTAGTAAAAATGTAAAAATTCCTTAAAGCTGATCATTTCACATCTGACCTTATTTCAGGTATAAACATCCCATATTCCACAAGGTCATTCTGAGCTGAGTTTCATCACACAGCGTTTCACCGTCCGCACACTGGGTGGAACATGTTCACAAGT
Source organism: Leptonychotes weddellii (assembly GCF_054177405.1). NCBI lineage: Eukaryota > Metazoa > Chordata > Mammalia > Carnivora > Phocidae > Leptonychotes > Leptonychotes weddellii. Next base: position 36,152,620 of record NC_138373.1, on the reverse strand, counting down.
CAGACTGAAATCATACAGATACTTACCCACTGCTTCTTCTTGGTCTGAGAAATCAGCTGTTTGTGCTGTGTCGCTAGCTTCTTGATTTCTTCTACAAACTCTTCTTTACACTTCTCCTTTACTTGCTTACATTTTCTGTCCATCTCACCCTGCATATTGGCTACAGCTTTATTTACAGCTTGTCGCTTCTCTTCTTCCATTTCCGAGCGCAGCTGGAATGAAAACGGTAGCCCGTAACCGTCCGCCCTCGATGGACATGGACCACCTCCCCCGAAAGAACCTTCCTCCACAGTTTCTACTTAACGGATGTACCTCTTCCCTTTATTTCCTCAAGAGCTGTACACGTCTTAGGTGAAGGAAAACAGGTATTATTATTAATTAAAATGCCACCTTAAGATGTGCCTAGTTTTAAAGGAGCTGCCTGGCTGGGCCCACGGGAACGCTATCCGAGAACTCCTGTCATGCTCGGGGTCCTTGGGAGGGCGGCTTTACCTTTTCCAGAGCTTCCCGCACAACTCTTTCTGTTTCTCGCTTGTGGTCAGACTTCATTCGGTCTTTAAAGTCATTGAAAATCTTGGTGTATTTGTCGTGGCACATGCTCTGACAGACGCCGTCACCGGTGGTCTGGGTGCTTCGATGCAGCATTCGTGGGGAAGAGGCACTTAACTTCTTGGTCTGAGTGGACACAGAAACCTTTTCGATTGGCTGAGGCATCGTGGGGATCTCCTGGCTGGAACTCACAGCTTCCGTCTCCGGCTCTGGTTCCTATAGGACAAGAACAGTACGCAGACGTGACACAATGCCGCCCGACCGCCCACTGGTTCAAGAGCAAGCTTGGTCAGACCAGAACGATGGTGACGAGCTACTATTACAGCCCATGCAATCAAGACGGCAAATTCTGTGTATTTTAGCACAACTAAACCGACGGAAAAAACCCCAAAAACGTCTATGCAATTAATAGCCACGATAATTGGAAATAGGAACTTCGTCTATAAGTTTGTTGCAAATGAACACTACGGTCTTCGCTTCTCAGACTAAACAGAAATATATAAAACAGAAAACCCTTATCAATGTAGAGTCAGTGCTGTGGACTAGATTCATTAACAGACATCCTAAAGTTCTAAACCACTCCTCCCTGAGTAAGCATCTGGAATTGTGCCAAGAGGAACACCTGGTTTTAGAGCATGAATCTGTAATTTTGAAAGGCTGAGCTTATACTTTCCTCCAGTTTTTCAACGTTGACCTAACTGAAGGATTGGGTAAATGCTTTGTTTTCAATAATGCTGAGTAAATATCAGAGTTCAGATGCAGACTGTGGGTGTGCGCGTTTTTCTAGCGACGAGGGCGGGCAGAAGATGGGGCCCCTGACGGCAGCGTTTCAGGGGCACTGCTGGACCAAACTGTCATGACCGTGGCCAGCACAATGCCACCTGGACGCTGCAACGCGGGCCACTTACTTCCTTTTTGGGTTCCACACTTTGATTACGTCGTCCTTTCTTTGCTCTTGGTTCCTGAGTGACCTTTAGCTGCGGGCATCATAAGAGGGGCAGCATGTTATTCCAGACAGTACGGACACTGGCCAGGGGCCCGCAGGTGAGCCGTGAGTAACCTGCCCCCTCAAGCCCACGCAGCCCCCACACACGGAGCTCCCGCACAGGGCAGGGACGGGGGCTGGCGTGCTGCGCACTGGCTGGCTCGCTGGTGAGTCAGGACCCGGGCTGTGGACTGCCTGTTTCGATTCCTGCGGCAGAGCGCTCGACCAACGTGTGGTACGAGGGGAGGAGTGCACGCTAACCGCGCTCCCATCCACAGTGACTGACAGGCAGCCTCCCGCCGGGACACCCACCTGCTCGTTACTGGTGGATGAGATGCTGGACTCCGCCTCCTCCTCCCCTCGGTCCTCGTTCTTGGACTTCCAGAACCTTCCTTCACGAAGGAAGCGCTGATGAAGCTCCAGCTCGTCACAAGCCTTCTTCCAGCCCATGCTGCGCTTCACGTGCAGCCGGTGAACGTTCACTGTGATGTCCTGTATGTTTTCCGATGGGATCCAGGCCCTTCAAGAAACACCAGAGGCACAGTTAGAAACTTCCAGAACGCTAGTACACTCTATCCAGTGCAAAGCAGGGCCTGGGGTGACTCCACGCCCAGCGGCCGTGGGTGACGGCTGCGATGCAGACACTCACCCAGGAGGAAGTGGGTGAGAACAGTTCTCAGAGCGGGACGACTCACGCGTACCTCAGCACTGCCCACAGCTTCCGTTAGCCAGGTCAGCATGTCACAGCTCCTACCTGCCCAGGAAGGCGCTCACACCTGGCTCTGGGCAGACGAGAGCTGCAGGTCGTGAGTATACAGAGATCGGACATACAACACAAGGGCATCCCAACTCTGTTCCCCACTCCATGACGTTGCTAGCACATCCGTATTCACTACACAAATCATCACTAATGATTTATCGTTCAGCAGCCAAGAACTCGGATATGAAAGTGTCTCTGAATTATGTGTAATACTGATCCAAAATTACTGGATGCAAAACTACTTGCAGCTCTGCTGGGAAGAAGGCTAAAAACTCAAGAACATTTTCCTAGGCACTCACACCTTGACTGGACTTGCCTGTGTGCCCACCGACGGCACGACACACTCCAGAGTAAATGGGGCCTGACCGTGGGATCCTGCCTCACCTGACAGCAGCAGGAGCTGGGGCCCAGACGGGCTAGGGTAAGCCGGTGATTCGGGGTAGGACTGCGTGGCGCCGGCACACACAGCCTCTGCAGGGAAGGGAGTGTGTCCCAACCGAGAAGTGAGGACAGTGCGATGCGGCGTTGTGGCCAGGGGGCCTCGGGGATGTTCTGGAGAGAGGAGGGCGGCAGCTGGGCTGGATCTCAAAGGATGCGAGTGCCACAGGAGGGGAGAGAATCCCAGCGGAGGGAGGGGCACAAATGAGACAGAAAACGGTAAGGTGCACGAGATGTTCTCTAGAGCATCAAGTGGGGAAAGAGCACCTCACACACAGATTTATTCTTCCCAGTCCTCTAAGCGCACGCGGTCAGCTTCCACCGGTGGCCTAGTGACGGGGGCTCAGACCCCTGCCTGAGGACCAAAGGGACCGAGGGAGTCACGGCACATACGCCTAAGCCATGAATACAGACCTCCACCTCGCAGCACAAGCTAAGCTATGTGCTTTACAATTTCAATACACGGTCCTAATGTTATAGCCTGGCAGCTGGACCCGTGAAATTGGGACTGCCACGTACGTGTTTTTAAATATTCCACCCAGTGTCTCACCTGACAGTACATGCTTCATTAGAAACCCTACAAAGTAAACGATAGTTAAAAGCTCCGAACTCTAACACAAAGACCACAGACGAAATCTGGCTTCTGGAGGAGCTCCCTGCCATTTGATCTTGAGTTAGTATCGTATTTACTCTTTAAGTCAACGATATTCATTGTCTATTATGTACCAGGCAGTCAGTAAGTATGTTTTCACTTTTTAAAAGCAGGGTTTCTGAGACAGATTTCTGTTGTTAGCAGTGTGGACTGCCTGGGATGATCTGTGACCCATGAGAGTATTTTTTCTCCTTAAATTGTCTACTTATCCCTTGGATATAATAAAATTGATTCACATCTGTTCTTAACATGAGACGTATTGTCTCCATGCGGTTCATACGGGCAGGCCTGTTCTCTTGGAATCCCTTCCATGACTGCAGATATCAGATTCCACTTTAAAGAGGACCACGGGTTATGCAATATGATCTACAAAAAACATCCTGCAAAGTAGGGTAAGTCTAATAAAAAGAAGTAGTATCTAATTTGGCTGTATCTACACATCTGTCGATCCTGAACATACACATTCTCCGACAGCTCGGTGATCTGTTGGCAAATGAACTCAAAATGGTGTGCTTTTCTTCCCACCCATGACTCCCAGCTGCCTCCAGGAACCTGCAGCAGAGGGAGTCAGCCTTGCTGGCTGGCCCAACCTCTCCCGTTACTTCTTCCTCGGGAAGGAAACCTTGCAAATCCTAGAAGAATCATGCTCCCATGGAGCTGTTCCTCCCGGAGTGTGACACTTGCTCAGGGTCTTGGGGAAGGGCAGCGCGTTCCATACAGAGCATACAGAATAGGCGAGTCCAAGACCATTTTTTTGTATAAGGTTTTTTTCTCCCACCTATGTATAAAGACAGGATGAGGTGGCAGAAGTATTTATTAATAGTGACGCTGAATAACAATGTGAATGTACACAGTACCACCGAGATGATCACTTAAAAATGGTTAATGTTGTAAAAATAATATGGGAATTTGCAGCTCGGGCCTTTATGAGCCATCTCTTCTTGGTGTGTGACATGTTGCTTCATTAAAACTCATGATTGTAACTGTATAAGGTTCATTTTTTGATAAATCCAGTATTCTAGTAAAATGGAGTATAACTTTAAAGGTACGTCCTCATCATTTACTTTAAGGATCGTGTTGGGTACATAGTAACGAGGAGCAGAAAAGGAAGAGGATTCTGGATTTCTTGTGAGGTCATGGATCTTTTTCAGCTGAGCCGTGGACGGCAGGGGTCTGTCCTGTGCAGGGCCTCACACACGACGTCAGCATGGAATATGTATAACATACAGAGTATGTTGTCAGAATGGCTGTTCTCAGTTAAGTTTCTAGGGGAGTCAAAAGTTAGATGTGAATTTCTGACGGGGGGGGCTTGGCGCCCCTAACCTCACTCTTGTTCGAGGGTCAACTGTATTTTCTACAATAAAGTCCTCAGAGTCCCATCTGTCCAGAACTGTTTTGATTAAATCTTCCAGGAAATAATAAATTCAGAAGAAAAAAACCTCTGGAAATGTAATGTAATGTTGTAATTCTCTCTTCAGAACCCAAGTAGATTAGCTCACATGTTCTCTTAAAATATGATCTGAATAATATACTAAAGGACAAAAAAATACCATTCATGGTTGAAGATAGTGTAAGGCTGTCTGAACGTGGATGAAAAACTGTAACACAGGCACTAAACAGTTCGAACATTTTACAAACCGCCCGAATTCTTGGTTTTTCTATGTTAACTACATCTTCCGTCACGTGGGATCTGCAGTAACACGTATCTTTATGACGTCCCTGCTGCCAACCACGCACTCTGCTTCAGTGATTGTGTATAAAGGTTTCGTTAACCCTTGCAAGGACTCTTTGGAGACAGGTCTTACTGAAGCCCTGGCTGTGGGTGAGGGACTAGACAACGGTCTGCGACGGGGAGACAGAGCAGAGCCGCGATGCTGTCCTCCACGTCCCTGCCTCGCATGCGCTGCCTGTTCCCACGGCAGACGGAACACACCGGGTGTGATGCACTGAGAACACCGAAAACCACCGCAGCTCGTTCACGTTGCATCACTTATGTCTCCTGCCCCGACAGGGCCCGCTAAGCGCGCATCTGTCTGTGAAGGAAGTGAAGGAACTACTCTTTTGGAAATTAGTCGCAGGTCTCTTGCCACTAAACTTGTTTTTTTTTGCTTGTTCATTTATTTCTTTTTAATTTTTTAAATTCTTTATTTAAATTCCACTAAAAATGCTTGCCACTGAATTTCTATTTAAACGAAGACTATGGAGAGGAATGCAGTCCCTTGCTGTGTAGCTTCTCACAGCAGTGACAACTGCACAAACCCCACGTGTCAGGCACACGGGAGGCGCTGCAGGACTCGCAAAGGCCTTCGGACCACGTCTTGGACGCGGTGCCTTCCCTGCGGCTGCCGTGTCTGGGGACCCTTGTCAGCGTCCAGTCAGCCCTACTAGTGAGTATTACTCAGGACCATACTTCACCGCTCAATAAATGTTAAGGCCTTGGCATCACAACGAAGGAGGTAGCTATGATTTCATAGTACAGTTCACATTCTTTACTGTTGGGATACACGTATTCTCACATGACGAAAAGGTGAACTTTCAGGCTTTGCTATACACACCTCCCTAGCAACAGGAACCTAAAAATCTAGGTTGAAAACAAGGTCTGGGAGTGACATGTGTGTAATCCTGAACACACCTCAGATCACAGCATCCACACGGCCTCCTGCTCCCGTCAATGACTGTGTGTGTGGCCCTGAACAGAGCTTTAAGACAACTGAGACCATGTCCAGTCATCACAGACCGCGGAGCGGCCACACTCCGGGAGTCCTCCCAACCTCCTGCCTCACCCCGTCCCACCGCGTCAGGCACTGAAGCTACCACCACTGTCTCTGGTCACTGTCCAGTACGTGCTGATCCACTGGAACTGAGTAAACACTTTACAAGCCCAAATGAACAAAACAAAACAAAACAGAAGGTAGAAATGACAAAGTATTAGTGATTTCCTATTCTGGGTAGTAGGTTTCCTGGTTTTATTAATTTTTTCCCCTGTACTTATGTATTCTATTGAATTCTCAAGAACAAAAGAAAAGATAATTAACCAAAATAAATCAATGGATAGTAAGTGCAAAAAAAAAAAAAAGGTGTTTCTCCAGATTAGAGTAAGTTCCAGGTTGTTTCTAACGGAGGGGCTCTCCGAACACCAAGGACCACCTGGCGGGCACCAGGGTTGCCAGGAGGTCAGCGGTGAAGGCGGGGCCATGCTCACCTTTGGTGGTGGTGACCAAAGAAGCGGACGTCCACCTGGTTGTCCTCCTTCTGCAGGACTTTGGCAGGCCAGAATCCAAAGCCTTTCATTTTAGCCCAAACGAGTTCATGATTAGGTATCTGGAAATAAAATGTTTTACCGTGTCACATTGTTTTTTTAAATACAAGTACATCATTAGTAATGAACAACCTAGTAAGTATAGTCCATTATCTCGAAAGTATTTTTTTTTTTTAAGTCCTAAACCCATAGAACTTTTTCTCAGATTGATTCTGCCTTTAAGAAATATACCAAAAAACTGCAATCTGCATAAAAGGAGCGATGTGGACCCTCAGCTCTCAGAAGAGACAGCCTGCAGCACTTATGGACAAGGCAGTCCCCACGGCCAGCCGAGGCATGTGAGTAACAGTGGTAAACACCATGTCCTCACTGCGCTGGGAGGTGCAGACCAATGCCTTGGAGCCGGTTAGGAATGGGAGTGTGAGGCCCTCCTCCAGGCTTACTGAATCGGAGAGACACGCAAGTGCCTGGGAAGCACAGTGAGGTCCTGAAGAGGCGGCCCCTGGCACCCAGGGCCTGGCTGCTGTCCCTCCAATCACAGGGAGCGAGCACCCTTCCTGAAATCGTGTCACTCCAGGAGATAGCACACAACTACAAGCATACACAAAGCCTTATCCTTCTTGTGAAAGAATGAGGGAAAAGGCAGAAATTCACTTCGTTATATATTAAGGGACCCAGAGTTTATTCTTAAGTTCC